>NW_019268536.1:2026576-2101434 GCF_002738365.1 Cucurbita moschata
CCCCCCCCCCCCCCCCCCCCCATCTTTTGCGTCTGTATTATTTTTTCAGCTTCTTTTGTGGCTGCTTGTATATTCATATTTTTCAGTTGAACTCAAGTGTTCAAGAATCTTTCAGAACGAAGTAAGATCCCCAGAGGATTGATTAGTCTCTTTACTGGCGTACAAATGTTCTACTTTTTAGCAATTATAGGTTAAATGCTCTTTTATCTAATTGGAAATATTTTTTGTAACCCTTTTAGATGGGGCCTCCCTGTAGTATATTTCATTTAATCAATAAAATTGTTTCGTGTATATATATATGTGTGTGTGTGTGTATTTAGGCACACACACACACACGAACAATGCAAAGGAAATATTTGCGCTGTCAATTTTTTTTATAATGTTTTTGAAGACAGATTCTAATGGTGGATTTTCCTCTTTCTATCCAAAATTTGAATTTTGTACCACTTTATAGTTTAATTGAGTGGACCTCTGAAGTTCATGTCGTGCTCTTGTTTTGGTGATTGACTATGAAGAGTATTCTTATATTTTAAGTTCAGCGAAAATATTGATGAAATTCAATTCGTTGATTCTTAAATTGGTATATACTTTAACATCCTGCTGTGACCCTCATTTGTATAGGTGCTTGATCGTGCTCAGATACGGTCCGACGAATACGAGACTTTGAAAGATCATATACTACCGCTTGGTCGAACAGCTCAGTTTCCAGGCGAGAATGATGCTTAAAAGATTAGAACGAGCTTCTCCAACTCAAATATCCTCACACATGCGGCTGATTCGAACTTCTGGGGTGATAGTGTGAGCTCCAGATCGTATTAATGGCAGTTTCCAAGCGAATCCAATTTTCAGTATGCAATAGTTGGTAATAATCGACATATTTCGTACTGTTTTTTCAGGTAGATTCTTTTGGTATTTCTTTCTGGGAGTATTGGTTGTGCTTTAAGGACTGCAAATTTCTAGGGTGATAGTGTGATTTTGGATGAACTCAATTCAAAATAACACTTTTCTTTTTGTTTGACTCTTTAGTGTATAAACTACTCCCCTCCAAATTTAGAGGGTTAAAAAAATTTAAAAAAATACCTTATTGTTAGTATACATTTACCTATACTTTATATTACTAATCTAGTTTATCATTTTTTCTTTCTTTATATTACTAATCTAGTTTAACATTTTTCCATTTTTTTTTAATAAAGTCAATCTTCTTTTTTGATAGACTGCCGATTTCAACTCTTAATCTAAATTCTAGACATGGATTCGTTCATCACTTGTAGTAGCAAGCAAGCTTCTTTTTTGATATACTATGAATAGACTATGAAGTGCCGAATCTAAATTCTAACTCTTGATTTAAATTTTAGACATGAATCCGATACATCACTTGTGGTAGCAAGAGGTTCTTCGTTTTCTTGTTCTCGCCCAGCTCTTTCAATTTTATTATTATTTCCTAGAAAAAAGAAGAAGCTCCTTAATCAGCGCAGGGCAAAATCAGCTACAGGAGAATTTACTAACATGCCGTTCGGTGACTTTCTCAAGGCTTCGTAGGAGAAGGAAGGTTCGTAGGAGAAGAAGGAAGGTTCAGGACAAATTTATAATGAAGCGAAAGTCCCCTTAATCCCTAAAACTCTTCTACTCAATTTCCTTTTCCTTCTTTTTCCAACTTTCTGATTGGGCTTTTAAAAAAAGCATAAATATAGCCAAAAAAAGAAAAAAAAATTGAGACAAGTGAAATAATTATTAATAATCAAAATCAGTCCATACGATTTGGAATTAGCTTTGTGAAAGCGAATTTCAGGACCCGCATGCAAAGATTCAAACACAAGAAATACATAGTGGAATGAGAACTACAAACCCCCCATAATGTGCAAGTTTCATTACAACAATTAAAAAGGCAGTAGTTTCTAATATCACAGCAGAAGCACAAAATGGTTGGACGTCTTCTGAACCAATTATATTTCCTCTCAGCAAACTGAAGTGAAGTGGACTTCCAAACGTCCTCATAACTCATCCTGCAATACCACCAATGAGTTTATTACAATGACTTACTGTGAAGTTTTTGTTTGCTTCAACATGAACCTAACTGCAAATACAATTGAATCCTAAATTGTTCCTAGGCAAATGGATGTGTTTTCCTGAATGGGGACCAACTAAAAGACTTAATCAGCTACTTCTTTCATGGTAACATCCCACCGTGTTTCATTAGCCTAAGTAAAATTCATCATACTTGGTTTTTAACTTTTTAGACGTGAAAAACTTATTAAATCAAAGTTGGTCTCTCCATGAATTCTTAAGGAATATTGATCTGCATCAACATTTTAATAGTAGTTTCCTCATCTCCATAGAAAACTCGATGTTTTTTTCGATATTTAAACCACTGGGATAGATTTAGAATATAAGCAAAAGTGGGGAGGGGAAACTTACGTGGTAGTCATCAAAGTGATGCCGATCCTGCAAAGCAAAATTTTAAGATTAGACTTGATTCTTTCCAGGTGGAGAGAAAGGAAGATAAAGAACGACTTAAATCTTGAGGAGTTTGGGAATGATACAGGATATGTCTGCCTAAGAATGCATGAGTGCAAGCCAAACCGAAACAGCAGTAGCTTTGAGAAAGCACACTCTAAAAATGAACTAAATAGACTAATGGGTTTATTAGGAGTTGTATGAACACTGATTTCGGGTTAAAATGAATTATAACCACCAAAATGCAAAATTGGGAACTTTGAAGAAAAGGAAAAGCATCCCATATCACCCAATACAACCTATGGTAAGTTTCGTTTATCATTTACGTGACCAGGGAAGGATCACATATAATATATCCCAAAAAAGAAAAGGCAATAAAAGTTATAAAGCCAACACACTCTTGCCCCTTACAAGAAAGACTATCTTTAAGGGAAAGAGTACTGTTCAGGAAGTCGATAAAATAACTTGCCCCAACTCTTTTGTGGCAGCTAAGACCAGAAGAGATATACACAATATAGACGATAAATTATAGATGAGATATGTTCAGCTAGAGATATACACAATATAGACGATAAATTATAGATGAGATATGTTCAGCTAGAGATATACCCTCCGATAATGCCTCCTCCTATCTTTATGACGATTATCTCGCTCCCTTCTTCTCTTTTCACCTTCCTCTCGAGCCCTTTCAGCCTCCTACACTCAATTTATATTGAATTGAAAAATTTAGAATTCATGTATTGTTATGTCATCAGGCAATAAAACCGAGAAGACCTCTCACCTTTTCTTCCCTAGCCTTCCTTTCTTTCTCTGCTTCCTCAAAGGCTTCCTTTTCAGCCTGAAATTGTAAACATATTGGAATTGACAACTCTACATTCAATCATGGAAATGACTGCTGCTTCTAATTTCACTTTTTTTTTTTTTCCTTTTTCCTTCTTGTGTGTGTTTTCTTTTTCAAATATTGGGCTGGGGGTAGGGTGCAAGGAAGTAAATTTGAAAAGCTCCTGCTACTTGGAGCTGTCCAAAATGAAATTTCCAGGAAATGTAATATATACCTCCCTATTACTTGCAAACGTATTGTCAACAACTTCCTTTGCATACTGTGGATCATCGCATATCAAAATGTTGTCAAACACTGATCCAGCTTTTACCTGTAATTCAACATCAGACATCAAGCAGATGCTTACACAAATAATTTAGAAAACCAATTACTGGAGATAATGAGACCTATTATACTTGGTCTAGAATACAGAAACAAAAAGGGACTACAGACAATATCAGATATCAACAATTAGCCAAATCATGAGAGAATATAATTAATTTTAACTTTCACTCTGGCAACTAATCGGCATTTTGGAAAGGGAAACCAAAACAAATCATGATATCTACCTGCCAAACTTCGATGCCCACGTACTTTATTGGTTTCAGCACGTAAAGATTAGGATCATCCTCAAACTCTGGAGAAATAAAACAAAAAAATGAAAAAAGAAATTAATATGACGTCATTTAATGAGAAATTTAGCTAATTTGGCTGGCCATTTCTCAAAACAGAACTTTAACAACTGAATAAATGATAAGAGTCTAAGAATCAACTTGGAGAGCCTATGAGATCATGATTATGTACCATTAGCTTTACTGTTTTACCAATTATCTAAAATATTGAAATAGACAAGTCCATTTTCAGGCAGCTTCCATGACATAAAATAAATTCATTCAGTTTCCGTAACATTAATCTTATGGCAATTCTTTTGTCACAAATGCCTTCTGCTGTCTGCATCTGAACAGCTGAGAAGAAACATACCTGGATTATCGATCCATGGAGTCTTCCACTTTCCCTTGTAATTGGGGTTTTTGATTTTCTGTGAAGTATGCCATTAGATAAATAAGAACTCTTACAGAACACATTCCAATGAACATATATAGGAAAACACTTATTGCACCTTACGCTTCCACGGTCCCTTGTATGCTGGATTTGGAACCTTGGGAGCCCTCCATAAGCCATCCTCATCCTCATCCCAATTATCAGGCTATTTAAGAAACATCAAAGAGGTCAAGTACATCACCAGAACTAATTTACAAGGAGAAAGTTTTCCAACAAAACTTGTTAGTACTAGAACCCTTCAGCAATTCGGGAAGGATGTAAAACTTGATTTGACCACATTATGCATGCAAAAGTATCAACAAACCTCTTTTGCCTTTGGATCAGGAATCTCGGCTGGAACTGAATCGTATCCCTAAATAAAAGAACGAAAAGAACCTATTTAAAGCTATGATATATAACATCCTACAACCATCAGGTAAAATGTACAGCTAAATACCTCCGGTTTAACATCATTAGGATCTTCAATGTATTCTCTGTCATCCCAGTCAGCAGGCTGTAAGGTAAAAGGAATTTTAGAAACTTTATAGTGCATCCTTGCAAAGCAACTATTTGGCATATCTTTGATAATAGACTATGAATCCTTAACACCAACAGATGGAACACAGAAGCATGCTTTAAGTATAATATGATACGAGTTGCATATGGATGCAACTCATTTGAGGACTTCAATAGTTCAAGCAGATAATACTGAACAAGAATAAGACCTTATTTAGGATCATATATATAAAAACTACTCACAAGTCTAACATAAGTGTATAGATATTGAAAATTACAGTATCCGAAGAGCACCTTTTTTGCCTTAACATCTTTGATTTTCCTTGGTGGCAGGATGTCCCAATCACTGTACATGCTTCCAGAATCTCTTTCTCGATTATCAACAAGGATACTGTAACTAGCATCAGGTCTAAGAATGAATGTGTAGAAATGAGTTAACTTGTCCGTTTCACATTGCAAATCCTTCTTTATGGGATAATTCTGTCCCTGGTAAGAAAGTATCATATGGAGTTTTTTCGTCTGAGTACCACATAAATCTGGTCCAAACATCAAACTGCAAGAAACAAAGATGATCTAGAATAGTCATTTCCATTTGCTATTAATACATTTTTATACAGACAACTTAAAGACCATTGAGAGTTCACAAAATATAAAAGATAGAAACAGATGAAATTCAACAGCCAAACAGGATAAAGTTTCCCTTCTACTTTTTAAATCTTTTTGGAGAGAAAAAAAATAAAAAGAATTGAGAATTTCAATCAGTAGAAGCAGGGAGCAGCGGCTTCCTATCTTCATAGTTAGTAGTATCAAGCAAGATACTATTCACATGGTAAATATAAAATAGGTACAGCATGTACAACACCATGATGAAATTCGCCCATACAAGTTTGTCGTATTTTACCATTTGGCGGAAAAATGCCTATATGTAGGGTCACTGTCCAATGGTGGGGAAAATTTTCTCAGCAAATCTGATGTTATTATTATGATGATCATATTTTTTAATCAAAGAATATAAATTTACTGGAAACGATACAAAATGAGAAGTCCTGCCCATAAATTTATTATTTTAACATAAGACTTACCCTAAAGAATATGAAAAGAGGGATATACTGAACTGAACAAGCCTGAAGCCAAATCATTTTCCTTACTATGATTGTCCAATCCATTTTCTTAAGGATTGCTTGATTACCATAGCATGCATAGATATGCGAAAACACCATATGACAACATTGTCTAATGAGACTGGCTCACAAGTATCAGAAAGTTTATGAGCTCATACCATAAGAGGAATGAATTACTCATTCAAGTTAGTGACAAACAAAGAGATAAAGAACAGCACATCATAACATGTTGACAGACCTGTAAGGGGTATCACCACCATATTTCCTCTGATTGACATAACCAGAATGAAGCTTGATGTACCCGCCACCACATTCAATATCCTGTTCAAATTTGATAGAATACTGAACAACTAAAGTTCTGTTCTCATTGGTGAACTCTGGTATCTTTGCAGATATGGCAAAATGCTTAGCATCATTGTAAGTTTGAATCCCTGCAAAATTTACAGTCATCATCAGCATCTGCTATCAGAGAAAGTAGGTTAAAATACCATTTTGGTTTTTGTACTTTGGAACATGTTTTATTTTAGTCTTCGTACTATCAAATGTCCAAATTTAGTCCTTATACTTTTAATAAATCTTAAAAATTAGTTCCTACTGTTCGTAGAGTGGTATCTTGTCCAAAGACACTATACCGCTATCAGTTTTTCCTCTATAAATTTTGAATAATACTAAAATAGTGTCTTTCCTCAAATCAAAATGTAATCATTATTGTATACAAATTAGCTTCAAACTAACATTAAGGACTAATTTTCAAATTTATTAAAAACACAATGACTAAATTTGGACATTTGAGACTAAAATGGAACGAGTTCCAAGTCCAGGGACCAGAAGGTATTTCATAGCTTGAAGAAATGTTCTTTAAAATCAGTTTCCAGAGAAAGAAAGGACCAAATTAGTAGATTTTGGGCAAAGATAGAAAGTTACATATACGACCTACTTTAAAAAAAAATAATAATAAATGAACTCATCAATGCATCAATTTTGTTCGTTTCTTGGACATATAAACTGTGTTGAATCTTAAATTTATTATGAACAAACGATCAGCAATTTCTAGCAAAGTAACGAATAATAAATAACCTTTATCGTCTGGATCTCCAGACCATTTTCCGGCTGTGTGTTTAAAAGTTCCAGCTTTCCCTTCGCTTCTTTTCCAATCAGACAAGACCCAACGACTCTTCCATCCATCTAACCTCACAGAAAAGAAACATTACGTATCAGAGTAAGGAAGAAACGAAGCTTACCTAAATAAAATCCAGGTTGCAAACCTTAAATTGCCCCACGTTGCGTAAAATACAGCATTTCAACGACATTCAGAAGCAGCCAAAAAAATAAACGCAAAACAAAACCGGATTACCTTCTAAAAACAGGCATAACAATACCTCACACTTCCACTAAAACAAAACCATCGAAATCCAAAAAAATCCATTTCTCTAACACAACAACAAGATCAAAAGAAAAAACCTAAATCAGGCAGTGCCACATCCATCTCCAAAAAGCGGATCGGACAGTACATTTAACCATACGCGCTTCGAAGAAATCAAAAGAAAAAAGAAAAAGAAAAAAAAAACGAAAACGAAACGAAATTCTTTCACATCACAAAAGTGCAGACACATCAAAAAGCAAAAAAATAAAAACAAAAACAAAAACAGAGTTGCCTGATCATTGTACAGGACACGAGAGTGAAGGATTTACCTTCAAATTTCTCCTCGAAAAAAATTTCAGAGAGAGCAGAGTGGAAGGAGAAGATGCAATTGATTAGTAGAAAGAGAATGAGAAGCTTTGCGGGAGGAAGAAGGCGGAGATTGGGGCTGGGAGTAAGCTCCCCCATTAGTGAGGCGAGTCAAGCAAGTCAATACCTATAGAATGAACAATCTGAGGTTCAGAGGAAGAAGAAAGGGCGCTCTTAAATTCTAAGGCCTTTGCTTCGTCCTTTCTAGAAACTACTTTTTGAATATTTTACTCTTTTTTTTCTTTTTTTTAATCCAATTTTCTAATAATAATTTTAACCAAGTCAATTAATAATGTACGATGCAATTTTTAGTGGAAATATTTTTAATATAAAAAACTAAATTAATAACTTATACTTAAATTTTATATTTGTTCTAAAAAATATTCAAGGTAAAAAAAATAAAAATATTTACTATTAATTTGAGATGAAACCGATGAAACCATTAATACTGTGTTTTAAAATATCTCAAAACTTTTAAAGTTTCGTTAATATTTTAAAACTATTTAAAAATATTATTAGAACTGTGTTTAAAAAAATACTCATGTAATTTTAAAAATAGATAAAAAATTTACATTTTTTTACTATTAATATATAGACGAAAAATAGTTTATTGACATCTCATAGATTATCTCTAAACTTTTAAATATTATTTTTGAAAGTTTAACAGTACCTTTATAAAAAAAAATTAATGTATTAATAAATTTTGAAAATTAAACATTTTAAGTATAAAATTATGAGTTTTTTTTTTTTTTTTTGTGATTATTAAAATAAAAATCTAATAATATAACTCATCATAATTATGTATTTACGTTGGTTTCCATCTTTTTCCCTTGAATGTAATTAAACTCGTTTGGATTGTCTTTATGCTCGTTGTATATGAAATAGTAGGATTAGCATCGTCCTTAAGCTAAGGCTCCCTTTTGAGCTTTGACCCGAAGATTGTCTTTCCCTTGACCTAAAGGAACTTAGGGTTTGACTAAATGAGATCTAAATTTTTGCTCGGCCTCGATCTATATTTTAATATAAAACTCATAAATTTAAAAATTAATTATAACAAATCAACTGAACAACTTCAATTATTAAAATTATGACATTTTTTATTATTTATATTTTTATGATTATTCGAATCAAAATCTAATGATAAAATTCACCAGTAAAAATTACACTATTAGTTTATAAATAAATAATAAATCACAAAAGAATGGTCTATATTTCAAATATAGTATAATAAAATATAAAAAATAGCCTTTAGAACAAGTATAAATTTGCCATTAATTTAGAAAATATATGTAAATTAAAATAATTACAACATATTTTCTGTTAATTTAATTTAGTCTAAGCGAAAAATAGAATATATAGTAAAAATTAAAATAAAAATTGATTTAACAAGTTTAAGGGCAAATGTGTAATTTTCTTGTAAATTTCCCGTTATTAAAACGATATTTATCCGTATTTTGGTGGAAATTGAATACCACGTGGAATGGGACTGAAATCATAAATTGGTTCCACGAAGCGGGGAAAGGGGGGTTAGTGTCCTACATGGCAGGTTATGATTGGCTAAAATTGGAGGGGCTAGCGGTGATTGGTCCGTTGAGGAGAAGAACACGTCGGTAAGCGTAGTCAACGGGAAAGTTGACTGAATTGATGACGTGGACCAAGCTCAGGAGACGACTTCTGGATTAAATTCCACGGAGAGAGAAAGACAGAGACAGGAGGGGAAATGACTAAAATTTAAAAAATGGTCTATAAATCTTTTAATTTTTTTAGACTTTTTAATATATTATTTAATGAAAAATAAATTGATAAGGTAGTCCGAACCTAAAACTTTTAATGTTCATAACTTTTTTTTATTAAATTATGTTTTCATGGTCAAAGTAAACCCACTGAACTGACGGTACAGTGCCGCCACCAGAAAAGGTTGTTTCATGCTAAGCATCCGGACCTACTACGCCGAGCCACATAGGAATTCGATTGGATCTAAGCTTCTTCCACTCACATATATAGATAGGCATTACGGAGGAGCTTCGCTTTCTGCTTCGGTTGCCGCGTTACAGTAATGAATAAAAAAGAACGAGATTAGTTCAGTCTTCAGTCTTTGGATGAATGAATTTGAGACATCCAGTATGCGATGCGAGATGCACTTTGCGAACAGGCTAGCAGCGAATGAAGGGGAACTCAAAGAGCTTTCTCCCCCCTTTAGTCAATTTGGAGTGTTCCCTAGCTTGATTCTTTGCTGCTTCGCTCCCTTGCCCTTGCTCCACCTCTATTTACTACGGACTAGTGTAGAGGAGTTCCATACTCCAATCTTACTCGGAATTCAGGTTAGGGTTTGTTTTAATTATTAAATAAATAGATAGACGAGAGAAAATAGTCAAATAAGCTTTAAAAAAAAAAAAAAACCCCACAAACCCTACATTTTTCTATTTTAGCTCGAAGTTACATCTATGGAGACTGAAATATTATATGTTCGAGAAATTGAAATTCCAATATTGATAGACGTGGATGGACGTTTCTATTATATTATAATAAACCGATGAAATAATAAAAAACAATGTGAATATAATAGAGATAATATATATTTTAACTTATTTAAAAAATGTAAAATATTTATTTATTAAGTTAAATATATTCTGTATATATATATATATATATTATAACTTAGGAAACTTGTAATCTCTGTTTTCGGGCTAGGGAAAGGGTGGCTTCGTTGTTTGAATCCCATTTTCAAACCAGCTCTTGGAAACCTCGTATCAGTGAGTGGCGGCGACAGTGAAATTGTTGTCAATTTACGGTCCAAACTATCACTTTGTTTCTCATGGTTTTTCTTGGATACACTCTGAGCTTCAACTTGGTATTTTGAGGCGCATGATCAGGTCGTTTTGTCACCGCCTAAAGCTACCATGTTCATGTTTCCGAGCGCATTACAGTTATGGTGCTCAAAGAAGCAATCTTCGGTATTACTTCTCTGCGCAGGCTGCTCTGCCTCAGCAATGGACGGGGAGTATGGCCGACCGACCGCGGTCGGAGTTGGATTCTCATGCCTATGCTGCTCTGCTCCAAGACTGTATCCAAAGGGGTGATGCAAATTTGGGAAAACTTGTTCATTGTAAGATTGTGAAAGAAGGTGGTTGTTTGGACTTGTTTGCTTTCAATGTCCTTCTCAATGCGTATGTGAAACTTGGGTTGTTGCCTGGTGCCAGAAATGTGTTCGATGAAATGCCTGAGAGAAATACGGTTTCGTTTGTGACGCTAATTCACGGGTATGTGCAGTCTAATGAATTCTTTAAGGCATTTGAGTTATTTGGTAGACTACACGGTGAAGGTCATGAGCTTAATCCGTTTGTTTTCACTAGTGTTTTGAAGTTGCTTGTTAGTATGGAATGGGCAGAATTGGGGAGTGTTGTCCATGGTTGTGTATTTAAGATTGGATATGGTTCTAATACTTTTATTGGGACTGCTCTTATCGATGCTTACTCTGTTTGTGGTTGCGTTAATATGGCTAGAGAAGTATTTGATGGGATTAGTTGTAAGGATATGGTAGCTTGGACTGGCATGATTGCTTCTTACGCTGAAAATGATTGTTTCTCTGAAGCATTGGAACTCTTCTCACAGATGAGTGTAGCTGGATTCAGACCAAACAATTTTACTTTTGCCGGTGTGCTTAAGGCCTGTCTTGGCCTGCAGAACTTCGATGCAGGGAAGACGGTTCATTGTTCTGCTTTAAAAACCAGTTACGAGCGAGATCTTTATGTCGGAGTTGCACTACTTGAATTGTACACCAGATGTGGAGATAATGATGATGCTTGGCGAGCTTTTGGGGATATGCCTAAAAAGGATGTGATTCCATGGAGTTTCATGATTGCAAGATTTGCTCAGAGTGGTCAATCTGAAAAGGCTTTGGAACTTTTTTGTCAAATGAGGAGAGCTTTTGTTGTGCCCAATGAATTTACATTTTCTAGTGTGCTCCAAGCTTCTGCAGCCATGGAGGCCTTAGATTTGGGTAAAACAATCCATGGACATGCACTTAAGGCTGGTCTATCTGCTGATGTGTTTGTGTCCAATGCCCTTATGGCTTGCTATGCTAAATGTGGGTGTATTGAGAAATCAATGGAACTGTTCGAGGCATTATCGGACAGAAATGATGTTTCTTGGAACACAATTATTGTAGGCTATGTGCAGTTGGGTGATGGGGAGAAGGCATTGAGTCTATTTTCTGATATGTTTCGACAGAAAGTTCAGGCAACTGAAGTGACGTACTCTAGCATTCTCCGTGCTTGCGCTACTCTTGCTGCCTTAGAACTTGGACTTCAGATTCATTGCTTGACAGCTAAAACCATCTATGGCCAAGATATTGCAGTTGGTAATGCTTTAATAGATATGTATGCCAAGTGCGGTAGCATTAAAGATGCTCGTTCGATGTTTGACATGTTGAATCTACGGGACAGAGTTTCATGGAATGCTATTATCTGTGGATATTCTATGCACGGTCTAGGAGTGGAGGCAATAAAAATGTTCGATCTTATGATAAAAACAGAGTGCAAACCCGACGAGTTGACTTTTGTTGGTCTCTTGTCAGCGTGCAGCAACACAGGCCGGTTAGATGAAGGAAAACAATATTTTAATTCTATGAAACAAGATTATGGCATCGAGCCATGTATGGAGCATTATACCTGTATGGTGTGGCTTATAGGAAGGTCAGGTAATCTTGATCAGGCTGTGAAGTTTATTGAAAATATCCCTTTTGAGCCTAGTGTAATGATTTGGCGTGCTCTGCTCGGGGCTTGTGTAATCCATAATGATGTTGAACTAGGAAGAATCTCTGCACAGCGTGTGCTCGAGATGGAACCTCGAGATGAAGCAAGCCATGTTTTATTGTCCAACGTCTATGCAAGGGCGAGAAGGTGGGATAATGTGGCTCATGTTAGAAAGCATATGAAAAGAAAAGGAGTAAAGAAAGAGCCTGGCTTAAGTTGGATTGAGAACCAGGGTAACGTTCATTGTTTCACCGTGGCCGATACTTCACACCCCGACTTGAAGTTAATCAATGGAATGCTCGAACTCTTAAACATGAAAGCCAGGAAGGCAGGATATTCTCCTCATCTTAATGCTGTCCTACTTGATGTGGAAGACGATGAGAAGGAGCGTCTCCTTTGGTTACATAGTGAAAGATTAGCCTTAGCTTTCGGTCTGGTTAAGATGCCAGCTGGATGCCCGATTCGCATAATTAAAAATCTTCGTATTTGCGTTGATTGCCATTCTGCAATCAAGTTAATATCCAAGATTGTTGGACGCAATATTATTATTCGAGACATGAATCGTTTTCATCACTTTGAGGATGGGTTATGCTCTTGCGCTGACTACTGGTAAGCAAAATTTACTTCATTCTTGTTGTGGATTTCCATTGATATAGACTAGAATAGAAAAACTATATCATAGCTGTGATTCTGTGGTAAAAAGCTGCTGGTAGTAAAATATTAATCATAAATCCTTCCTACCTTGGTTATATGTTAAGTCTTGTCGACTTAATCTAGCATTTTTGTTGAAATTAATAGACTCCTAGCAGCTCGATCTCTGAAAGTTTCCGTTCTAGCGTGGCCTAGAACCTTACTTAGTTCAACCTTTAGATCAACCATTTCTAAACATATCATCAACAATAGGATAGCAGAAAAGCCAGAAACCTTCTTTGAAACTCATTTGACATAAATGCAATTATTATAATCACTCCTTTTAAAGCCACATTAATCAGTCAGGTGCGGTCTTTTCCCTGCTTCTCCTTGTGGCTATATATGCATCTGATAGTTCAACTTCTTGATAATAAATTCTTTCAGCTTCATGTTTTGGGTTGATTATCAAACTCATTTGGTGAGAATTAGTATTACGTGGAAAATTAGTTCGAGGGTGTTCGTGGGTAATGCTTTAGGGTGTTCAAAAGATCAGTGATCCGAAGATCCTGATCAACTCAACTGAACTCAACTTCTATGATCTAGGTTGGGTTATATTTATTGGATTGAGTTTAAACAAATAAAAATCCGTATGGATTAGTTGATTCATGAGTACGAACAAACATCGTCTTTTTATCAATAGTTTTGGGTTTACATTACACATATTTAGGTGGCCAAAACTTTGTTGTGTTGTGTGGGAAAGGTTAAAATGATAAGAGTAGGGAAACATCTTATCAATTGAAAGTGATTTCCCTTCCAATTACCACTAAGCATTTGTAGATAATTCAGTTAAAAATCAAAGGTAATTGAATAGTATGATCAAATTCCATGTTTGAATGTTCTTACATTCATTCCCATCAATACAAAAAGTGAAGGCTCATCCACCTTTTTTGATATTATTTGGAAGCCTTTCCTTTGAAGATTTCTTCATGGAGATATAATATATGGATTATGTTGACTTCCTTGGATGATACACTTCTAAGAATGGAGAAAAAAAGGGGCATTTGAGTTGAAAACTGTAGGATTGGCCATGGTGTTAAGAGATATCAAATGGGACGTTTCTCTCTAAGTTTTGGTTTCTCTCGCTATAAGTTTTGAATATCGCTCAACATAAATGCCATCAATGTTGAAAATGTGGATGATATCATATCCTTACACGGAATTTTTGTTCTTGTTAGTCAATATATATATTTGAAATAGTGATGTTTCTGATTAATTATTGTGGTTCAACCTAAAAGAAAATAAGAGTGTACCCAGACTGAGTTAGATAAATCTTAAAAGTAGGACATGGTTGGGTCGGGTTGTAACTCTATTTTCAGATTATTCGGGTCTAACACAACTCAACCTTTATAGTTTGAATTGAGTAGTCAAGGTTAGTCAGATTCTCAGATCATATGAACATCTCTAAAAGAAAATATTAACAATTCAATAATTCCTTAAAACAAGCTTTATCTTATCATAGCTAAACAAGCATACGTACACGAGAATAAATCAACCAGTTCATCCTTTTAGGTCATCTGTATGATCGAATCCCGAAACCGACTTAGATAGGAAGCTTGACTTCAACAAGTCCGATTCAAATTAGGAGACAAATAACACAAAAGTTATGAAACGTACACAAAAACATAGAAAATTCTGCATGAATTCGAATAATCATATGAAATGTACAAAGAAGGGCACAGAAATGGCCTAAGGGATTAAACTAAAAAAGGGACCTTTTAGGTATTTCCAAGAAAGCCCAAAAACAGAGAAATAAACAAATATTTAATTGAATAATTGGGCTCACCCATTTTGGGCCAAATTACTAAATTTTAAATTATATGTCAAATACATGAAGAAATAGATATAATTTTTAATAAATATATAAAATTTGTTTAACCCAGAGTTGGAAAATAAATAATAAT
This sequence comes from Cucurbita moschata, assembly GCF_002738365.1. Taxonomy (NCBI): domain Eukaryota; kingdom Viridiplantae; phylum Streptophyta; class Magnoliopsida; order Cucurbitales; family Cucurbitaceae; genus Cucurbita; species Cucurbita moschata. The sequence goes on from NW_019268536.1 coordinate 2,041,603, forward strand.
TATTATAAAATTAAATAAAAATATATACATGTATTTATAAAATAAAAATAAAAAAATCATTTATTTTAATTCCATCCAAATAATTTCATAACTCAATCCAGATGGTTCAAATTGAACTGGGTTGATTAGATTTTTCAGATCATCAAATTTTTTTAATCCGTCTTCGTCTTCGTACGATTTTTAACATTATATATGGAATATATTGAACGATCGCAATCCCCTTAAATTCCTAATAATTAACATTAATCAACTAATCAATTATAGTTTAACTATCACAAATCAAGTTTTAAGGAATAAAATAGACCTTATTTGTTAATATTGCAAAAGGGGGAAAGGTCTTTATGGTCATTTTCAAGGATTGCCATGTGTCCCTCACATTTTTAAAAAATATTTTACAAAAACCGTTAATTAATTCTTAAAAAATAATTAACATTAATCTTTTATACATATTTTTTAATAATTTTTTTCAACATTTGTTTGATTTATCTTACATGCATGCCATTTAGACCTCGAACATATTTTACTTGTTTTAAGCCACATTACGTTACAAAGCTTCAAAGTCACGACACATGCTAATACGTGTGCAAAAAGTTGATTTATTACGGTCGTTCTTTAATAAAATTTAGAAATACTTCAATTTCTATGCACAAACAAAATTTGTTTTACTTTACTGAAAAAACGGTTATACTTTATTCATTTTTAAATACATTTTTCAATTTTAAAAATAATAAAAATGTGAGTAACTATCCTAATCAGTTTTTGTCTCAAAGTCAGTGTTATATTTCACGTCTATTATTTTTTAGAAGAAATATTTAAATTTATTGTTTATTAAATAAAATTATTAACTAAATCGAGTATTATGTCAAAATAAATTCAATAACTCAAATTTAAATGTCAGTTCAATCAAATTTTACTTGAGTTTAGCCCAACGCTTAAGGTATATATTAACGGAGGTTTAAATTCTTTCTTTTAGTTTTTTATAATTTATAATTCAAAAATAAAGATTAGAAATATATTTTTTTTAACGTAATTCAAGTCTAAAAATACTCTTAATTTTTTTTAAAAAAATCTTTAAAATATCCTTAAATTAAAAAAAAAAAAAACTAAAAAAATATTTGTTACTTTAAATTTTTTTTAGTTAATTCAAAAATATTTTTACTGTTACTACACATTTCAACACAAACTTTCTAAACGAACATCTAAATAATTGTAGATAATCTACAGAGTGTTATTAGATGATTTTTGTTCATATATCGATAATAAAATTCTTAAATTTTTTTTTATAAAGGTAAAGAACGTTAATACTATTTTAAAATTTTCATGAGTATTTTTGAAATACTGTACTAACCCGTAAATATATTTTTATTATTTTTATTAATTTAGTCAAACATTATGTAAAGAGCGTTAAATCCTTTTTAAAATTTTATGGGTATTTTTTTAAATACAGTACTAACCGTATTTTTATTTTTAATTAATTTAGTCAAACATAATATATACATACATACATATACATATACATATACATATATATATATATATATATATATATATTACCCACCAAACTCTTTTCTCTCTCTTGTGCAACAATTTCATCATCACCACAAGGTTCCAAAGATAGAGAGAGAGAGAGAGAAAATAATGAAAAGCAAGAATTTAGATGAGTGATTATCCAATACTCCAATCTCATGGAATGCACTTTGATTTTGATCTCTCAATCTCTTCCTCTTTTTCTCTTCTTCCATGGCTCCTCCACCTAATTTCTTCTTCACTCCATGCCTCCCTCTATTCCACCGGATATGACAATGGTCGCTGCCCTAAACCACCTCTCCAAACACCCTCCTTGCGGCGGCCCAGGCGGCGGCGACCACCTCATGAATGGTGGCCCTCCAATTTGTGATCAATATTCTTCCTCTTCTTGCATAGGATCTAATCCTCCCATGGCGGATGATGATGACTCCTCTCCTAATTCTCTTCATCATCAATCCCCTTCCAATACTGATCATGATGCTTGGCTTCAATTAAGCATCGGCCGTGTCGGCGTCGGTGGAGACCAATATGAGATACCTCGAACCACCTCCCCTTTGGTCGAGCTAGATCTATTACCCGGCAGCCACCACCCTCGAGATATTCCAACCGATCCTACGTGGGTTTCGAATATCTCGAGCCCAGAGGCTGTAATAACATCCAAAACGGAGACGGAGATAGAGACAGGGATAAGGATGCCTTTGTGTTCTTCTTTCAATTTGACTGATATCAACGTAGCTCAAACGTACCCGTCGACATCAACCATGTTATCTTCTTCTTCTTTTCACTCGAGCATACCATCTATCAGGGTCGACGCCATGGCAGCCGGGACAAGCTCCGATATCAGAATCATAAACCCTCCCCGGCGACCCGGTTCGGGTATTTGGTTTACATTGAAAGCCTTGGAAAATCAGTAAGATTTCTCCTCCTTTTTGTTCTAATTACATATCATAATCACATAATTCTCTAAACTTTAAAATTTTTGGGTTTGTTAATGCAGAAGAAAGCAACCATTTTTGCCTCAGATATCAAAAAGCTATTTAAGAATCAAGTAAGTTCTTTCTCTCTCAAATTAACACAAAAATTCTGAATTTTTTTGGATCAAAATCCATTTTTTATGAGTTTTTAAAATTTTTTTTTTTCAAAATCAATAGGGACGAAAAGATCAAAGTTCGTTTGATTATGAAGTATTTGGTTAATAAGCTGAATCTCGACACCGAATCAGAGGTATTTATTCAATTACTGTTCTAAATATTAGAAATCACCGATCTCCACAATGGTACGATATTGTCCACTTTGAGCCTAAGCTCTCGTGACTTTACTCGGGGCTTACCCAAAAAATCTCGTACCAATAGAGATGTATTATTTGTTTTAATTCATATTCGCAATTAAAGATATAATTTGGATATAAGATTTGGTGTTACTGACCTGATGGAAACATTAAAACTAAATTAGGGTTTTCTAGCTGCTTAATTAATTAACACTAATCCATATTTTTAAAAATTGGATAAATAAAAAATTAAATAATTAGTTTAAAAAAAAATAAAAAGAAATTAAGGATACCATATATGAATAAAGAAAACAACCCACCAACTTTTTTTCATTAAAAACCTTAAATATAATTAATGAATATTAATCAAATAATTAGACAAAAAATGCATTTCTATAATTATCAACATTTTTTTTTGTTTCTTTTAATGTTTATTGTTTTTTAAGGTTTCCTCTCCTTTTTTTTAGCATTTCAATGTTTTAAATGTTTTAGAAAATGAAAATTAATAATAAATAAATATTTCTCTTTAAAATAAAAAAAAAATGAAACCTTTGTATAATTTAATAGACTATGATTACTAACATATTATATATATATATATATATATAGTTTTTTTAAACTATGATTGCTTGTATTATAAAAAGTGGTGGTTAACATGGATGAATTAATAAGCAAAATTATTCATAATAATAATAATAATAATAATAATAATAATAATATAGAATTAAAAGAATTTATAATGCTTAGAATTATGCTTTTCAAGCTCACACTTTATTATTTATTTTCAATAGTTTTTCATTAATAATTAGAAAATATTTAGTGTAGGTATTTATATATTTTTTTTAATAAATAAAGTAGAAAATAAAGGAAAAAAATATTTAAATTATGTTGGGATTGACAAAATATGAATTTATTATTATTATTATTTGTTTTTTAGTATGTTTTTAATGTTTGAATATTGACTTGGATATTTTTATATGGTATTGGCTTAGCATGCACTCTTTTGGAGATCCACTAACATAAAAAGTGAAAAAGAATTAATTATATATTTTCTATGTAACAAAAATTATGTGTAAAATCGAGAAAGCGACACGTGGACCCGAGAAATTATAATTCTTTTGGCATTAATAAAAATATGGAGCTTTATGTTCGTCATGCTTTCGTGTGATTTAAGTCAGCCATGGAATTTTTAGGGTTTTTTATTTTTTATTTTTAATTTCTTTTAGTAATATTTATTTATTTATTTTATTTTTCTAAACATGATCACATTATATTGGGAGTAGGGCCATATTGATTGCATTTTTATTTTCCTTTGACTTTATTAAATTTTTTATTATTTTTATTATTTTTATTATTATTATAGTCTTGGAAGTTTAGGCTTTTAATTTTTATTTCTCACTTTTTTTTTTAGTCCTATGAAGCATCATTAATTATTTATATCTCTAAGTATGGATCATTATCTTTATGATATAGGGTTAAAATATTGTGTTTTTGGAAAGTTCTTTACACGTTTAGAACGACTTTTGAGAAGAACAAAAATTAAGAATGAATTGCTACCTTAGGATCGTTATAGTTATGGCCACCGTTCATGGGGCTTCGATCGCCGGCTCCCCTGTGATGCTCGAGTAAAGAAGAGGTACATGAATGAATTTAGACCTCACTGAATGAGAGTGACCCAATGGATATGAAATAGTCGTTCATATGGGCTTAAAAGAATAGACAGTTACTACCTATATCAATGAAGTATACCTTCCTTTCCGGTGACCTAATTATAGAGCTAAATTTAGGCTTGTTTGGATACTAAAAAGGTCGAGTTGATTTGTGGGGATGACTTACACTTAAGTAGGCAGGTATTGTACTTGTAACAGCTACTACCCGTGGATATTCTATTCTTTTGAGTTTTCCATTTTTAAAACGCGTTTTTTAGGGAGAGGTTTCCACACCCTTATAAAGAATGATTCGTTCCACTCTCCAACTGATGTAAACGCGTTTGCTAGGGAGAAGTTTCCACACCCTTATAAAGAATGTTTCGTTCCACTTTTCAACCAATATGAGATCTCAGAGTAGTCATGTTGTAATACTCGGTTCACAAAAATTTTAAATTTAGATTTTTTTTCGAGATGGGTTTTGGTAAATTTATTTATTTCAAAACCCCATTTTTTTTTTTGGGGCAAAATTTGACGTAGAAAAAAGAAAATTAGAGGTGACATTGTGCATGAAGATGAGGGGGGAGATAGTGTTTCTAGAGGAGAATCATTCCAAGTAGTTGAAAAGGGACAAAAATTTAAGCATGAAAGGACATATAAGAGCCTTTGACAATGATTGGAGAGAGAGAGAGAAAAAATGTTTTGTTTTTTGTTTTTTTTTGTTTTTATAAAAATATTATGAAAGTAAGAACATAGGGCGGCTAAGCTAATGAAAACTATATAATAAAAATAAATAATGTATGTTGACCTTAATAAATTAGGGCTTCCTATAGTAACATGGGGGAGCAGTGCATGAGAAATGTATATATTTTTAGTTATATAATAAGGTTTTATTTTGGTTAATACATTATGGGTTTGATTAATGTTTGGTTTAGCTTAATTTAATTGGAATTTTTGTTTAAGGGGCAAAGTCTTGTTTGGGTCCCAAAATGATTCTTTTTTCCTTCTTCTTTTGCAATCTATTATACCTTTCTCACTACTTAGAAATTAGGGTTTCTTTTTTCGACTTTTTTTTTTTTATTCTATCCTAATTTCGAGGTTGAAAAATTACTCGAGGCTGGTACTGTAACAACTAGAGGCCACCGTTAGTTGATATTATCCGCGTTGGTCCGTTACGTATCATCGTCAGCCTCATGATTTTAAAACGCGTTTACGTGGGGGAGAGATTATGGACCCTATTATGTTTTTGATAGTCTCTTTCACACTATTTTTATAGAGAGAGATAATGGACTTTTGTGTGTTTCTTCACTTGCTTTTTCTTTTTGCTTTTTAGGGTTCTTTCATTAGAGAGATGTTTAGAATGGAAAAACATGTAAGCAAATGACAATGCATGACTTCATTATTTGGAACATTAATTTCTAGAACAATAGAGTATGGATATTAGAACATATATCGATTGTTATGAACATAAATTGAATATAGATATTACAACATATGATTGTTAGAATAGATATCGGATGTTATGTAAAGATATTGAATGTAGATATTAGAGCATATGATTGTTAGAACAGACATCAAATGTTATGAACAAATATTACATATGGATATTAGAACGTATGATTGTTAGAACAGATATCGAATGTCATGAAAAGATATTGCATATGAGTATTAAAACAGATATCGAACGTTATGAACAGATATTGCATATGGATATTAGAACACATGACTGTTAGAACAGATATCGAATGCTATGAACAAATATTGAACATGGATATTAGATTATATGATTATTAGAACATATATCGAATGTCGTAACCAATTGATTTATATTTGGTGACGTGTTGCAGGTAGAGATAAGATGTAGAGGGCAAGAAGTGGTTCCCTTTTGGACATTGGCGGACGTCAGAGATAGGATTTGGTGTAGTTCTTCATCAGACTCACCCATCACTTGCTCTCCTCACTCCTCAACCTTAAATCACTTGATGCTCCTTCACTATGGAAGGAAGGATTAATTAATTGCTTCTAATTATTTTTTGTATTTGATTACTTTTAGATCTTGTTTTCTTCTTAAATACGCACGTTGAAATTGTTATGAAATTTTGACGTAATTTAGGAGTTATTTCGAGGCAGGGAACATATGTTAAGTCAATTGAATTATGCTCAAATTGACTTAAAATCATTGTAAGAAAATAAGTCAATTGCAGTGATTATATATTTTGAGGTAAGGCAGAGGTCATTAACCGTTGCAACAGTTTTGCAACAATTTATGAACCCCTTGCTTGAAATGCTCCATGTCAAATATTTATACAAGAATTTGAAATTCAGATTCGACACATGATGACTCCAAACGACGAAGAAGACTGACTCGCCCCATGAACATCTGTCTCTAGTCTCTAGTGGTTTCTTGCCATTCACAATGATCACAGAAAAGCTGAAATGAGCAATATATGAGCCAAGTGAAAAGCAATTACACAGCTACTTCAGAAGTTGGTTGATCTTTACAATATACAAGAGGAGAGAGACAAGTAATTCTGCTGTTAGTTATTTTATAAGCAATCAGAGGTACCTACCGAGGTACTGTTGAAAGGCTATGAATCTATGTCATTAAACAATGCCTTGGAAACCGAACGACATAAACGATTTCCATTGTTAACAGCTTCTTCATGGCCATCTCGGTTCGCACTCTGAACCGAGTGTCTTTTTTCTGGGGTCTCACACACCATGTCGTTGCTTTCCCTATTTGGGTGCTTCCTTTTCGACTCCTTTTTAAGATGATTCGTCTTAGATTTCCTCGTCTTCGTTTGGTTCGGTGCCCAAACTCGGTGCAAATCTGGTACCCAGCTCGTGAAAGAGGAAAATCTTCTGGCCCTTTCTCTCATTTCTTGAGCTTTGATCAGTTTGCTAGTGTAGCCATTGTTGATCCCTGGAGGTTTTTCATTGTCATTTCCACGGATTTTGTTTTCTCTGTTTTCTCCTGAAACTGGATCATTGGAGCTATAGTTGTCACCGACTTCATCGCTAACTAAGTTATCTCTCCAAGAATTATTGCTATCCTCACTGTGGAGAGAGTGATTGGTGGATTTGTTCTCATCAACAAACAACAACAAATCCATTTTTTCATAGATCTTATTCACTACATCTCCTAGACTTTGGCAATACCTGAAATTTTAAGCAAAAGAGATAAAGTGAGTCCTTCTCAATGAAAACCTCCATCCATCAAAAATCAAAATTGAATCCGAAACAAATTGTTTTATCTGACCCGAAGCATCCGGGAAACTCATCCTCATGCAGATACATACAAATGGTGCAATGAGAGAAATAACAAGCCTGAACTTTATAAGGTACCTAACATAAGAAACAATCTAACGAAGTCATGCTCCAATCCTCCACAATTGGGAAGCCTTGATGCTTTAGTTCTTTTGGGGGAGGGGCTCCTTGCCTCTCTTCCCCTAGGCTGTTCTTTTTGTGATTAATATATAGTCCTGTTTCTTATAAAGAAAAACAAATAAATGAAGTTGTGCTCTAGAGTAAATATGCTGATGAACGTGAGGAGCTGAGGGATTTAGAACCCAATTTATGAACAAGTGAGAGGTACCAAACTTTGCTGCTATAGTTTATCCATAAAGCAGTTTTTTCAGCATACAACCTTTTTTTTTTGGATGCGTCCGGATTAGGTTGTGTGCACCTCAACTATTTTCATGGGACAACCACCTCATTCGGTTGTCAAGGACATGATGTTAAATCTTTAAATAGGTGACCATCATGACTTGAACTCATTCTCTTTGAGTCACTATTTACATGTTCTTTACATGTTCCTCATTCACCACTAGGCGAGTTAATAGTACTTGTTTCAACCTAAAACCTTCAGATTCACAGTTTCAATAGACTTGTGCAATTGATATCAATGATTCCAAAACCTCCCTCTTCTATGGGAAGAGGAAATTTTTGCACACTTAAAGAAGGTGGATATCCATTTTCCTTGCAGTCATGCCGCAGGAAGTTTCTAAAACTTCTCTCCACAAATTTGTGATCTTAGACGGAAAACGGAAAAGACATAAGTCCTAGTCTAAATATAAATCCTAGTCTTATTACTTAATATCTAAAGATCTAATTAGATTTATTTTTTGCATTCTTTTTTGCATTGCTACCTAATATCTAGATTGTTATATTGTTGCATAGTTTTGTATTTAGGATTTAGTCAAGCACATGTACCTTTCTCAATCTAAAAATTAAGAAGAAATATGAGTAAAATAATCTACCCTTCTAACGTGATATCAGAGTCATTCTAATCCTCGGAAGTGTGATTAAATGGTGTATCCTTTATAGCTATCGATCTTCCACCTCGACCAAGTTTAGTTAGAGCCTTCATAGCTACCATTTTTTTTCTTTATATGTGTGTGTATATTATATATATATATATATATATATATGTATGTATGTATGTATATAAAACCAAGCTTTTCATGAGAAAAATGATAGTCACAAAAAAGCTCACAACTACCTACAAGAACAAGCTCCAACCCTGACACTAACCTGATAATTACAAAAAGTCTGACAATCGAAGATCCTACTCCTGCTATCTAGAAATAACACACCACTCCAGACACAAAACCAAGGTGGTGTACCGTTGAATACGATCCTAGGCGTCCACTCTTCCATGTAGAACTTTTCAAGCAAAAAAAAAAAAAAAAAACAAAATTCCATTTTTTAGGAACTTCTAACCTTCCAAGATATTGTCCTGTCATCAAACCATTTTTGCATTTTATTGTTCCAAAGCATTTTAGTCTGTTGGAATGCTTTCAAGATATGACACCAATCGTCCTGAAAGTTTCTCCTATGTATAAATAGTGGACGATAAGTCAACGGAAGCAAGCTTGTACAGTGTCAAAGGTGGTTAAGGGGAACTAAGGGGGCTGCCTGTGGTTAGGGGTAGGTGGGTTTGTGGCTAGTTCCATTAATTTTTTTCTGAAGAATGTTTCTGTGAGAGGTCTCATTAATGGAATGGATGAGGCGGGTCGGTAGTTGTTGGGAAGCGATTTTATCACTTTATGATTCACCACAATTGGAAAGCCTTTATCAACTAGTCTCTTCAAGAAGGGATCTCCACAACCCCTGCGTAGGGGTCTTTTTTGACTTAATATATATATATATACTTCCAGGTTTCTTATAAATAAATAAATAAAAATACTTTTGTAGAGAAGCAAGTACCTGCTTTTTATGATCTTTCCAACATAATGTTTTATGCTCCACTCTCCAAAAAATCCTCCCTCCAAATGGCATTGAATTGATTCTAAATGCAAGCAAATATCTTTGACAAACTTTTGCTTCATAGATTCACTAATGTTGAATATAATCAGCGATCGTAAAATCTCCATTCGAAAAAAGATCTGCAATTCATGTCTAGTGCTTGTTAAGAAAAGTGCATGAAGGAATTGGATTCAGATCATTCAAGTATCAATGTCAAAAGAAATATAAGAAAACAATAAGTAAGAAAAAAAACAAATAATTTGATCTAAGGATACTCTCTGACTATGCTGTCTGAGGTCTGTCCAGTGGATCTTGGACTACACTCCTCAAAGGGGAGACCATCGATCTTGGGCTTGGTAGCCAAGTCTTCGGGCTCTCTCAGCAAGAGTTTATTCAGTTTTGTAGCCAAGTCTTCAAACTTTCTGGCATTTGGTTGATCATCGGAAGTGCCCTGCACTTCATACTTTTGACTTAACCAGTAAATAGCTGAACTCACAAGTCGCTCTGCCAACGCACCCAAGTCAACAACTTCGGATTCAAGTCCTTGCTGGATCTTAGTGGACAGATTATTGAAAAAGTCTTCGGAAGTCTCCAAATGATGGTCAATGGTTGCTTCAGCCAATGTTTTAGAGGCCTCAGCCAAGGAATTTTCTTGACCAGATGAAGTCATTGGTTCTTTAGTTTCTTGGTGCAACTGTTTTGATCTATCATCTTTTTTATCGAGAATGTCCCGCTTTAATTGCAACTCCTCAGGTAACAATAGCTCACATAAAGTGGATTTCTTAATCTGTTTTACCCAGCTTCTGAAAAATTTCATTTTCTTTGAGCTATTACAATATCTGTCGAAGTATGCATTTTCAAGTTCAATCTTCACGTGTTCGAATGCTGCCTTGTAAAAATCTGCCCAAGTGAAGTTTTGGATTGAATGTCTAGTCTTCTTCTCTGCTTTCATTTTACCATTTCCATCTTGAGAACACTTAACAGACGGAGAAGCCTCAGAATCAACTACATTACATGATTTGTTCAAATCACCACCACGTTTGTAAGTATTGTTACCTTTTTCAGTCCCCACTTCTTCCAAACGCTTATCCTCATTAGTAGGCTCCAACACAAGAGGGTAGAATTCTTTGTCAATGACAAAGAGAAGAGCTGAAGAAACCATGAAAGGCTTTAAGATTCCTAACTGTGAATCACCATTGGCATTTGAAATAGACACCAATGCCCAATAACCTTCCCCATAAAGAAAACTCATAAGAAGCTGAAAAAAAGGAATAGGTTTCGACATTCTACAATCACCCAGTTCAAGTGCCATCATTTCCAAAACCTCATCAGCAAAAAATTTTCCATTATTTCCCTGGATGTTCTTTACCGGCACTTCTGAAAATTCAAGCACAAGAAATGGATATGATAGACGACCCATGTATCTCACTAATTCGGTACACTTCTGCACAGCCTTAATATGTAGCTTTACAGCACCATCACCAAACAAAGATACTTTCCTTTGCTCATAGCCATCTGATCTTATTTTCAATCCTCCTGGTACGAGCAAAGGATCATCAGATCTATTTTCAAGCAAAGTCTTCCAATCAATCAATTCAAGATTACAAAACTTGCATTCTAGTGGCTTCTCGCTTCTATCCAAAATCTCAAGGCACAATCGAGCTTTAATATTCTTCTTAAACTTATGAATGTCAAGATTTCTCAACGGCATTCCTAGCTTAGGGTAAATCAGCCCAAACGGGAGAAGAGCAGATCCTAAAACAATGGAGTTCGACGAGCAAAATCCCCAGCCTAAATTCCTAATCCCACTCTTTAAAAACCCAAATTTCACATTCAGCTCATCATTATTTATCGTATTCTCAGTAGACTCATGGTTAACATTAATCCAACTAAATTGAATATCCTTCTGTGAAAATGCAGCATTTACACTTTCAAACAACCCACAGAATCTTCTACTAAACAAATCCAGATTTCTAACACACTCATCATCCATAGCCACTCCCAGAAATCCAGACAAACATCCAACCAATTCAGAAAATGGTGAAAACAAAACAACCAAATTTTTTTTAACACCAATGCAATCAAAACATTCAGAGGGTGTACTATGTTCCAAATCTTCCATCACAGAGTCCCAAGCATAATCGTGCAAAAGCTGGCGCATCGACGCCGCAAGGCACGAAGCCTGTGAGTGCATCGGTTCAGAAGCATCAAACAATGGAAATTGATGAAGTTTCAACAATGAATCAATGGCATTGGAGAGAGAGTTGAAAGTTGCAGTTGGGTGGTCGAAGGAGAGGGAAAGAGAGCAACTGGGAATCAAACCGAGTCTGGAGGAGGAAAGGAGAGGAGAGAGAGAGGAGAAGAAGAATCTGAAGGAGAAGAGAGTTGAGGATGAAAAAGGTGGAAAAGAGAGGAGAATTTTAGCAGTGGAAGTTATAGAAGTGAGATATGGAGATGGGTTTTGGAGATGGTGGAGTGGGTTGAGATCTACAAGGAGGACTATTCGGTGGGTTTTGGAGTAATCTAAAACTGGACCAAACGCCATTGCTGCTTCAATCTGAAAGAACTCAAGACCAAGAAAACTTAGATTTTAATGAACTCGGGAAATGAAAACAAGATATTTGATAGTCACAATCGTACCTAAACAGGATTCCTTAAACAAGCCACTTGAAGTTTCCAAACCTGTAGTATTATCTCAACTTGGTCAGCAATTTTCATTCTCGCAAAAGTAAAACTACCATGAGGCTACTTGTTAACATTTAGATATGACGCCTATGCATCCAAATAAGAACAATTTAATACTAATAATTGATATTTGTAAAGGAACTGAAGCGCTTGTTTTTTTTTTCTTTGTGAAGCACAAAAGAACAATAAAAATAAAGTTGAATACATATGACCAAATATATATAGCATTATGATAATGAGATATTGAAAAACTAAAGAATTGAGGAAGCTTATGAGTTGTAAACATATAGACTTTTATGTTACTTATTTCTTATTTCTTTTGATAAAGAAAACCCTGATAAAGAAAACCCCAAGCACAGAACCACACATGTGAGATCGCACATCGGTTGAGAAAGAGAACGAAACACCCTTTATAAGGGTGTGAAAACTTCTCCCTAGCAGACGTATTTTAAAAACCTTGAGGAAAAGCTCGAAAGGGAAAGCCCAAAGAAGACAATATTTGCTGGCGGTGGGCCTGAGCCGTTACAACACGACTCAATACGGAAAAATGTCAAAGGCCAAAGACTATGTTTAACTGATCCATTCCGGATCGACCGAATTGGTACAGAAGTTTGAACATGGACTTTTGAATAGAAGGAAGTGGGATGGATAGCATTGGTTAGACTGATTAGTTTGGTCACCTCCTTGTAAACAAATCATATCCAAAGCCATGGTGAGAGACTAAAAACATGCTTCCTCACGTCATTGATGACTCGCAAGCTACCTTTGACGAAGGGAGACAAATCCTTAACAAGATATTGGTGGCATCTAAAACCATAGAAGACTCAAAAGCGAAGAGGGAAGGTTTTCTATTGAAACTTGATTTCAACAAGGCCTACGATAGGGTTGATTGGTCATATTTAGATGCGATCCTTGAGCTAAAAGGCTTCGAACCAAGGTGGAGAAGGTGAATTTTGGGTTGTTTATCGTCTACAGATTACTCCATTTTCATTAATGGGCATGCGTTTCAGTGGATAAACAACCATCCAACATTCACTCTTCTAGCATAACAGCATGGTATTTTACAATTCATACATAATCCGTAGAAAAGAAACATAATCAAACAATACATACAAGCAAACAAATAAACAGTCTCTAAACATATGCAGCACCATAACACATGCCAACACACGTATTTCAGCAATCAACCGCCATAATCATGTTATTCAACAATCTCCTGCATAAACACACATCCCTCCACAAATGACAAGCCACTACGAACATCTTAAAGCACTCCTAAACTATTCGAAAGGAAGTTAGAACATATTCCATCATACTTGGTCCAAACCGATGGAGGGTTCAAGAGGGGTTACCAATGGGTTACTTACCCATAATTGACCTTAATGCTAGTTCGATTTATCCGAAACTAACCCACGTTAGGAATCACGAATCTCTACAATGGAGCCTCCTCTTAATCGAGGCTCGACTCCTTCTTTAGAGCCTTCGAACAAAGTACACCCTTTGTTCAACACTTTAGTCACTTTTTGACTACACGTTCGAGACTCACAATTCTTTGTTCGACAATTGAGGATTCCATTGACATGACTAAGTTTAGTACATGGCTTTGATACCATGTTAGGAATCATGGATCTCCACAATGGTATGATATTGTCCACTTTGGGCATAAACTCTCATGGCCTTGCTTTTGGGGAACCAAAAGGCCTCTTACCAATGAAGATAGTATCCTTGCTTATAAACCCATGATCATTCCCTAAATTAGCCAACGTGGGACTCCCTCCCATTAATCCTCAACAACCCAACCGTAAATACAGAAGAGTTCCAAGGTTAGAAGGTACTTTAAACCACTTCAATTGAGTTCGAAAGAGTAAACTAAGCTTTGCCAACTACGTCTTACCGAAAGGGGCTACGGTGCTTAATGGATTCTGTTCGAACAAGCTCAAGCTCACAATGCTGAACAGTCCACGGGAATCAGATCTGAAGTCGTCGAAGTTGGTCACAGCCAAAGGTCGTTAATCAGCCAAGAAACGCGTCGCTGCTGCCTAGGGGAGTTCCTGCTGCCGCGATTCTGGGTGCTGCCGTCGAAACACTAGAAACACATCCCTCGTGGTGGAGCAGGTCGCCGCTGTTTATGGGCGTTCCGCGTCGCCACTGAGGAGCGAGCGCCGTTCTTACGTCGGAGAAGAAGATCACTCGAGGGTGCACGTTGCGGTGTGGAGGTTAGTGCGTCGCTGCCGTTCGAAAACTGCAATTCCCTTAATCGAGGAAGAAGACCACCGTCGCGTGGGTTCGTCGCCGGAGTTGAAGAAGATGGGGTACTGCGCGGCTGATTGAGGGACGATGCATCCACCGGAGACTGAAGCTACAAAGACGGAGGGTGGGCCACGCTTCCTTTTCTTTTGCCATTCTTCTTTTTCCTTTTTTTTTCTTCCTTTCATTTTTATTCCCAAATAATAATAATAATTAAAAAAAAAAAAAGGTTAAACTAATAATAACAAATAATATAAAATTTCAATAATACTCATCTACTTTAAAAAAATAAAAATAAAAATATTCTTATAATTAAATTAATATTCTTAATTTTTTTAAAAAATTAAAATATATTCATTTAATTATTAGAATTTTTTTTTTATTAAAGTAGAGGAATATTATTCAAATTTTATCGTTAATACCAAACTTTAAAAATATGCCTTAATTTTTATAAAAATTTAAAATATATTACTAGCAAATTCGTTTATATATTAGTTATTTTTAATTTTTTTTAAAATAGTATAAATAAAACTTTTAAAAATTTAAAAATATTTTTTAATTGTTTAAAAAATTTTAAAATAAAAATATGAACAATATGATATTATTTAAACATTTTTCAAAAGGAATGTAATAACAATTTCTATCCAAATTTAACCGAATATATTTTATTTTTTTATTTTAAGAGGTTCATAATTATTGTTTGATTCCCAAATTTTAAAATTGTTCTATTTTTTTTTTTTTAATTTTCAAAATTTAATTTACCAGAGGCTGCTTGGTCCAAATATATAAATTTTGAGACTCTTGAAATATAATTAATATATATTTTAATAATAAATAAATAAATATCTTTGCTTTGTGCTTGAGCTAAAATCGAGCCCTGTTTCTATCCTCTCCCGTTAAAACCTCTCAACTCTCCCTGCCAGAGCTTTCTTCTTGCCGTTCGAGGCGTCTCAAATGACTTAGCCGGGCTTTGCTTGTTCATCCATGGCTATGGCATTTCCTGCCCCAGGACTTGCTTGGAGGATTCACTACACTCGCTCTCCGCTGCTCTTTTGCATTCGCAAGGTCTCTTTGGTTCTTATCTCCTTTTTTTTTTACGAATGATTATTCGCTTATATGTTAGCTATGGTAGATTCTTTCATATATGTGAACCTGCAATTGAGTGTTGTGTACGTGAGAGAGAACAAAAACTGATATCTATAGTTAGGAGAGGTCATTCATGGAGATTAGAGTGAGGGTTTTCTTCTGTGTATTGGCTGAATTAGAATGTCTCTCTCTGGCCATTACCATGGAAGTTGAACTCCTTAGTTGAACCACTCAACCTGTGTGCTCAGTTCTCTGTTCTTTTCTTTGTCTACATTTTGAATGCTGCTGGTGTGTTCAGTTCTTGTGTCTTTCTTGGGTATTTTAGATCAGAATTTTTTTTATTAAACTACTGAATCCACACTCTGTAGGCGCGAATTCAAAGCTCTGTAGTCATTGGGTCTACTACTGAATCAGCTATTCTCTGCAAGGAGGAAGATAAAGATTGTATTTCATTTGCTTTGCGTAGGAAAGGTAAACAGAATAATTCCATCTCTTATCCATATGTGTTTTTGAATTTCCATTTCATCTGGTAATTGAATACATTAGCTCGGAGTCTTGAAGCTTTACAATGTACACTAACCTGATGTATTTGATTCTGAATGGAGAAGAAATAGAGCGGGCTGATAGCTCAATACCTCAATGGAAGACATTGAGTTCTAAGGATCTTGGGATTGATACATCAATGATTTCAAAGCCCACGCGAGTGGTTTTAAATGGACTGAGGAAACAAGGTACTCTTTATTTTTATGGAACGATGTTTGGCGTTTGTTATGCATTAAGTTGGTGGCTAACGTTTGAACGCTAGAATGAATAACCTAAAGTGCTGCCACCTTGCATTCAACCTCCTTATTCCATAATCTGAGTTTGTGAAATATTTACTGTTGTCCAACCCTTCACAAGACCGGTTCTTCCATGTTTAAAAATAAAAAATATTACATGTCAGGTTAATAGTAGTATAGCCTTGAGAATTTTATTTCAGAATTTTGAAACTTTATCAAAAGTTTTAGTGATAGGAAGACTTTTGAGCTTGATTTTCAGCATTGAGTACCTGGATGCTCTTGATGTTCAGCTAGTGACTGATGTAAACACATGTAAATGAGTTCTAACATTCTTCTTTTATTACCTAATCTTTGTCGGTTTATTTTATGTTACTTCTGACGTGTAGGGTATGAGGTCTATCTTGTTGGTGGGTGTGTTCGGGATCTTATCCTAAGGAGAATTCCTAAAGACTTTGATATCATAACTTCAGCTGAACTAAAAGAGGTTCTATCAATATTTTTTTGGTTGTTTTTACTTGGAATTTTGTCATATTTGGCATGATCATATAGGAATTTTTGTATGCAGACAGATTCTTGCAGAACTTAGTTTCCTTTGAAAAAGTACTTCTCATAATGAATTTGTGAGGCTTAGTGAAGATATATATAACTTGATCTCTTGGAAGTTGTTTTCAAAAAATATTTCCTACATTTTAGAACAAAAAATCAGTGAAAAAACAAACAAACGAAGAATAAGCGGGGTTTTGGAAGTTATTTTCTCATATTTTCTCTTAGTTTGTTCTCATGAATAAAGTAACTAATGTTGTCCTTCCTTTGAAAATTAGGGGTGTGTAAATAGTTTCTGTACTATGACCTTCATAGTGCAAGTCACCGTAGTTCTCTCATTAGTCTTTAAAATTATTATTCTTCCTTTCTGGTTATCTTTTACATCGTTTTTCTATTGTGCTAAACTTTTATTTGGCTAAAGTTCATTAACTTATGTAGGTACGGAAAATTTTTACTCGATGCCTAGTTGTTGGAAAACGGTTTCCAATTTGCCATGTATATGTGCATGACACTCTTATAGAGGTTGGTTGATTAATTATTTCTATCCGTTGCTCTAAAAAGGCTATATTTCGTAGTTCTTTGCTAATGGTTAGCTTCAATACAATTAATGGCATACTCATTTTTCATTTTTGGTGCATTATGGAAAGGTTTCGAGCTTTAGCACCTCTGGAAGAAGGAATGGTTTTAATCATTACATTAACAAACCTTCCAACTTAAAGGAGCCTGATTATATTCGCTGGAAGAATTGCTCTCAGCGGGACTTTACCATTAACAGGTTATGTGACAAGATTCCTTATCTCTTTTTGTTGTCTTCATTTTCTTTTATAAATAAGAAAATAGAACTCTGATATTGATATAATACTTTTTAGCTATTTAAATTTTTCTGGACTTCCCTGTACCAATGGTTCTCAGGTGTAAATGTAGGCTGTAACGATTTAGTGTATATGTCTTCTTAATCCTTGCAGTTTGATGTATGATCCATACAAAAAGGTTGTATATGATTATTTGGGGGCAATGGAGGATATAAGAAAATCCAAGGTGTGCGTTTATTGAACCAGATTCAGTTCTAGAGTTCTTCCAATGAGTTGTTGAGCATGTGTAATTTTTGTTTCCTCTTGCTTCTGGATGAAGGTGCGAACTATAAAACCCGCAAATCTTTCTTTCACTGAGGACTGTGGTGAGCAAATGTTTGATACAGAAATGTTTAGATTTTGGTACTTTTAAGTATCAAGAAATAGTATGGGAAACATTCTTTTTTTTCTTATTTACCCATAGGTGGCATGCAATCTTAATGTATTGAAATCTAATTCCACAGCTCGAATTTTACGTGCGGTGAGAATTGCAGCCCGATTAGGGTTTCGTTTTACCAGAGATATAGCACTTTCCATAAAAGAGTTATCTTGCTCCGTGTTAAAACTTGACAAGGTATCTTACATTCCAAATACTGGGTTTATGGTTTGTTATCTCCTTAGGCCACTTTTCAATTTGTTTTTTTTAATGGTACAGGGGAGAATACTTATGGAAATGAATTATATGCTAGCATTTGGGTCTGCAGAGGCTTCTTTGAGATTATTGTGGAGATTTGGACTTCTCGAGATACTTCTTCCCATCCAAGTATATAATTCTTGTTCTACAATTTCTTTTTGATGTTAAACACAAATTTAGTGCTGCAATTTTTTCTTTTCTTTTTCCCCCTTAACCTAATTAGTTATTGTATCTTGTAGGCATCATATTTTGTTTCCCAAGGATTCAGGAGGCGTGATGCAAGCTCAAATATGCTTCTGGTTAGGGCTGCCATATTGTTCGTTATTACAATTTATTATGCATGTTCTATCTATGAGAATAACCCAATCTTTTCCTTCTAGAAAAAAAAAAATGTTAACCAGAATGAATCTGGTAGAAACCCTCCAAGAGAAATGTCGATTAACTGATAAAAGAGAGAAAACAGCCAAACTCTACGGACTTTCATGAGGTCTGGGACTCTCCTTTTCCTACCACAAATCTTGCCTATCTTCCTACTCTATAGAAGGAAAAACTAAAATTCATTTCTTCAACTTTCTAACAGACTATTGACCAAGTAGAATCTTACAATAGATCACATCCTCTCCCCGCACAAAATTTCCGACTTACTTTGTATATTTCCTTCTTATTCCTTATAGAACGTGTGAAGAGCGCAGGCTGTTTATCTGGGTTTCTTCTTCCTATCAGAATCCTTAGATTTAAGTACATTTTTCTTGCTCTTGTTTCCCTTGTACCTGCAATCATTGTAAGCCATCTAGGTGGACTCCTCGTCATATTTGGGGCTTTCTAGTGCATAACCCTAGGTGTGGATTTTTGGAACCCTGTCTTCAAGAAGATTCGAAAATGGTTTTCCTCTTGAAGATGTCTTTTTCTCTAAAGGAGGAAGGATGGTCCTTATTCAGTTAGTCTTAAGTGGGATTCTGACTTGTTTCCTATTTTTGTATACCTCGGAATCAGTTAATAAGAAGTTGGAGAGGTTGATGAGAGACTACCTTTGTTAAGGGGTTGATAAGGCGAAAAGTCTAACCTTGTGAGTTGGGATTGTGGTAGACCATTGAATTTCAAGGGACTAGGAGTGGGTAACTTAGGCTATTAAGAGGATATTTTGCCGTGATAATTAGTTAGAATATATCTCAGATATTTAGGGAGTTGTTAGTATAGATTTTATTAACCGTATATTTTATTTATTTACCAAATTTAGTTAGATATATATTTTTTCTATTTTTAGGTATTAGTTGATAGTTTGTATCCTATTTAAACGTGGTAAACCTGAATGAAGATCATACTTTCGATCCCAATTCTATTTCTATTTCTCATTCTTAACATGGTATCAGAGCACCGATCTTGGTGTTCTTAAATATCAAAATTTCCTTTATGGCGGAATCAGCCAAATCCAGCTTCAAAATTTCGGATGTTGATTTAACACATCCGTACTATATTCATCACTCTGATCAGCCAGGATATTCACTTGTTCCAATCAAATTAAATGGAGCAAATTACCAATCCTGGAGTAAATCAGTTATGCATGCTCTTATTGCCAAGAAGAAAATTGGCTTCATTGATGGCACAATTGAGGAACCGTCCCAAGATGCAAATTCAACCGAATTCGAACTCTGGAATCAGTGCAACAGTATGATAATATCTTGGTTAACTCATTCCGTTGAAGCAGATATCGCTAAAGGCATTATTCACGCCAAGACAGCTCATCAAGTGTGGGTTGATCTTCACGATCAATTCTCACAAAAGAATGCTCCAGCAATTTTTCAAATACAAAACTCGATAGCAACGATGTCACAAGGAACCATGGCGCTGTCAACATATTTCACCAAGCTCAAAGCACTTTGGGATGAACTGGAAGCGTACCGCACACCATTTACCTGTAATCAACGTCAAATACATATTGACCAACGCGAAGAAGACAAGTTGATGCAATTGCTCATGGGGCTTAATCAGTCTTATAAAACGGTGAGATCTAACATATTGATGATGTCTCCATTACCTAATGTGAGGCAAGCCTATTCATTACTTGTACAAGAAGAGATGCAGCGTCAGGTAACTTCCGAACCTACTGAGAATTTCTCGATTGCATCAGCAGTGCAAAAGAAAACAATATATTCAAAATTCGCCAAGGACAAAAAGTGTGAACACTGCAATAAAAGTGGTCATACAATCAATGAGTGTCGAATTCTTAAGTTTCACTGTAACTTTTGTGATAGAAGGGGCCATACAGAAGATCGGTGTCGACAGAAAAATAATTCTGGAAGGACAAGACAAGACAATCAACACAATAACCGTGGATATCGATCATCTGCAAATATGGCCGATGTTTCACAGTTGAATACAGAAGAACAGTCACCTAATTCCATTCCAAATTTTTCTTCTGAGCAATTACGAGAGATAGCACAAGCCTTATCTGCAATCAATCATCACCCTTCTGGTAATTCTGACAATCACGTCAATGTTGCAGGTTTGTTTCCCATATCTACATTATCTATTAACTCTGCGAGTTCTAATTCATGGATTCTCGATAGTGGAGCTACGGATCATATAGTATCAAAATCTTCTGTTATGACTGAACCAAAGGCTGCCATCATGTCTGCAATAAATTTGCCTAATGGAGAGACAGCACGTGTGTCACATACTGGCAATATTTCCCTTAGCCCTAACCTTCAATTAAACAACGTTTTATGTGTGCCTTCATTCAATTTAAACCTAATGTCGATCAGCAAACTTACCAATAACTTGAAATGTTATGTCACCTTCTATCCTGATTCTTGTGTTATGCAGGACTTGGCTACGGGGAAGATGATTGGCTCGGGTAAACAATTTGGAGGTCTCTATCATATTTCTTCATCTCCAATCAAATCTTCAGCTCATCAAGTATCTCAGTCATCTAATTTGTGGCATTTACGCCTAGGTCATCCTTCCTTTTCTCGTTTTAAATTTCTAGCTGATCAATTGCATCTTAATAATGTGAGTTATTCTCATAATTGTAGTATCTGCCCGTTAGCAAAACAAACTAGGTTGTCTTTCCCAAGAAGTTCAATAACAACCCATTCTGCTTTTGATCTGATACATTGTGATGTTTGGGGACCACATAAAATTCCTACCCATTCTGGTTTGCGTTTTTTTCTCACTATTGTTGATGATTTTACTCGATGTAC
This sequence comes from Cucurbita moschata, assembly GCF_002738365.1. NCBI lineage: Eukaryota > Viridiplantae > Streptophyta > Magnoliopsida > Cucurbitales > Cucurbitaceae > Cucurbita > Cucurbita moschata. The sequence continues at coordinate 2,063,315 of NW_019268536.1, forward strand.
TTGGGTTTTTTTAATGCAACATAAGTCAGAAGTACATCATTTGTTAATGAACTTTGTTAAATTCGTTCAAACTCAATTTCATACTACTATCAAGATAGTTCGATCAGACAATGGGACTGAATTCCTATCTTTGCAACCATTCTTTACTTCTTGTGGTATTGAATTTCAGCGCACTTGTGTCTATACTCCACAACAAAATGGAGTCGTAGAACGCAAGCATCGCCATATCCTAAATGTAGCTAGGTCTCTTCTTTTTCAGTCACAGGTTCCACTTAATTTTTGGGGAGAGTGCATTTTAACGGCTGTTTATCTTATAAATAGAACGCCATCACCATTATTATCTAACAAGACACCCTTTGAAGCACTCTACAAACGACCACCTACATTTCACCATCTTAAAGTTTTTGGTTGTAAATGTTATGCAACTATAGTACATCCTAAGCAAAAATTTGAACCTAGGGCAACTCCTTGTGTTTTCGTAGGATATCCTTGTGGTCATAAAGGATACAAGTTGTATGACATGCAATCTCACAAATTCTTTATCAGCCGTGATGTCAAATTTTGTGAAGATGATTTTCCTTTTTCATCAGCTTCACAAACTTCGACATTAGCTCCTTCGACTCCTGTTGTACCACTTCATGATCCATCCTACTCAAACATCCATCCTCCACCTTCTATTCCTTCACCTCCTACTCCTCCTTCACCTCCTATTCCTTCACCTCCTACTCCTCCTTCACCTCCTATCCCTTCACCTACTACTCCGTCGTCTCCTCCACCTTCTCCAGATTCGCCCACTAATTCCAATCCTATCCCACCTGATACATCAGCTCCACTTCGACGTTCTACTCGTACTAAACAGCCTCCAGCTTGGCATAAGGATTATGAGATGTCTTCTGGAGCCAATCATTTAACCTCTAGCTCAAGTCCCGGCACTGGCACCAGGTATCCCCTTCATCATTACCTTTCATTCTCTCGTTTTTCTCCTACTCAACGTGCTTTTCTAGCTCTTATTACATCCCAGACAGAACCTAAAACCTATGACGAGGCAGTTGGCGACCCGTTATGGCAGCAGGCTATGAATGATGAAATTGCAGCTTTGGAACGTAATCATACATGGTCTCTCGTTCCTCTACCACTTGGTCATAAAGCTATTGGTTGTCGTTGGGTGTACAAAATTAAATACAACTCTGATGGTTCTGTTGAACGTTATAAAGCTCGACTAGTAGCAAAAGGATACACTCAGGTTGAAGGTATTGATTACACAGAAACATTTTCCCCTACAGCGAAACTTACTACACTTCGTTGCTTACTCACTGTTGCTGCTGCTCGAAAATGGTTCACCCATCAGTTGGATGTTCAAAATGCCTTTCTCCATGGTAATCTAGACGAGGAAGTTTATATGTCTTTACCACCAGGTCTTCGCCGACAGGGGGAGAATACAGTATGTCGGCTCCATAAATCTCTCTATGGATTAAAACAGGCTTCTCGCAATTGGTTCTCCATATTTTCTACAACTATACAAAATGCAGGCTACACTCAGTCCAAAGCAGATTACTCTTTGTTTACTAAGAGTAAAGGTACTTCTTTCACTGCAGTTCTAATCTATGTTGATGATATTCTGTTGACAGGCAATGATCTCGAAGAAATTCAATATCTCAAGACTAGTTTACTCCAGAAATTTCTTATCAAGGATTTAGGAAATTTGAAATATTTTCTAGGCATTGAATTTTCTCGATCTAGAAAAGGAATTTTTATGTCTCAAAGGAAGTATGCTCTAGACATCCTTCAAGACACAGGTCTTACAGGAGCACGTCCAGACAAATTTCCTATGGAGCAAAATCTGAAACTTTCTTTAACTGAAGGAGAGAAGTTGAATGATCCAAGTAAATACAGACGGTTGATTGGCAGATTAATATATTTGACCGTCACTAGGCCTGACATAGCTTATTCAGTTCGTATGCTTAGCCAATTTATGCATGAACCAAGAAAACCACATTGGGAGGCAGCTCTTCGAGTTCTGAGGTACATCAAAGGCACTCTTGGTCAAGGACTTCTACTGCCATCTGAAAACAATTTAAGATTACAGGCATATTGCGATTCTGACTGGGGTGGTTGTCGAACTTCCAGACGATCTATTTCTGGGTTCTGCATTTTCCTCGGAAATTCAATTATTTCTTGGAAGTCTAAAAAGCAGACTAATGTGTCCAGATCATCAGCAGAAGCCGAGTATCGAGCTATGGCAAATACTTGTTTAGAGTTAACTTGGTTAAGATACATTCTTCAAGACTTGAATGTTCCACTGTCCGAACCAACATTATTATATTGTGATAATCAAGCAGCATTACATATAGCAGCCAATCCAGTTTTTCATGAACGTACGAAACACATTGAAATAGATTGCCATATAGTTCGAGAAAAGTTACAAGCTGGAATCATCAAACCGTGTTATGTTTCGACCAAAATGCAATTGGCAGATGTTTTTACTAAAGCTTTGGGAAGACAGCAATTTGACTTTTTGAAGGACAAGTTGGGTGTGATCGACATACACTCTCCAACTTGAGGGGGAGTATTAAGAGGATATTTTGCCGTGATAATTAGTTAGAATATATCTCAGATATTTAGGGAGTTGTTAGTATAGATTTTATTAACCGTATATTTTATTTATTTACCAAATTTAGTTAGATATATATTTTTCTATTTTTAGGTATTAGTTGATAGTTTGTATCCTATTTAAACGTGGTAAAGATCATACTTTCGATCCCAATTCTATTTCTATTTCTCATTCTTAACATAGGCGTCAGAACGAAGCCCTTTTGTCTAAGTTGGTGTGGCTCTTCTTCTTAAAGTCCAATTGGGTTCTCTAAAAATTGCATCCATTATTCATCTTGTAACGACCCAATTTTCAGTAACTCGAATCATAGGTCGCCACATACACTCAAGGGTAAAAAGGGTAGTAAAATTTTCTTTTATAAAACAAGATACACAAGGAATTTAAAATTTAAATATGCATTCAAAATCGACATAGAAGTAGTTTAAAGGTAATATCCGCGGAGCCAAGTCAAAATGGTTTAAAAAATACACAAGTTTCGAGAAGTAGCATTTAAAATAATAATAAAATTACAAGAAGAAAAACAACTCGATCTAAAGGGCACCCCCTGCAGCTGCACGGCTCCACACGCTCCCACCATCAATAGTGGTCTACACTCCATTTGAAAAAAAATAGAATAACATGGGGCCAGTATAATATATTTAGTAAGCAACCTACTTGTAGGCTCTTGTTGGACTTAATTCTTTACACGGAAACTTAAGCTATGTGCTCATAACTGTCCCCAGCGATAGCCAAACTGTGACTTACGTCTTCACTGTGTAGGTCGAGAAACTTACCGTTGACAGTATGGTAAAAAGCAATGAATCTTGTGAAGCTTCTTTCTTTGCTTGATGGGTTTGTGTTTTTCTTTAGAGGAAAGGATTGTCGTTTTTGGACTCTTGATTTGTTTTGGGGGGTCTCCTGTAGCTCTTTTCTCCTATTCTGAGGAATCCCTCTTCCTCAGCTTAGCCCTCTTTCTCCTCGTTGTGGAAGTTACAATTCCAAAGAAGGTTCTTTAGTTGGCTAGTTTTGCTTGGTAGGTGAACACTATAGATTGGATTTTGAGGTATTCTTCCTTTCCTAGGGGAGTGATGCATTCCTTGCTAGAGTGTGTCTGAAGACCTGAATTATTTTCTTTGGGATTGTTGGTTCATTAGGATATCTATCTTCAAGTGTTTAGTGTTATCCTTGTGAGTACCAGGGAGTGTAGATCTATGATGGTGGAGATACTCTTGCATTCACCCTTTCATGACGAGGGTTGAATTTTGTGGTAGGCTGGCTTCTTTCTTGTCCTTAAGGATGTGGAGAGGCAATGGGAAAAGGTTTCGTCTCTTGCAAGGTTTAACGCCTCTATTTGGGCATTTGTTTTCAAGCATTATCAGCTAGGTTTTATTACTAGGGATGTTTTTGTCAGTTTCTCTACCCTATCAGAATCCTTAAATTAAATTACATTTTTCTTGCTTTCATTTCCCTACTAGCCAAGATTGGCTGACATGCTTAGCGACTGACCTGGTTGTGAAAGATACTGCTTTATCGGCAATGAGTATAAACACAGTAATTTTTATTTTCTGGCAAAAAAAAAAAAAAAAAAAAAAAAAAAAAAAAAAAAAAAAAAAATTACATATATACATGAAACCAATTTCCTTTCTTTGCAATCATGCAGGTTTTACTTTCCAACCTTGATAAATTTGTGGCACCCAATCAACCATGTCATAGCAGCTTATGGTACAATCAATCTTTTGAATGCTGTCATTACTTTTAGATTATTGGAAATTTATTTAATGTGTTATCAATGTAATGTTAAGTCATTGAACTATATAGTTGTTTTTATTATTCTATAAATTTCGCTAACAAGTTAGTTTGGCATTTTAAAACTTGGTAGAATCTATAGTTGAATTACGCAATAAATGGGTTTTGAGGATGGGTTTGCTGGAGAAACCAAAATAGCTAGCTCATGCTTGAAATTTTGGCTAACGGGTAACTGCCCCTCTTTGAACCCAATGATAATGTCGAAAAAGTGGAAATCAAGTTCTAAATCACTGTTTAATGGTAATGAAGTTTTCAATTTTAAATTTTTTCGTAGTTGATATGCGCTAGATGTGATTTGATGCATAAAAAAGATCCTTCAAAATCTATTGCATGATGAGCCAAGATTAGTTTACTCAACAATACAAAATGGAAGCTCTTATGTTAGATTATTATTTGCCTGTACTTGTCAAATGAGGTTTTCTGGATCATCTCCAAGATTTTGTGCTTTATTTCAGGATTGCTCTCTTAGCATTTCACAAAGCTCTGGTTGACCAGCCTCAAGATCCATTGGTTGTTGCTGCGTTTAGCCTTGCTGTCCATAGTGATGGATCCTTGTATGAAGCAATTGAAATAGCCCAAAGTATCTCGCAGCCACACGCATCATTCCCTGAAATAATAGAAAGTAACCATAAAGAATCAAATTATGCACTGATGGACCAGGTCGTTGATCTTGCTGTTTCAGTGAATGCCGTGTTGTGGAAGATGACTGATCACCAGTATGTTTCGCAAGCCATGATCAACTATCCTCAAGCTCCTTGGTCAGATCTGGTGAGGGTCAAAATATTTTATCCATATTTTGATTCCGGTTTTTGGTGATCTCAAGTTAGAAATGTTATATTTTCAAGGCTATGCTTGCGGTGCTTTTATGTTTGGGAGTAACATAGAAAACACTTTTAAAGAGTCTAAAACAAAACATCAAAGTAATCTAGTAATCTAGTAATCTAATATTAGGCCGTTTATACCAAGGTCCTACGATTAAATTTAAATTACTTTGGGAAAAGTAATTAGTTTTGGAGTATTCTTATGAGATCCCACATCAGTTGGGGAGGAGAACAGAACATTCTTTATAAAAGTGTAAAAACCTTTCCTTAGCAGATGCGTTTTAAAACTTTGAGAGGAAGTCCGAAAGGAAAAACCCAAAGAGGACAATATCTGTTAGTGGCGGGCTTGGACTGTTACAAGTGGTATCAAAGCCAGACACCGAGCAATGTGCCAGTGAGGAGGCTGAGTCCCGAAGAGGGGTGGACACGTGTTTTAAAACCTTGAGGGGAAGCATGGAAGGAAAAGACCAAAGAGGACAATATCGGCTAGCGGTGGGCTTAGGCGGTTACAAATGGTATTAGAGCCAGACACAGAGTGATGTGGCTGTGGCAGTGAGGAGGCTGAGCCCCGAAGGGGGTGGACACGAGGTGGTGTGTCAAGAAGGACGCTAGGCCCCGAAGGGCATGGATTGGGGGGTTCCCACACAATTGGAGAAGGGAACAAGTGCCAGCGAGGACGCTGGGCCCCGAAGGGGGGTAGATTGTGAGATCTCACATCGGTTGTGGAGGAGAACGAAACATTCCTTGTAAAGATGTGGAAATCTCTCCCTAACAAACGTGTTTTAATACCTTGAGGGAAAGCCCAGAAGGGAAAACTCAAATAGGACAATATCTGGTAGCGGCGGGGTTGGGCTGTTATAATTCTCCCACAGAATTTATGACACCATTTCTGTTTATATTACTCTTTGTTGAGTATGGTCCTGAATCGAGGGAATGTGGAATGCAGGAGATAAGCTTATCTTCCTAAATGCCTTCCATTATTGCTAACATCTTTAATGTTCTAATACTCTTGTTGCTTCCATTTGCAGGTTTTTATTCCACAAGCTTTGTCAATGAGGGTATGTAAAATTTTTGAATGTGTTAGAAGGGGCAAGGAAAGGCGACCGATTCCAAAAAGAAGTAGAACAATTAACCACGATTCCTTGGCTTTGGGCAACTTATCGGAGGTTCGACATGTTTTTGCTAGGATTGTTTTCGAGACGGTTTACCCTCGAAACCAAAATAGACAGATTAATAATGTCAAATCAACCGAGGGGTGAACAGGTTACGCTCATATCTGAATCTTTGTTTGTGCAATATGGCAACACGAAGAGATGACCGATATTAAGTTTATCGGTAAGCACATAACTTGTCGATTCGGATGGCCGATTTTGATCTTCTAGGCATAAAAATACAGCAGCAGATGCAAAGGCTGTTGAAGTTTGGGAATGTGCACGGAGGGGAAGTGGATTGAATTGGGAGTTTATTTGATCAGAATCATCTTCCCACTTGAGTTTCTGTAAATTCATTACAATAATACATTGCAGAAACTCAGTAGCATAAAATTTGAGTTTTAGTTCAGTAATTTTCATGGTTCTAAATTTCAAATACTTTTATATAAATATTTCTACTTCTATTTTTTCATAAAAACTTTAAAAATGATACAATAATTGCAAAAATTTCTTTTATATATCAGTCGGTTTGAGCGACGTTGACTTGTCGACTGACCGACTAGTCAATTTTTCTATTCACAAAACAAACTTTTGCAAACATATATCAGTATATCGGTCCGTTTAAGCAATCTTGGACTTGTTGATTGATCGACTAGTCAATTTTTCTATGTACGAAACAAACTTTTGCAAACATATATCAATATATCAGTCGGTTTGAGCGACCTTGACTTGTTGAATGACCTACTGGTCAAATGTAACAAACTTTTGTAAACATATATAAGTATATTGGTTGGTTTGAGTGACATTGGACTTGTCGACTGACTAACTAGTCAATTATTCCGTAAATGAAACAAGCTTCTACAAACATATATCAGTATATCGGTCGGTTTGAGCAACCTTGGACTTGTCGAATGATTGACTAGTCGCTTTTTCTATATATGAAACAAACTTCTGCAATCATTTATCGGTCAGTTTGAGTAACTTTGGACTTGTCAACTAACTAACTAATCAATTTTTCTATGCACGAAACAAACTTCTACAAACTATATCACTAAACCAATCAACCGAGTTGGTTCATTCGACTCAATTTTTGTTCGGTTGACTCGACTTTTCGATTTTCTTTTGACTCGAGGCAGTTGGTTGATATATGTTTGTCCTTAGTACAATTGGAATTTAGGTGGGTGGCGTTTTTTAAGCCATCAATATTAGCCATAGTCTTAGGTTAGTTGTTTTCTCAGCTTTTTAGCCTTAACCAAATATATATATAATAAAATAAAATAAAATAAATAAATATAATCGAGTTTGGTAGTAATGGGTTTGATTTGCGCAGTTAATGGCGCACAGCACGCGCCGTGGCAGGTTGGTTCCAAATTTCAATTAAATTAATTAATTAATTAATTAATTAATTTAATTAACACAAACAACCATAAAATTAAAGTCCTCTCCACTGGAAACTGTGTAAGCATGCGCCTGGCCCATCTTCCTCAATCACCACTCCACGTTTACATTTTTAATTAATTATTTTTTTTTTATTAAATCCCTAAATTTTAAAAACTAATTAGATTTAAATTTTAAATTTTAAGTCGAGTTAATAAACGAGTCAATTTCAAGAAATATATATAAATTTAGGGACTAAATTTATAATTTTGAAAGTCGATACAGATATAGATTTTAAAATTGATGAGCTAAATTTATTCTCTTTTTAACTTTATATTTATTTATTACACATAGCAATTATTTATTTTTAGGATTAAGTATAATTTAAATTTTCATATTAAATACAAAATAATAATAAATAAATAAAATTAATTTTCTTTAATTTATCATAGACTAAACACACCTGCCACATGGAAGTATTGTCAGCTTTTTATTTCTATATGTAATTAAATATTTTTAGTTTAGTGAAAAAGGGATAAATATGGATAAATTAATAATTTAAATTTTAAAATAATAACGTGTAATTCATACCATTTCTAAGAATCTAGCCTAATCATAAAATAATTATTTAAGTAATTATATAAATATATGTATAATAAATAAAAATATATATTTTAAAACTAACAATTTGGATGATGAAAGTCACATGTCAGTTAATTTAGGGAATGATCATATGTTTATGAGGTCTTTTTGGGGAAGCCCAAAGCAAAGCGACAATGCTCAAAGTGGACGATATCATACCATTGTGAAGAGTCGGTGTTTGTCTAACAATATGAACCAACTCAATACATAAATTTTCATTTATTAAACTTAATCCAACCCAATTTGGCACGGATTGAGTTGTTCAAACTTTCCAGATTACTCGGTTTTTTAAACCTTCCTAGTTTCATTTCTAGTATCAGCTAATTCATTCGAGCGAGAATCACGCTTTTCCATATTTAAAATAACGCCCGCACAGCAACGAGTAGTTGGTGGCGTATTTACTTAAAAAGAAACACAAAAACTTTTTAAAAATGTCTCCAAGAATTGGCCCACCATGTGCAACTTTCCTCCCATCTTAAAAACCAAAATAATTTCTTTTAAAATTTTCTTTTTGTATATATATAATTGAAGAGACAAACTTAGAACACTTTTGTTTGTATTCATCATTTAAAAAAAAAAAAAATTAAAATAAATAAAAAGTTATGTTCTTTTTATTATTATTATTATTATTATTATTATTATTATTTGCTAAAATTCATGTCACTTTCACCTTGTAAAGTTAAGAAATGGAACCACAAATACACATTCTTCTTCTCCTTCTTCACCTTTTTCTTTTTGTTTCTCTTCATTATTACCTTTTTTTTTTTTTTTCAAAACCGCTCTGATTAGGTTTGAGCGTAAATTTCGATTCAAAAATTTGCTTACTTTTTCGTCTCTTCTACTCGAGAATAATCGTAAACGTAATCGTCTGACGTTTTATACCCAAGTTGATATCGAGTATGTTTCGTCAAAGGCTGGAATACAAACCACCTAGTCTGGGTGTAATAATGTTGAGACATATAAGATATGTTTGGTTTGGCCGAGCTACTTACACCACTTATATTTTACGGTTCCCGACCTAATTATAGTGATGGAATCAAGTAGATATATATGGTCCACAGACGATATTGTACTTTTAAAGGGTCGGCAAGGATCCCCTAATATATCTGAATCGATGAGAAAAGGGCACCTTTTACGCGTTACATTGTAGAAGGCGTTGGTATGAGATGGTAGGGCACACTATGAGAAAAGGAGGAGGGGGAGATGGGGCCAATGTTTGAGTATCTCTATGTCCTATCCTCCTTGGATTTAAATGCGTTTTCTCTAACATGCTCGAGTGCCAATCATGCACCCATTCGACCCCATCTTCCACCACGCCGTCCCTACATTTTCGTCCATCTCATTATTTTGCTTTTGCTTTTCTGTCATCCCGACTCGTCTCGTGAGTAACACGACACTTTAATTGTGATAGTCCCGCTCGAGAGTGTGTTGTACAGATATGTTTTGGTTTTATCGTAAGAACTTAAGCTCACTGCGTGTAGATATTGTCTGTTTTAGTCTGTTATGTATAGCTGTCAACTTCATGATTTTGAAATGGGTTTCTTAGGGAGAGGTTTTCACACTCTTATGAACCGAGGTGGGATCTCATAATCCACACGCCATAGAGGCCCAGAAGGCCCAACGTCCTAGTTGGCTTGTCTGTTTTAGTTGGTTACCTATCACTGTCAATCTCATGATTTTAAAATGGGTCTACTAGAGAGAAGTTTTCACACTCTTATAAACCGAGGTGGGATCTCATAATCCATACCCCTCAGAGGCCCGGGAGGCCCCACATCCTTGTTGTCACTTCGTTCCACTCTCCAACCGATGTGGGATCTCACAATCTACCTCTTTTGGGGCTCAACGTCCTTGTTGGCACACATCCTGGTGATACCCTTATAAGAAATACTTCGTTCTTTTCTCCAACCAATGTGGGATCTCACAATCCACCCTCTTTGGGGACCCAGTGTCCTCGCTCTCCAACCAACGTGGGATCTCACAATCCACCCTCCTTGGGGACCCATCGTCCTCGCTCTCTAATCGATGTGGGATCTCACAATTCACCATCTTTGAAGACCCAGCATCCTCACTCTCCAACCAATGTAAGATCTCACAATCCACCATCTCTAGGGACCCAGCGTCCTCGCTCTCCAACTAATGTAAGATCTCACAATCCACTTTCCTTGAGAACCCAGTGTCCTCGCTCTCTAACCAATATGAGATCTCACAATCCACCCTCTTCAAGGGCCCAACATCCTGACGGGCTCACCACCCAATATCTAGCTCTAATACCATTTGTAACAATTCAAGCCTGCCACTAACAGATATTATCCGTTTTGACCCATTACGTATCGTCGTTAGGCTCACAATTTTAAAAAGTGTCTACACCAAGTAGAAGTTTCCACACCCTTACAACAATTCCTTCATTACTTCTCTTCAACCAACGTGAGATCTCACATATTACAATCTCAACTAAAATGTCACAGGATCCAATCTTCCGTTAAAAAAAAAAAAAAAAAAAAACTAATTTTTAAACAAAAATTGAAAATGAACTATTTTAATTAAATTGCAACTATATCTATATATATATATATATATATAATACTTGTAAGGAAAGCAAAGCACCAAAGCCTTTCCACAACTTGTATTCACAAAAAAAGGGCAAAAAGAGACATCATAGATCTTTCTATTTGGTAATTCATAATAATAATTATTATAATATTTACTATAACCTTTGCTTTACACTTTAAAAGCCAAATATATATAAAAAATATATATGCATTAATTTTGGTGCATTGCAGTTTGCAGGCCAATTCCCACAGCTATTATTATTACTTTATTATTTATTTATTTATTTATTTATTATTATTATTATTATTATTATTATTATTATGGCTCAGTTTGAATTCAGTGTTTTCCACAGTCAAACTCCCTCATGTCTAAATCATTTCCATTTCATACTCTCTCAACAACTTTCACCTTTTTTTAACTTTATCAATTAATCTTTTAAAAACCTATGAAATTGTTATAATTTAATTTTTATATATTATAAATTAATATAATTAAATTAAATCAAAATTTTAAATTGAATTTTCTCTTATATATATTAAAAATAATTAGATTGGGCTGTAATAATTATTATATATTATTTTACAATATTTAACCGTGTACTTTGATTATATTCAACTCTCTCGTAAATGAACCCGTAAATGAACCGTGAGAAGACCCGACCCAAGAATTTAAATTTGAGTAAAATATTATTTTAATTCTTATTTTTGTTTATAAATTTAATTTCACTATTTTTCAATAAATCTTTAAATTAAAAATTTAACATTTATTATCCATCTATAAATTTTGTCATTTATAATTGATTAAATAATAATAATAATGTTCATACTAAAACAAAAATTTATATATATATATATATAATTGGTTGAATTTTTTTTTTTTTGTTATTATTTTTTAAAATTTTCTTTGAATATAATATTAAAACAAACCAAATTACATTAATATTTTTTGTTTTTATTATTTATGTGTATTTTACAAATTTGGAACAAAATAAATAGATTTATGTTAGAGGAGCTGATGGGATCTTTCTTTTTTATTTATTTATTTATTTATTTTCCTTTTTTGTACAATCAAATGGGTGGGTCTTGGCTGCAAGCTGTACCTGTACTTTTTTTTTATTATTATATAAAAAAAAAAAGTAACACTAAATTTTTGTAACATTTTTTTTCTCGTGACAGAAAACATCGAGACAACCTAACTTATTATTACCATATGCAATTGATAATTAGCTAAATTCGTGCACGGTCTCGGAGCTAGCATGAATTTATATATCTAGACACTGGGTGATATGTTTGTATAGTGTTTTCTCGGACGGTGGGCGGATAATTAGTTGGGAATGGAAAAAGAAAAAAAAGGAAAGATAATGAAAGCAAATCTTGAAAGTCATGTTGTAGTTAAGAGATTTGTGAAATTTTATTAAAGAAATTAAAAAGAAAAGAATAAATAAAATAAAAGGAATATTTGAATTGTGTTGTTTAATTCAAAGAATATATTATTGTTTGTGTTGACAAATGAATGTAGTTGAACAACTGTCTTTTCTGTCATTTACTGTGAGGGAGGGAGGGTGAAATTGAGGAGGATAAAGGGGAAATAGGGACATGGTGGGCCTTTTTGGGTCACTTTAAAATATATATATATATATATATATATATATATATATTTATTTAAAATATTATAGCGTATTTACCCGATGGGAATTCGAACTCTTGATCTTTTCGGAATAGAAGTTTTAGTCGTTCAAGTATGCTTAAATTATCGTACGAGGAGGAATCTTTTTCATTATCAATATTTATGATTTTTTTAAAAAATAATTCACAAATATATCTTCAATAATTTAAAATCAATATATATATATATATATATAATGACTAATTTAAAGATTTATTGATAAATTAAAATTGAATGAATTTGTTAATACGAGCATAGTTCAATTGACATAAACCAAGACATCTCAATCATCAGATATGAACTTTAAGAAATGTTGTGGTTATGATGTTTTATATTAGTTGGGGAGGAGAACAAACTATCGTTTATAAGGGTGTGGAAACCTTCCCCTAGCAGACGTGTTTAAAGCCTTGAGGGAAAGCTCGAAAGGAAAAGTCCAAAAAAGACAATGTATGCTAGCGGTGGATCTGGGTTGACATGATCGATCTTAATTCAATTTGAAAGTAATTGCGAGATTAAAGTGTAAATTAAAAAAAATAATAATAGAAAGGGAAAGAATGATGGGAAAAAATCACATGGGAAAACAAAAAAGAAAGCAAAAATGTGGAGGAGAAGGGGGTGAGACTGCTGACAAAATTGGTGTGGTGTCATGATGTATCATACTTTTTCCTCGGTTTAATACCACACTTTTGTGTACATTTCTAAAGTCTCATTATTGCACTCCACCATTCCATCTTTTCCCTTTTTAAAATCCTTTTTTTTTTCCATGAACTTCCGTATACCTCGAGAACTCGACCAATTCGAATAACCCATCTTGAAATACATTTTTTTTACGATCTGGGTTGAGTTGAATTTCTCGAAAAATCGAATAATCTAAGTCAATTTACAAAATCAAAAAAATAGAGTTACAACCTAATTCTAAAAATTTAAAATATTTCACGTTTGTAACTGATGTGTTATGTCCCGTAAATATTTGAAATTTTAGCAACCAACCCAAAAATACAGGATTGAGTAGGATTGGACAGTGAACTTTATTTGGGTTGCTTGAGACAGTGAACCAACCCAAAGAATAGTATATCATAGAGGGTCGTGTTCAACTAACAGGGTCAACCCAATTAATTTGAAATTTAAGGTCGGTCTAATTTCGGGTATGGGGAGTTTAGTTGGTTGAAAAATGAAAGTAAAAAGGAAGAAAGCTATAATTGTTGTAAGGGTAGAATATATAGGGAGAGAATATAGACAAGAAAGATGAATTCAAATGAAAGAAGCCTACAAAGAGCATCACTATGCATAAGGCCACATTTTTTAAAATTTTTAGAAATTACACAGAGAAGAGAGAAGAGAGTGAAAACAGGACAAAGGAACAAAACAGTACTCCTTTTGGTTGTTTCATTGGGTTACAAACTTACAAACAAATGCAAACGAAGGGGCTTTTGAATATCATTCTCTCTTGTCATTTTCACAAGAACAGACCCACAGCAGTCCGCACCATTCCCACACAGACACGGCGGAAGAGGAGAGAGAGAGAGACCTGGAGTTGAACAGTCCCCATGTTCTCTCACTCTTTGCAAAAATGGGGTCCCAATCTTTCGAATAATCATCATTACAAAAAACAACTCCCCCTCTTCTTTTAATACCGTTCCCACTTCTTCTTCCCCCCCCATTCCCCACTTTCTCTCATTTTCTTGATTTCTTCCTCTCGCCTCGCCATGTCTGCAATCATCCCCTTTGTTTTTCTGCTTTTCTTCCACTTTCTTCCTAAATCTGAGCCTTCCCCTTATCTTCTAGACAAGATTTCTTCGTTGCCTGGTCAACCCCTCGTTGGATTTCGACATTACTCTGGGTATGTCAATGTGGGTGACCGTAATCAGAAGGCTCTGTTTTATTATTTTGCTGAAGCTCAAATCAACTCTGCTTCTAGGCCGCTTGTTCTTTGGCTTAATGGAGGTATTTCCCTTTTAAATTTTCTGGGATTTGGGTTTCTTTTTTGTTCGTTTGTGTGAATTGGGTTTCGATGTGTTCTTTACAGGTCCCGGGTGTTCTTCTTTGGGGGTTGGAGCATTCTCTGAAAATGGACCGTTTCGGCCTAAAGGGGAGGTTCTAATCAGGAATGAACACAGTTGGAATACAGGTTTGGATTATAATGCCTGCTAGGTGTTTGATGAAATGCGTTGGGTTTGTATTTGAAGATTTTGTGGGTGTGGGTGTTGGTGTTGGTGTTGATGGGTTGTTTTCTTGGTTTGTTTCTTTGATTGTTTTGATCTTTAGAAGCGAATATGTTGTATTTGGAGACGCCAGTGGGAGTTGGATTTTCGTATTCAACTGATACTTCTTCGTATGAGGCAGTGGGAGACAAAATCACAGGTGGGTATATGTGAATCATGAAGTTGTTTTCATCTTTTGTTCTGCAATTTTGTTTTTTGTAAAGTGAGATCATGATGGTTTCCACATTGTTGAAAATAACTTCCTACCCATTAAGAAAAGAGCACTGCTTATGGTCAACTTCTCCTCTTCCTAATTGCTCTGTCCCTTTCTTCTTTTGTTCGACAGTAAGTGGAAAATGCCTCCTTGCCTTTTCTGCCTTTTCTTTTCCTTCTTTTTTTTTTTAGCTGCAGTCTTGAGTGATGCCATTTTCAGCGTCTGTTCATAGTAGGAGAACGGCAATAACAAAAATTACCGTAGTGACTTTCATTCTTAGTGCTTTGTAAAGGAGCTATAAAGACAAGGATTTGATAAGTTTTGGAGTGTATCTATCCAAATGGAAAGTTTAAGGCTAGTGGGAGGTGGGATTTGTAATGTTTCTTTAAAAGAAAAAGGAGAAAAGCTACCTTTCTTTAATATATTTTTGTCTCTAAGTGGCGGAGGGGTGATGTTTATGTTTGATATATCTGCAGCAAGGGACAATCTGGAGTTCTTGGAGAAATGGTTTGTCAGATTCCCACATTACAGAAACAGAAGCTTGTTCATTACAGGAGAAAGCTATGCTGGTATGGTACCATTTCTCAAGATTACACCTTCCATGAATATGAAAGAAAGAAAAAAAAGCAGACCCATAATCACTTTCTTGATTTTTTGTAGGTCATTATGTACCCCAACTGGCTGAGCTCATGCTCCAATCTAACAAAACCTCATTCAACCTCAGAGGCATTGCTGTGAGTAAAAGAGAATTCAAACACTATTGATATCAAATGAGCTCAAATACATGAGATCTGTTCTAAAATCGCTTCATTTGCAGATTGGAAATCCCGTTCTAGATTTTGCTACTGACTTCAACTCGAGGGCTGAGTTTCTTTGGTCGCATGGATTAATATCGGATTCAACGTTTAAAATGTTCACATCGATGTGCAACTACTCTCGGTATGTGGGTGAGTACTACAGGGGGTCTGTTTCACCCATTTGCTCAAGGGTGATGAGCCAAGTGAGCAAAGAAACCAGTAGATTTGTTGACAAGTACGACGTTACTCTTGATGTATGCATATCGTCTGTGTTCTCTCAGTCCAAAATCCTCAACCCTCAAGTGAGTAGTGAACCAGTTAATTCACTTCTCATTCCCTTTCTCAGAATCTCACAATTCGTCAACTCCAATTTCTCTTGTCCTGTGTAGCAAGTAACTGAGTCGGTCGATGTCTGCGTGGAGGACGAAACAGTTAACTATCTCAATAGGAAAGATGTCCACAAGGCTCTTCGTGCGCGCCTCGTGGGAGTGCGACAATGGGCTGTTTGCAGCAGGTACAAACTTCTTCATACTACTAGCAATATTCAAAACCGAAAAGCTTGATGTTCTTTCAGATTGACAGTTTTCTTTTGCTATTGATAGCGTTCTGGATTACAAACTGCTGGACCTAGAGATACCGACTATTAACATCGTGGGGAAACTGGTCAAAGCAGGAATTCAAGTGTTGGTCTATAGGTAAGTGAAACGCCTATTGTGTTCACATCATAACACTCTTCAATCCTAAAGCTGTTTAAACTGATTACATCAATTTTGAATTTGCAGTGGAGATCAAGATTCCGTCATTCCACTCACAGGAAGTAGAACTCTTGTTCACAAACTTGCAAAAGAGTTGGGTCTAGAAACAACCGTACCTTACCGTGTCTGGTTCGAGGGACAGCAGGTCCATCTTGATGCCTATCAACCCCAGTAATTGTTTCACAGAAATCTCTTGTTGGGTTTGACACTAAAATTTGGATGGTTTTTGCTCTTCAGGTTGGTGGGTGGACTCAAGTTTACGGCAATATTCTTTCCTTTGCCACAATCAGAGGGGCATCACATGAAGCACCATTTTCACAACCTGAAAGATCACTGGTGTTGTTCAAGTCATTTTTACAAAGTCAGCCTCTTCCTGAAGCTTTCTGATCGATAAGTCGGGTGGAGTTTGTGATTGAGAGAACGGAGTTTGATTGCTAAACCCTAATAATCTGAGAGTAAAGATTTCTTTCCCATGTTTACCCTTCATTGTCATCAACAAAGCTGTGGAATGGAAGGTTTTTGTAAAGGTCACCAGTAAAAAGGAGAAAATCATATTGAAAAAGAGGGGGGAACAGAGCTCTTTTTGTCATCTTTCATGAATTTTGTAAATTCTACATCTTAGAAGTCATCTTATTGTGAAAGCTCAGTTCAGACAAAATGAGAATCTGTTGAAACTTTGGGAGAAGAGAGTTCTGCCAAAGAATTTTCAAAATATTTGAACTGTGAATAGAATGGGATGGAATGTGTTCGTTCATGGTGTTCTAAGAGAGTGTTTAAAATATTGAGAAACAACAGTGGGAGCTTGGACTTGCATTTCCATGCAGCTAAACTCTAAAGCCAGGATGGGCTTTGATAACAGTACAGTTGTGCTGAGGCTTTGTTCATGTTCATGTTGTTCATCTTCTCCAGCTTGTTCGATTGCGACCGCTGCTGGCTTTACTGCTCGCACCCTAAATGAAAATGATATTCGAGTACTCGAATTCAAATAAACCCACCACCAAACGAACCAAATAGTTAAACATCAGAAGACAGGAACACAAACCGGCATTGAATTTGGCAGGAATATTTGAGTAGTTCAGGAGTATTTTCTGTGTGCCCACTGATATTTTAGAACAATGAAACTGTCGTAAGCCTTGAAGTGTGAATTTGGCAAACACAAACATTTGTAAACTGGTAGATACATTACCTGTAACTTGGGAGAGACATTCTGATAGCTGGCCCCATCCATTTGCTTAAAGGATCTGCTAACATCAACTTGTTATCAGAAACATAAGGGACATTCTATTTGAACAGAACAATCCAAGTACGAGTACTACACTACTCCTTGAATATTGGAACCAGGAAAAGAAAAGTTCATAAACGACTGAGAAAGACTCGACAGTCCACCCGTACGCATGAACGTGTCCGCAGTGGGGCCGATGCTACTAGTTGGTCGAAAGAAGTATATATTTCGGGGACAAAGAGAGTTAAGCTAGTAGAATAATTTTGTGGAAAGTTTCCGACCCCATGAATGTCTCCATCAGATGATAAGAACATGAAGTCAATGCAGAAGAAATGTGAGGAACACATCAAAGATATGATGGCATTGGTGAACAGTGGATGAGATGAGCAGGACCATTTTTCTCTTTCAAAAGAAGTATAAAGCAACAGGGGTGCGCTGAACCGCCGACGAATAATAGGGGTTAGGGATCACATATCTCCGGAGTGGTATGATCTTATCCATTTTGAGCATAAGCTCTTATGGCTTTGCTTTGAGCTTCCTCAATATGTCTCATACCAATGGAGATGTATTCTTTACTTATAAACTCATGATCATTCCCTAAATTAGCCAACTCCCTCTCAACAATCCTCCCCTCGAACAAAGTACACTATAGAGCCTCCCTTGATGCCTATGGAGCACTCGAACAACTTCCCCTTAATCAAGGCTCAACTCCTTCTCTAGAGTCCTCGAACAAAGTACATCCTTTGTTCGACATTTGGTTCACTTTTGACTACACCTTCGAGGCTCACAGCTTCTTTGTTCGACATTTAAGGATTCTATTGACATAGCTAAGTTAAGGGCATGACTTTGATACCAAGAGGCCTCATATCAATGGAGATCTATTCCTTACTTATAAACTCAGGATTGTTCCCTAACTTAGCCAACTCCCTCCCAACAATCCTCAACAATAGGTACCCCACCCCAAACAAAGTTAGTGAGCCGTGTAATAGGTGACCATTTCGTGCGGTTCGGGGTGCACTTGAGTCAGCTGTTGACGCCTGACTGCATCTTGACCCTTATCCAATTTTTGGGTCAATTCCCCCTTCGTACTACCGCTCTTCGATCAACACAGGATCGGGTCTTAGAGGTCATGTTTCTAATCCAAAAGGTCGCTTCTAGGCCATCCGTCGGAATCAAATTCAGGTCGCAGTAGAGGAGCATAGCAGCCATTCCCGGGCCTAGCAGGAGATTCGAGAAAAGATAGAATAGGAAGACGTGCGTGTTGTGGATGAGATGAGCAGGACTATTTTTCTCTTTCAAAAGAAGTATAAGGCAATATTGATTCCATAATTAGCAGCTCACCAGAAATTGAAAGGTTGATATTGCAGACATCTATTGAAGTAGGATTCTTCACTTCAGTCACTTGAACATGCTCCTGATTCTTCTGGTTGCAGAAATCACTACTTCCACGAAAGGAGTTGAGAAGTCCTCTTTCACCCCGATGCTTCGGAACTGCCTCGGTCCTCTGTTTTCATGATAGAAACCATTTCCATTCAATACATTACGAGTCGATATTGCTCATTGGCTGTTGCAGTGTGTTAAAGTTTGGAGGTCGGATGATAACATGGAACAAACATGTATCCATGAATTCCATATTGAAAAACCATAAGATACAGAACTGTAGCTTACTTTTGTAAACCTTGCAACCTGACTTGGAAGCCCCACTTCCTGCAAGAGAGAGAGAATGCAATTGAAACATCATCCATTACCAAAGATCAAAATGGATACTAAACTCATAGGACACTCAAACTCCAACAGGGAATGGATTGAATTTCATTGAAGGAAGACCTAAATGAAAGAGAATGGACACTATGCTGATGGTGCTGGACTGCTTAACCAAGTTGCCCACCGCTTTGCTATCAAGATCCTCTTCTAGGGGCTGGGTTATCAGTTAGATCCCACCTTGGCAAGTTAGAACTAAGACAATTAAGGTCCTGTGTGGAATGTGACTAATTGCTTAAAAACACTTGTTTAAATCACTCAATATGGGTACTCAATTTCACATATCACCTAAATCTAATAGCCCAATCTCACTCCTAGCAGATATTGCCCTCTTCAGATTTTTCCCGCAAAGTTTTAAAACGCGTCTACTAAGCAGTCATTTTCACACTCTTGTAAAAAATGTTTCGTTCTCTTCCCCAATCGATGTGGGATCTCACAATCCACCCCCCTTCAGGGCCTAGCGTCCTTACTGGCACTCGTTCTCTCTCCAATCGATATGGAACCCCTTAATTCACCTCATTCGAGTTTCTGCGTCCTTGCTAACACACTGCTTGGTGTCCACGCCACCTTCAGGGCTCAACTTCCTCGCTAGCACATCACTCGGTGTCAAGTTCTAATACCATTGTAACAACTCAAGTCCACCGCAATCAGATATTGTCCTCTTTGGGCTTTCCCTTCTGGACTTTCCCTCGAGGTTTTGAAACATGTCTGCTAGGGAGAGGTTTCTACATTCTTATAAAGAATGTTTCATTCTTCTCCCCAACCAATTTGAGATCTCACGTACGAGATGTTACAGTAGGAGAGGGTTGGAACACTGAGAAAAGGAGTGTCTTGGGTGAAGCAATACATTATAAGTACCCTTTCTAATGGGCTCTGATATATGCCCTCCCTTCATATTATACGAGTAAAGAAAACCAGAAAATTCAGTCATAGAAGAGTCCTACAACACAGATTCATAGTCTTCAAACAAGTTCACAAACAACCATACAAATCAAGCCTCAGAAATCAACAACAATCCTTCAAATCCCATACCTTTCGTCCATGATCACAAGCTTCATCACTGTTCACTAGAACCTTAGCTGCCCATCTGCTTTCAGAAAAACAAAACCAGGTAAGCCTCAACAATCTAGCCATCTCTTTCAAAAAGGGTAATAGAAAAGCATACGCGCAGGATGTTGGACGATTCCAAACAATTCCAGCAATTACCACAAGCTGCCATATCAAAATCAACCAAAACATGGGTTCATCACCAAATCTCCATTGTTTAGCTTCAAAGACAAAAAAAAAAAGGGAGCCAAAATCCATACCTCATCAAAACTTCCTGCTGGACTATCATCATAGTTCGCAAGAAAAAACCCACCAAGAGTATAACTGGAGAGGCAGAAACAGAGCAACAACAACCCTTTTAAATATTCATTGAACCAAAAAACACCCATTAATCAGTATAATCCACAGCGATTAAACTAATCTCAGTGATTAAACAATACCCAAATGCTTCAACGAGTCTCAACTCCTTTGGAATACACTTTCGAGCAGTTTTAGCCTTAACAAGATGCAGTTGATACAGAGCCCTGAACAATGGGAAGTGTCAAATCAGAGAAATGGAAAGCAATGAAGACAAAAAAGTAAACGGAGCTCTTCAATAACCTTCCTCTGAATGTCCATGGCGGCCTGCCGTAACCCGTTGAGCGTTTCTTCTCTCCATTTTCCATGGAGGTCTTTTCGGCGTGTTCGTTGGAAGAGGAAGAGGGGGAATGGATATCCAATTTGAAGGATAAGATGTCGAGGTGGCAATGGATGGCGGATTTCAATGAAAAAAGGTGATACACGTGGCAGCATTTTGAGCAACATGGTTGTCCAACTCAGCACACCCTTCGTTTTCTACCCCAACTTTTTGGCAGTTTTTTCAACACAATTCTATAATTATATATCGTTAAAGTCATCATTTGATCCATATTACCATGTATAGTTAAAAACAAAACTTGTTTATTTTCCTTTTTATCTTAATGGAATTAGTTTTTATTTACTTAAAATTAATAAATAATAAAATACGATCAACTTTTCAATTTATTTTTTTTAAATATTCTTCTAAAATTAAAGAAAGTTTGAAATTATATTTCATCAAAAATGTTATTTTTAATAATACTTTTATTTTTTTTAATTTAAAAAATATTCTTAATTAAAAAATAACTGTTAATAACATAATACACGTGAACTATTAAAAAAATATTAATATCTTTGAACTTTCTTTAAAATCTTTTTTATCATTAATATCATTAAAAAAAATATCTTTTTGAAGATAAATTTAAAGAAATTAACGTTTTTTAATGTAAATAAATCATTTATTTGTTCATATACATATTTTTCAAACTTAAAAAAAAGTTTAAATGTATATTAATCATAGTTGGGTATAATATATGTATACATAATATAATTATTTAATAAATAAAAATTGATTAATTAATTTATATAGACATAAGTTGTCATATGTTACATTTTTAATTAAAAGGTTTAATCAATTAATATATATATAGACAACGTGTAATATATGTTCTAACAAATTGATTAATTAAAATTTTTAATTAATAGATAAATATATATAAAAACACAACTTGTCATGGATTCAGTTCAAATTTAATAAATGAAATTGATTAATTAAAAATTTTAATTAATTAATTTGGTAGGAATCGTGGTACTTAATTAATTTATTTAAAAGAAAATTTTAAAATACCTAAATCTATATTAAATATATTTGATATATTTAGTGTAAATAAAATATATATATTTAATTTAAATGGTTCAAGTTAATATTTAATATATATATAGAGTCTCTAAACTTTTAAATTACAAGTTTAGAATTTAAAATTTTTAAATTTTTATCTATTCCGTCTATGAAATTAAGAAGTATTTAATAAATTTTTGATATATCAAATATTATGTCTATATATGAGATCGCACATTGGTTGAAGAGACAAACGAAATATTATTTATAAGAACAACCTCTATATAACAGTCACGTTTTAAAACTGTGTGTTTGACGGTAATACGTAATGAGTTAAAACAGACAATATTTACTAGTGGAGGCTCGGGTTGGAAACAACTCATTTCATTTAATTGGAATGATTGATATTAGTAGCGAGGAGTTGGCTCATGTGCGTGCGTGTGTTGTATGACTTTTCCATCTTACATAGCTTGCATGATAGATTTTTGGAAACCAATGAGACAAAATTGGTTAGTTGTAGCTATTATAATTAATTAATATTTTTGTTCTTTATGTTATCGCGTCGAGTCAATAGATGATAAAATCTGACTATAATTGTTATGAAATTCTTGGGATCTGATTTAACAACCTTACTGAAGAACAAGACGTTTAGATCTAAATTTTTCAAGAACTCAAAAAATGATTAAAAAAAAAATTGTAAAGAAAACTCGTGATTTGAATCATTTCATAAGATAATTTTATCAAAACCATATAAAGAATGTTCTTACTCAAGCAACAACATGAATGTTAGAGTTAACCGTGGCTGTTTTGTTTTTACAATTTTACAAAATTTCATTCAACTACGAGAGATTAGTTGACTTGTTCCCTTGAAGTTTGACTTGGTTTCACAATTTTTATAAGTTAGAACAAGAGGCTCGATATTATTTTGATAGGCCTCGACAGCTTGTACCGTTGGCCGACATTTATTAGGTATACTTTAACGTCATATGCACTCGTCTCCCTCACTACCCATTCTTTTGTTTTTATATGTCACATGTGA
Source organism: Cucurbita moschata (assembly GCF_002738365.1). Classification (NCBI taxonomy): domain Eukaryota; kingdom Viridiplantae; phylum Streptophyta; class Magnoliopsida; order Cucurbitales; family Cucurbitaceae; genus Cucurbita; species Cucurbita moschata. Next base: position 2,086,628 of record NW_019268536.1, read on the forward strand.
GGACCTTTGTAACTACCCTTCTCTCTTTGATCTCCCATTTTTCTCGAGATCTCACATCGGTTGGAGAGGAGAACGAAACATTTCTTATAAAGGTGTGGAAACTTCTCTCTAGTAAAACGCATTTTAAAATTATGAGACTGATGACAATACGTAACAGACTAAAGCGGACAATACTTGCTAGCAGTAGACTTGTGCTGTTACAAATTATATCAAAACTAGACACTGGCCCCCAACGGGGGTGAATTGTGAGATCCCACATTGGTTGAAGAGGGAAACGACACATTCTTTATAAGAGCATGAAACCTCACGTGTTCTTTGAGGGTGACAGCGATACATAACGGGCCAAAGCAAACAATATTTGCTAACGATGGATTTGGACAGTTACACATTACTTGTAAGTCTCAACTGGGCCTTATGATTTCCTCTTCACACAAATGAATATGTAATCTACGAAGCAATTACATAGAAATACATCTTAGGCAACACCTCGTTCATAAACTTACATCAATCTTTCGAACATCGCAAATTCCAAGCTTGTCGACGAAAAAGCTTAAAAGTTGACCTTATTAGAGAAAGAAGCACGAAACTCTAGTGCTAGAATAATATACCAGGTTAGGGGTTGAAAAGTTATTTGTTGTCTACTTCACGAACCTTTACAATCCCGTTCTATAACTTCCTTTCTTTCGTCCATCCCGAGGCTATAAAAAGAGAGAACGGGAAGGCTATTTAGTAGGAATCGTTTCGGTTTCGGTTTCGTCAAACAATCATACTCTCAAAATGGAATTTCCTTTGCACAAAAGCTTCATCTTTACATCATTAACAGACAGATCACACCACTTTACAGTAATAAGCTACTTGAAGTGTTCAGAAACTGTGCAATTGGGTTAGCATGTGTACCAACTCATCACTGGAAGGCCTGTCTGCTGGCTGATCTGATAAGCACACAACAGCTATCTTCACAGCCATTATCATTTCATCTTCTTCCCCTTCTTCCCCTATGATGTTCTTATCCAGAGCTTCTCGAGCCTCCCCGGCGAGCTGCAAGTGTCGTAGCCACTGACCTAAGCTTCCTCCGCTTGCTGCTTCTCCGAAGAACGGATCTGTCGGATCTCTACCTGTTAGTAGAACAGCCAAAATCATCCCAAAGCTGAAGATGTCACTCTTGTCGGTATACCTGTTAAAACTAGAAACAGCAAACGTGGAATTGGATTACGACTACTTCTCGAGGCAAATGCTCGACGATATCCCGACTTATGTATCGACATCGACATGTTATTGGTTCATTATGGTTTAAACCATTTTCTTTCTTAAGAAAATATATACAAAACTAAATACAGAATAAGCTTTTGAGTTCAAAGTCATTTAGCCCGTCTCAGGATTGAACTCCTATCATTTAGTGTAACAGCCCAAGTCCACCGCCAATAGATATTGTCCTCTTTGGACTTTCCCTTTCGGACTTCCTTTCAAAGTTTTTAAAATGTGTCTACCAGAGAAAGGTTTCCACACCCTTATAAGAAATGCTTTGTTCCCCTCTCCAACTGACGTGGATCTCACAATCCACCCCCTTGGGGGCCAACATCCTCACTGGTACATCACCTAGTGTCTACCTCTAGTACCATTTGTAATATCTCAAACCCACAGCCAACATTATGCTTGGGCTGTTACAAATGGTATCAAAGCTCGACATCGGCTGATGTGCCACAAGCACGTTGAGCCCCAAAGGAGGGTGGATTGTGAGATCCCACGTTGGTTGGAGAAGGGAATGAACCATTGCTTATAAGGGTGTAGAAACCTCTCCCTAGCATACGCATTTTAAAAACCTTGTGGGGAAGCTCGAAAGAAAAAACAAAAAGAGAACAATTTCTACTAGCGGTGGGCTTAGCTCAAGCACCAGAAGATATCCCAACTGCTAAGCTCATTTTTCTTACTAAGAACAGATCAAATATCTCAACTTAAACCCTTTGGATTCAATACTACTTGGACTTAGTATCAAAACAGGACGTTCAATGCTCAAATTTCTACAACATCATCACAAGATTTAGCAGCAGTTCAACGTTTTCAACATCTAAGTATCAAAAGACATGAACAAAACGACATCGAAACCAAATGGTTATCAAACGTATAGGTTGGTTATAGAATCCAAACCTGCAGTCCTGTAAGCACTCAGGGGAGGCATAGGCAGAGGTAGCAGCCATGTCCAAGTTAGAGAACAACTTAAACAAGCCACAATCAGCTAGCCTTGGCTCAAACTCAGCATCCAACATGACATTCGAAGGCTTCAAATTATAGTGAAGAATCTGAGGATCACACTCAAAATGAAGATACTGAAGACCCTTTATAATCCCAACAGCAATCCCAAGCCTTGCTTCCCACGCCAACCTCACCTCACTCCCCCTCGCTCTGTTCATCACATCCTCAAGGCTCCCTGTTCCCACATAATCATAAACCAACCACATCCCTTCCCCGTCCCCAACATAAGCTCTTAAGCTCATCAGATTCCTATGCCTCAGCTTGGCCAGCCTCTCAAGCTGTTGCTGCGTCCGCCTCTTCTCTGACTTCCTCGCCGCCGCAGCTGCCGTGTTCTCGAACCCTTCTAGCCGCTTCACGGCGATGGTTAACCCATTGTCCAGAACGGTTCTGTAGTACTTCCCATGAGGGTTGGAACCCAGAAGCTGATTTTCGTTTTTGAGGGCATGGTGGAGGGTTTTGGGGTCGATTATGGGGGAAAATATCACGGGGCCTTTCAGAATTGGGGTTTTGTTTAGGTATCGAACGAAGCTGCGGATTAAACAAGCGAAAAGAATCGAACCCATTAACCCTGTAACTAACCCCAACAGCACACTGAAAATGATTCTTCGGACGCCATTTTTTAACCGTGGAGAGTTTGTTGGTAATGGCGGTCCCGAAGAGGCGAGGTGTTGGCTTGTTCTTTCCTGACATTTAGCGTCGGAGAAATAGTGCAAGGAGAACATGAATAGCAGTATAATCACAACCTTAACGCTATGTCTTTTCTTCCCCATTCGAAGAACAAAATTCGAAACAGGGCTTCATTCAATTCCTACAAATTTTGCGATTAAAATTTATCAGCCCCGTTTGAGAAATATTCGAATCTCGAAGCTAGAAGAAGAAGAAGCTATTGAAGAAATTCCTCAAGTGGAAGGATGCGTGGCCATGGATTCATTGGAGGAGGTTTCAGTGGGGGAAATCTTCAGTGGGAAGACGCAAAAGAATCACAAATGGGAAGCAACAACTAACTAAAGAATTTGGTTCGTAATGGGAATGAGAGACCATTCAAATGAGAATCCGCTACTCCTCGCCATTGAATAAACAACACTCACACTTTTCCAAAGCTTTTTTCAACTACAAAAGCGAGAGATACAGAGAGCAAAACAACGAACAGGAGGGAAAATATGGTAAAAATTGGAGGGTTTCAGATACCCATATGGAAAAATGGAGTCCAAAGCTCCATTAACACAGACAAACGAACACAAAAACCAGCCCGACAAGTAGTTCCCTACGATCGAAAAGAAAAAAATTGTAATGTTTTGAAAGAAATTCAAAGAAACATGGATTGGATATGCATACCCAATGAAGGGAAACAGTCAAAAACAGAGAGAGCGCCCAAAAACAAAAGGGTTGTATGAGACAGAGAGCGAAAGTTGAGAGTGCAACTGCTAGGGCGAAGGGAAGGACCCCATCAGCAGCAGTCCTCGGAGACAGAACAGAACAGAGCACCCCTTCCCGCCTTTTGAGAGATGTTCAGTGGGCCCATATCCATTTGGATCTCCTCCGTTGGTTTCTGTCTGCAACACATCCTGACCGTTCGTTTCCCAACCCTTTGGAGTTTGCGCTTTGCTCATCTCACTATATAATTACGCATTGCTTTTTTCTTTATATTTTTTTTTCTTTACTCCAATAATTGTTCTTTCTTTTTTCTATTTTTATTGCAATTATAGATAATTATTATACAATTCCTTTTTTCCTTTTTATTATTTTATTTATCTTATCCTCCTTTTTCCTTTTTAATTTTTTTTCTTACCTCGAACCAATGGTAGATCGACAAGTGGCCAACAGAACCAAGGACTACAATATTTAAATATTTACTACAAAATGAAAAATAATTTTCACCGAAAAAATAATGGAATTTGTTGGATTGGGCCCAGACAGGCCCATATGGCATCTGGACCCATGCTTTCCGAAAAGCCCATAACTATGTAACAGCAATAATAATATAAGAAGAGATTAATAATGATAATATTAAAAGTAAAAATAATAATAATAATAATAATTAAAAAAAAATGTACAAATACACAAATGCCCTAGAGATTAATAATAATTATCAAAAGCTTCACCAAGAAATGGAAGCAAACGGAAAATAAAATCAAAGAAGAAACAAAAGGGAGAGCCCCTTGGCTAGGCTCGGCTCGGCTCGGCTCGTCTTCAAGTTCAAGCTGTTGCTATTCACTCAGACAACAGCCAAACTGGGCCATTTTACAATAATACAACTCTGTTGGACTAACTTGCAAAGATTGCCCAAGGGGGCAGGCAAGCTATATATAACCTACCACTCTCTTTAACCTTCTCAAGAACACTCTTGCCACTTCACTTCCCACTGGATTCCTTAAAAAAACAAAAAAAAAAACCAAAAAAAAAAACCAAAAAAAAACAGCCACCACCTCTCCAAAGCATATAAATACAGATCTATCTTACAAATTCCATGATCTTATATTCCTTCTTCCTCCTTTTTCAGGAATTTCACCACAACAATGTCATCCATTTGCATCAGCCAGTATAGCAAGAACCTCAATATCATTAAGTTTTAGCTCTACTGCCAACTCGAGAGGAGTTTTACCGTCTCCGTTCACTGCCCGTGGATCGGCTCCCCTGTAACGTTTTCAACCATTATGGTGCGAAGTAAGTAAATCAAAGGAGTGGAAATATTTAAGGTAAGGAATCACTATCTAACCTGGAAAGAACCAATTTTGCAAACCCAGTTTTGCCTTTAACGATACAATGATGGAGTGCCGATTGATGTCGAGAGTCGATGGCATTAACGTTTGCACCGCATTGTAAAAGGAGCTCGAGCATACCAATGTCTCCAGTTTCGCAAGCGAGGTGCAGGAGTGTGCAGCCTTCTAGATCCTCCATTGGCTGCCCATCTCCACCTGTGCCTCCCAAGTTGGAAGAGCTCGTAGATCTTTCAACGAAATCACTGGCTTTGTAATTATGTTGTTCGAGGCCAGTCGACTCCTGCAGTAACATTACTTTAGCAAGAGTCGAAGAGCTACAAGGCAGTTGCGTGTACACTGCATTTACATCTGCTTCCGAGTTTATAATGAGACGATAAACGGCTTTCTTGTCGTTCGAGTGTACACTGTCCCATATCTGTTGCATGACTAAATGAGGATATTGATTTTCCTTTGGTTTCCGAACGAAAGCCTTTTCGGCATACTGCCATCCGAAGAAAAGTAACAAACATGAGTACATTTAACTTCAAAACCCAAAGAAGTATCAATACAAGTGATGTAATAAAAGCATTGCAATTGCAATCAAGAACAAGGAGATGTTAACATAAATAAGAAGATTATTGTTGATGAAGAAAAAGATGACTGAACTGATATTGAAATACTACGGCCATTCATAAGTTGTGAGATCCCACATCGGTTAGGGAGGAGAACGAAGCATTCTTTATAGGAGTGTGGAAACCTCTCCCTAGCATACGCATTTTAAAAACTTTGAGGGAAGCTCGAAAGGGAAAGCCCAAAGAGGACAATATCTGCTAGCGGTGGAATTGGACAGTTACGAATGGTATTAGAGCCAAACACCGGGCGATTTGACAGTGAGGAGACTGAGCCCTAAAGGGAGGTGGACACAAGACGGTGTGCTAGTAAGGACGCTTGGCCCCGTAGGGGGGCGAACTGTGAGATCCCACATTAGTTGGGGGAGGAGAACAAAGCATTCTTATAAGAGTGTGGAGACCGCTCCCTAGCAGACGCGTTTTAAAATCTTGAAGAAAAGCCCAAAGAGGACAATATCTGCTAGCGGTGGGTTTGGGCTGTTACAAATGGTATCAGAGCCAAACACTGAGCGATGTGCCAGCAAGGAGACTGAACCCCAAAGGGAGGTGGACACGAGGTGGTGTGCTTAGTAAGGAGGACGCTTGGCCCAATAGGGGGGTGGTTTGTGAAATCCCACATTGGTTGGGGAGAAGAACAAAGTATTCTTTATAAGGGTGTGGAGACCTCTCTCTAGCAGACGCGTTTTAAGAAACTTGAGGGGAAGTCCAAAGAGGACAATATCTAGCAGATGCATACTTAGAGGTCTTAAACAGGTTCTTATAAAAACTAGTTCTTTTAGTCTATAATTTTCGGGGTACGGATTGGTTCGAATCAAAAGTATCAAATAAGTAATGGTAAATTTGAAGACCTAAGCAAAAACTAGAAGAAGAGTGATCACACCTTTGCATGAATGAACTTCTCCTTCACTGATATTGGATCAGAATGATTAGGTTTGCTGATAGAAAGCATATGCTGTTTATCAGACTTGTACAAGCTTCATCACAAAAAGAACAGCTAAATGTTAGCAGAACCAAATAAAAGAAAACTATATATATCGAACGTTGTCTTGACAAACGTATGACTTAATATCGTAGTTCATTTACCCTGTCGTTACAGGATCGACCGGAACGGCACTTCTGGATTGCAGCATCTCCTCCCAAACCGAGTTCGCAAAGGTATTTCCGAGGGATTGAAACAAACTGATAACTGAAGGTTCCCACACTTTGACATCCAATGTAAGGGATCTCACCTACACAGTTATTAGCTCCTGATTACATGGACTACAACACGTATACCGAGTCAATTACTCTAACAAGCCCATCGCTAGCAGATATTATCCTCTTTGGACTTCCCCTCAAGGTTTTAAAACGCATCTGCTAGGGAGAGGTCTCCACACCCTTATAAAGAATGTTTTGTTCTCCTCCCCAACCAACGTGGGATCTCACAATCCGCCCTCCTACGGGGCCAGCATGGCGAGGACTCATTCCCTTCTCCAATCGACGTGGGATCCCACAATCCACCCTCCTTCGAGGTCTAACGTTCTTACTAGCATACCGCCTCGTGTCCACCTTCCTTTGGGGCTCAATCTCCTCGTTGGCACATCGTCTGATGCCTGGCTTTGATGCCATTTGTAACGGCCCAAGCCACCACTAGCAAATATTGTCCTCTTTGGGCTTCCCCTCAAGGTTTTAAAACGCGTCTGCGAGGGAGAGGTTTCCACACCCTTATAAAGAATGCTTCGTTCCCCTCTCCAACCGACGTGGGATCTCACATAAATTGCCCTTTGTAATGGCATCATGCTTCCCTTTCAGTAGAAGAGCACCCAAAGAATACACTACAACAGGATAAAATGCAAGAAAAACAAAAACAGGTTCTGACATACCTTTGATATATGAACACCAAGATTACGATGAACACCAGAACATTCAATACAAACAAGAACCCCAAGATTCAAAGATGCCCAGTCGGGTTCAAGAGCTCCACAATCCGCACACTTATCATTACCGCATACTTTACGAAGTACGTCTATTGGCTTCTCAATTCTCATCGCTGATCGTTGCTGTTGCAAATTTCTTGAAGGGCGTTCCATATGAGAAGAATTAAGGCTTCTTTCAGATGCATATTCTTCAACCGCTATCTGATCCAAGTCTGAACTTTCAAAAGAACTACTCTCGCTGGTAGATCTGTTATGAAAACTTCCCATGGGACTACCCGCCGCAAGACACTGACAGGCCGAACAAAAATTATACGAATAATTGTTAACAATAATATTTGAAAAACTCGAGTCAAACACGAAAACGGCAGAGCAAATACCCTCTCTGGAGCCTGAGAACTTAGTAATGAAGCAATAACTCCCGTTATTTTTTCAATCCAATCCATTTGATCAAGTGCACTCTCTGCCTGCACTAACATGCAGAAATAGATTTATAGAATATTCTTTCATACAAAAAATCCAGAAGTGAAGCATCAATCTACAGCCTAAACTATCCCCTAAATCGAACCTGCAAAGTATAACTCTTGGTTGGTGAAATGATGCGGAAGCAAAACCGAAGATCGGACTGGTCCGCATCAACTTTGATCGTCGAAGTGAGCAGGTTAACTGTATGATGAGCTACAGATTTCTCATCATGCACCCCACCCTGATAATGGGAAGAAAGCCAGCGGCTCAAAAGGCCAGAACCAAGCTCTGAACTATTCCTCTGACCAGCTAGTTGTCCTAAAGATGCCTAAAATAAACGCCATATACACGCGAAGCAAATTCAGAATCTACTGCGTAACAGAGGGAAAAAAGACATCCGGCTCATGACAAACATGATTTAATTACTCACAGATGGTTTGCTGCACTGCTTGCGGTAATAATACAGCAATCCTCGACTATCAAGAACAAAAAATCTTCTTTTCCAGTCGCCTCTCAAGTTCGAAGAACGCTTTGAGAGATAACCTTGTCGAATGGTTTGAACCTAAATTATGGATGAACATAAAATTACTGCATCTTGCACCTTTGGAGATCAGTGATATAATGCAAATGGACACGCAAAAATATGTCGAACCTTTCCTTTTGCAGCAGATTGCATAACTTCCTCAATCATTTTATGTGAACTTCTACCGATCGCTTGAATACCGTCTCCATTAGGAGATCCATTAGAACCATTGGATGCCCACTTACTCTCCCGATCGACCTGCCTCTTGTACTCTTGCATCCGTTCACTAAGAGCAGCCTGCTCGTAGTTGGACCTTTCTCTTGATTGCTGGGCATAGGTCAACACCTGCAAAACAAAAGTGCATAAGTTATGTTAACACCAATTTTATATAAATACACAGTTGATCAGAGCCAAGTCGAGTCTCCCACAATTTAATGTTGTTAGGAACCCGAATTGAGAAACGGCCTTTTTTTCAGTATCCTGGAATTGAAGCTAAATTTATTAAACATTCATCACAAAACTTTCTTGTCTCATTGATCCGACTTTCAGATAATTGTTATCCTAAAACTGGAGATATGTTCATTACTGAATATGTTCGATTTAGCTCAAAACAAATAGAAGATAACCTGATTAATATACGGCTCCATCTGATGCAACAATTCGTAACCCTGCAGAGCAGATGTAAGAGATGAGTACGAATACATAGATACAGTTAACAGATAAGCCGAAGTTAATTCAAGAACTCGCCTGTTTGAAGTAACGAAGATGTGCATCCATCGTCCCACTCACTGCCTCTAAAAATTCGAACCTTTTTTTGGCCTCAACATTAGAAAGAGCAGTCACCTACAAAGATGGATAAAAGTATAAAGTACTATGAGTTGAATTATTATGAAATATAATTTGAATCATGTATCAATAATCAAAAGAGAGTGCGGAAATTACTAGACTAAAGCGCGCCTGCTCAAACGCAGATCTCGCGTTATGAAGTTCCTGGAGCGTGTAAGACCAAATTAGATCTAGTGAGTGAATTCAATACCACTAAATTCTATTCTAAAAAAAATAGGATGAGAACATTTTAAAATTTGGGTTGAGCATAATACCTCTTCCAAAAGACTAGCAACGTCGCTTTTAGTCCCTTTTCTAAGTGACAGGAATTTCTCACGAGCCTGAAATGTCATATTTTTCTAGAGTTAACTAATGAAAAACTAAAGAAGATATGACACTAAAACATTAGAACATACTAAAATAACTTCAAGACAACTAAAGCTACTAAAATCAAGATGTTTCAGTTCTTCAGTAACTTCTGCAATAGCACCATAAATTTAATAATAGCGTCTCCGTCCTACAATCATATTGAGCCCGAATATCTGAAAAAGAACCTACAATCATATTGAGCCTCTCCGTCCTACAATCACTTGAGTTTCCTTTGTTTTCCCAGTTTAATCATATGATGAGGTAGGAGATGGGAGTGATACTTATTTTTTTAGAGGATAAGCGGTTGGGGGACAGACCCCTATGTTCTTTGTTTCATCATTTTTTCCAATTACTCTCCTCCAAAAAGGATTACGTTGCGGCTATGCTCTCGCAGCAGAGTCTCTTCTTTTTCCTATTTTGGGTTTCCATCATTCATTGACCCATAGAAAAATAACGGACGCCTTGGTTCTTTAGTTTTTGTCAAGTTCTTTTTTAAGGCAAGTTTTGCATATAGACGAGTTAACACCTTGGATCAGATTTCGGCCGAAGGGCCTCTTTAGTCAAGCCACATTGTTGTATTCTTTGCAAGAAGGTGACTTAGGAATTGGATCATATCCTCTGGGGGTCTAACTTTTAAGGCTGTTTGGCATGGTTTCTTCGAAGTGTTTGTCTTTACCCTCACTAGCTCTCGAAGTGTTCGTGTTTACCCTCGCTAGCTCTCATGGTTGCAAGGGCTTGATCGAGGAACTTCTCCACCATCGGTTATTTCATGAGAAAGGGTCGTTTAGTGGCAGGCCAGGGTTTGTGCTATTTTGTGGGGTCTATGAGCTAAGAAAAATAATAGAGTCTTCACAGGGAGAACGTTCTTCCTATGATCTTTGATCCCTTGTTAAATTCTCAATTTTTCTTTCGGCCACGTTCTAGTGCTTTATGTAATTATTCGTTAGATCTCATTTTACTTGACTAGAGCCCCTCCTTATACTTGGCTCCTTTTTTGTGGGTTTCACTTTTTCGTGTTTTTCAACTTCACTTTATTATTATTATTATTATTATATTCTCTAAATAATCACTTTCGAGAAATCTCCGATTCTTAAATTTTTGTTAGTTCTTTTACATATTAATAAAAGAATCTAAGTTTCGGGATACGTAAATCCAATAAAAATAAACGAAGCATCACGGTACTGTAGATATATATTTCATAGAGACGTTACAACAATCACACACCTGATCGTAGAGAAGACTAGCCTTGTCAAAGCGCTTCCTTGCTTCCTGCACTAACAATAGATCCCTTAAAAGAGGTGCATATTTGTTCCTTATACGTATTGTCCGTTTTGAGTGCTAATTACAAAGTGTTTTGAGTGAAACTAAGCAATTCATAAATTGTAGTACCTTGACTTCAAGCAAATCGATATTGACAAACTGCAGTAATCTGTCGTTAAGCATATGCTCCACCTGATGAATAGAAAACGAAGAAAGATATGAAATGTTTTCTAACAGAATACTCAACATCCAATAATATTTTCCGTGTCCCCTACTTAAAGAACTCGAATTTACAGAGAATAATTCATATGAACGAAAAATTTAATCATGGAAACGGATCGGTGACTCAATGAAGCGAAATATAAACTACATCCAGCTTTCCCAAGACAAAACTATTTGCAGAAAAGAAAAATGGATAAAAACTACACACGTGAACGGTGATAAAAGAAAAGATAACAGAAGACTCATGAGACAAACTATACCTGGGAGCGAAGAACTTCCTTGTATGTCCCAATTTCCCTCAATGCAATTGTAAATTTGGTCATCACAGGTCCTGAAATATCATCGGCAAGTCAATTGACCGAGAAAAATCGAACCACTGCTCGACTAGAAGTCGTACATGCAATCATCATTTGAAAAAAGAAAGGAGATAAAGCAAGAGTTGTTGCAAATAAAGAGATATCGATGCGACTTCACTCAACAAAGCAAGCAACAAAATGCCACTAAACAATCACAACTTCCAATGCAAGTGTTACACAAAATCATGTGGCCTAATGTCTCGAGATTGTGTATAATAAATTTCAAAATAAACAAGCATACCTCCAAAGGCAACACTGATTGGGTCATTATGCCCTCCCCCAAAAGTTTCCAAGGAACTTGCAAAGGCAATATCACCATCATATCCCTCACCAAGTCCTTCACTGCAAGAAAGAAAAAGAAATGGCACTTAGAAAATTCTTGCCAAATCTTGACCTTGAGAATAGCTATGGTTAAGCAATGAAATTTTTAGAAGTTCTACACGAATAAGTGTAAAAGAAGAAAAATAATGTCGCAGGTGTACCGTACCAATCATAAACTCAAGAAGTCTACACATAAAGAATCGAAAATGCCAAAATAAACGTACGTGTATTTTCGGCATCCTTTATAAAACTTCAAACTCCTCTCCCTTAATAATTCAGCACTTTCCTCCAAGCCTTGTATCTGTATCACAAAGGACATTAACAACAAAAATACCTACAATTAAACAATGTTCATACGAAAAATACTCCAGCTGGTACGAACATGCAACAAGCATGCAATCTTTTCATTCAATGGTGCCACAAGAGTAAGGCCATCTTTAGAATTAGTGTAAGAGAAAACTAGCAAAACGTGCATATTTGAAGAGAAATCAATCTCCTCATTTCCTCTTTTAGCTGCAATTAAATCATTTATCAGGTTATGCTTAAAAATCTAAAGGTGTTGGTGCCCTCTTGTATCCATTGTACTTCCATAGTTGATCTGTTCTATTATTTTCTCTTTATATATAATTTTTCACGGAGGCTTGCTCCTTACACGATTAGATATTTTCAAAGATTTACCTTCGGATCATCGAAGGGTTGTTTTTGTGACAAGTCGGAGTTTGTGCTATTTTGTGGGATCTTTGGAGCAAGAGAATAATAGAATCTTTAGAGAGCAAGCGAGATCTTTGATCTCTTGTTAGATTCTATGTTTATGGACTTCAGCGACAAGGTCATTCTGTAATTACCCTCTAGGGATTGGAACCCCTTTGTTGTAGTTCGGCTCCTTTTTTTTATTTTTTATTTTTTCTTTACAACAAACCATTTAATTGAGGTATGAAATTTACAAAAGGACGGATAATCATGACGATTACAAAATGCTTTCTCAATTGGACAAAAGGGAAGCATAACCATAAGAAGCAAGGATGCTAGACAATTTACGCCAAGAGATAGCATAGTAAATACCGAAGAACACTTCAAAATTGTGTTCTTTGTCCGAAAAAACCCTTGGATTATGCTCATTCCCTTTTGTGGGCTATTTTTTATGCCCGTGTTTTCATTCACTTTTTCTCAAAGAAAATTCATTAAATTCTTTTAAAAAACAATATAATTGACAAGGAAAAACCCGCGCACAATTCATTTGTGCTAAGCCTGCCAAAATCACTGCCAGATTCATTTCTTTTTTTCCTGAGTGTTCACTATCTATCTTGAACAGCTCATTCTTGTGCAGGTAATGTTTTAAGATCAGTTCGCTAGCAGTCCATAACTCAGTATAAGGAAAAAAAAAAACAGTAATAGTACGGTATGGCTTTATCTTAACAATTTCAGGCACAATAGAAAGAGTAATGTTTATGGTATCTCTCTGGTCAATTATTACGTATAAAGCAACGACGTCGTTACTTATTCAACACGACTGCTTGGTTTTTTTTTTTTTTTTTTTTTGGTAATCTTCCAAGGTATGGGGCTTAGAGATGGTGGCGGCCATTATCCTCTATACCCATTTGTTCATATTCTCTTATCAATTCCCTAACAGATCAAAATAATTAAAGTTTTTGGAGCTCTGGCATAAACAAAATTTGCAACCTGGAAAACTTTCTCACGAAAAACATAGCTCGGGATAAGAACTCGAGCGATTATATCAAAGGAACTCTTCTTCCAAATATAAATATATAGCCAGGCACACAAACACACACCATATATAAACATACAGAAACTTCAAAATCGTAATAGGAACGGTCAATGCATAAATTCATAAACATAATGTAGTCTAAGGAATGCGCTCAAGTACAAGAATAAACGTCAATTATCCTAGCAGTCTCCTCCACAATTTGCCATAAATACAACTAAAACTTCTTAAACCAGTTTCCTAGAATGTCACAGAAACCCAATAACAATTAATACCCATCAAAATTGAGCTCCATAGAGAACATAAATTAAAAACACATACATTAAATATGAAGTGAAGGGGAAAAAGAGAGCTGACCTGCTTGCGGAACATAGGAGAATCATCAAGCTTAGCGAATTGCATTTTGAGAGAAAACTAATGAAGTTGCAGCCCAAGGGGGGTGAAAACGAATGTCAATAACAAGGCGCCATGAAAACACGATCAGGGTAAAGGGGAGTAAGCCAAGACATGAATCCCCCAAAAATCGCGAGAAACAGAATCAGATCTTCCACATTTTAGTCCATGATCAACAACGAGAAAACCCCAGAAAACGAAAGGCAAGAATGAAGGAACACAGAAGACGGAGGCTATGAACAAACCCAGAAAAAGAAACCTAAGAAGAACGAGAAGAAGACAAGCAAACAAGAAAAAGAAAGAAAACCCAGAAATTAAAAGGGAAGAATTATTGATCCAGAGGAAAGTATAGAAGAAGGGGGAGATTTTGAAGAGCTCCCAGAAAGAGAGAAGATTAAGAGAAGGGGAATTGAATGATTAAGGATGATCTGGATTCAAAACCCTAGAAGTGGATTGAGAAATGGGAAGAAGAAGAAAAGGAAAAGGAAAAGGGGAAACGGGGATTTGAGAGGGAAGTGGAGAAGAAAACGAAAAAGAGGGGGAGGGAGAGGGAGAGGGAGAGGGAGAGGGAGAGGGAGATTAGAAGATTAATGGAAGTGGGTTATGCTAATAATAATAATAACAATATTGTAATTGGGAATGGAATTTTGATCAACAGATTTTCACAATCTCTAATATGTTTGTGTGTCTTCACATTAAACCTGAAAATGTCGAAGGGGGAAACCATGTGTGTTTTGAGAGACAGAGCACAGTCATTGATTAAAGCGAAAAAACAGAGCCTTTTCCTCTGCCTTTGCCCCTCTCTTTTCTTCCCTCTCTTTCTCTCTCTTCTTTCTTTTTCTTTTTTTTTTTTTTTTAA
>NW_019268536.1:2101554-2143157 GCF_002738365.1 Cucurbita moschata
AGAATAATAAATAAAACGAAAACTAAAATTTTTTTTTTTTTTTTTTTTAAGTTTAGGGGGTAAAATATATGAAATGAAAAATAATGGGTCAAAAAGTTTTTAAAAAATAACAAAATAGGATTTTTTTTTTTTTTAAATTAAGAAAAAAAGAAACAGAAATGGAACGACGTCGTTGGGTTTGAGAATGGACGGATCAGAAGACTATCCGACATTGAGAGAGGAGGGGTTTAGAGGGTTTCGAGAAGTGATAAAAAAAATAAAATAAATAAATAAAATAAACGGACAGTTAACGTATCCCACCGCCTTGTAGGGGCGCGTGTCCGTCAAACCCGAACGACAGCGTTACAGCCGCGGCGCTGTCTTTTGAAACATACCCATAAAAAAAACAAAAAACAAAACCCCTTTTTTTTATTATTATTATTTCTTTCCACTTTAATTGGGATGACGTAATTACAAAACTCAAAATATCCATCGTCTTCTTTTTTTCTTATTTCTTTTTTTAGATTTATATTTATTTAACTTCTAAATTTTAAATTTTGTATTAATAAATTTCTAAAATTTTAATTTTTTTTTAAGTTTTAATAATTATTTAGTAAATAAAAATGATGAATTGGGAATAAGGGAAGAATAGGAGAAAAAAAAAATGTTAACCGAACCGAACGGAAGGTAGAATTATATTCTACGTCTCTAACTTTATCTCATTCACTTTATATATATATATATAGAAGAATACTACGTTGTAATATTAAATTTTGAATTTTTATAAATGACGAACATTATATTATATTTTTATTTTTATTTAACACGTCAAATTCAATCTAATCCCATCCAATAAAAAAATACAAATAAAAATCAATTTTTAAAGCATTAATGGCATATTAATTTTGTGTTATCTGATTACTTTTAAAAAATTAAATATTTATTTAATAAATATTAAATAGAAATTTAAAATGCTAAAAAGAAATAATTATATTTCTATTTTAGTGAAGCAAGTAGATTAAATTACATTAAGACGTACTTTTCTTTTAGATTGTTGAATCGAAGTGTAATTTAGGAAGTATGTGAATGAGAACAAAGCGTAAATTTTTAGAAGCAAAAAGTAAGTAACGTGATCAAGTTGCGAGGGATGTAAGAGAATGTCATTACTATCGGGTGTCGAATCTAGATTCTGAATCTTGATTTAAATATTAACATGGGTCATTATACACCGCCACTGAGCCCGCCTCTACGACTTCTCTTATCTTCTTTGAAGTCCCTGAACAAAGTACATTTCTATAGCACTGCTAAAATTTAGAATTTAGTTATTTAATAATAAAATAAAATGAAATAAAAGTGGAAGCGCGTGGAAATATTTGGAGATTATAATCTAATGTGGCACACATTCTATGCACTCCTACTGTGGGGTCCATTTTAAATAAAATAAAATAAAATTCAAAGAGAAAGAGAGGACAAATTATAAAAGGAAAAAAACAAAAAAAAAAATTGAAAACGATCTCCACCGTTGATCGAGTTGCAAAAAAAGAAGAAGAAAATATACACAAAAGTATATTCGTTTTTGCTTTTGTTGTAAAAATTCCATCAACAATGCCTAAAAGCTTCAATTTCAATGGTGATGGAAGACAAAGTTTCGTACTTTTAACTCACAAAGTTGGAGAGAGAAAATCAAACAATCATGAAAGACGAGAATTTGAGGTTTCGTCCATATCCATATCTATTTCCACCGTCGTAAAGAAATTTATATCAACTCGATGCAACTTCTGAGTTAAGTTATTAACTTATTTTAGTTCAAATAAATGATATTTTTATTTATAATCATTATTGGGACAAATGGTTAACTTCATCTAACTCTTCAACATGATTGAGGAACATTTCTGTACCGATCATGACTTTATGTTAACCATAAAGCACACCCATTTTATTCCATAAATGAAAGGAATATGAAAGAAAACTAAGCATGACACAAGACTAACTATTAAGACTTAGAACTTAATTTGTCTATGGTACCAACCTATTGTTTTATGTTTATTTTGTCAAGATTATGTCACATCTATGTTTATGATAACAATATGATGGACTCTAGCAAGTTATCAAATGCATTATATGTATTTTAGTTGATATATGCACAAGGTCGCTCTCCCATATGTATGACTATGCATGTCACAACGCATCATTAGAGGGTTGTCAATCTCTTATAGTGATAGTAATTTATGGTTAGCTCACATGTGTATCTTAGTTGAAAGACACTAGATTGCTTCCTGTGTTATTATGATAGGTCACGATATTACTTTGGGACTTTAGAAGGTTATCAGCTAGTTATAAACCTTCATTATTCAAATATTCAAATAAGAAATGACGGGTTGTTACCTGTTTTTTTTTTTTTTTTTTTGGTTTTTTTTGGATCAAAACAGAGAGAAGAGTGGGGATTAGATGTAAAGTTAAAAGAAAATGAGGAGAAAGAAGCATGGGAGAGGAACTTTATGATGAAGACTATGGCCTATTTCCTTCCACTTTTTTGACCATTTGCATCTCTTTCTATCAAATTTGGATCAAAACTTCTACTTCTTCCTTTCTAGACTCCATGCATGCATAGTCACTTTCATCACAAATGGAAGTGATTATATTCAATATAACATATATGTAAAGGTAAAACTAGGGTATTCGAATTCTAATCCAACAAAAAAAAACAAAATATTTTTGTCGGGTTTCGAGTGTTTCGACTAAACGATGGCTGAAAATCTCAATGACTGATCACATATATTTCCAATTTCAGTTAACTGGTGAATATAATTGTTTTTTTACTCAAGCAGCTCAACAGTATATTTAAAATCAGTACAGAACATTTGGCAAGCATCAGTTATGAAGATTCAACCTTCATCTAGTCGAAACTTGGATCAACGACTGTCGTGTTGAATGTCGATGCAGTTCAATCTAAGAGCCCGACCAGGTTTTTCCAATAGCCTGAAATACATGACATAAACTTCAAGCTGGAAAAATAAAATCTCTTGAACATCATCATTTTACAAAAACTATCAAGTCTTTTTCCAATAAGTTGATGAAAGCAGCTTACCATTACTTTGGATAGAGGATATCATAATGACCGGGACGATAGAGCAAAGTAATGAAAGGGATCTTAGTCTCGGAGCCAGCACTGTCACTTGAGACATCACTAACAGCAGGAACAAAATCATGGTGATTTACGCTGACACCACCGGAATCACAAGAGCTCCGATCAAGGTAAAGAACGCGGATCGGCACACCCAAGGCATCAGATAAGGCAATTATGTGTACATGATCACTCTCTTCACCCATTGGTTCAACTGCCGATTTGCAGAACTATGCCAAAGAGAATGAGTTTGGAAGTCAGGATAAACAGGTTCTCTTTCTTCTTAAATAAGAAACTAAATGCTCATTGACTTCTTACAAAGCTAATATAAGCCCGACCTCTTAATCTCTAATTTCCCCACAAAAAAAATAAAAATAAAAAGTTACCACTCTAGGAAAATTTAACGCCCAAACACAGAGACTAAGGCTTACTATTTGTTTGGGATTCTGATTCATAAAAAAGAAAAATAATAGCATCGACCGAGAGGTTAGAGGTTCAAATCTCCCACATGGTGTGAACTCAAAAAAGGGGAAGTAATAAGCCTAAAGCCACACCAAAAAAGGGGAAGTAATAAGCCTAAAGCAATTTCATTTGAACATAAACGCCAGGATAAAATAACGAGCCTAAAGCTTAGTTTGTTTGATGGGAAAAAAACCATGTGAGAACCATCGTGACTAATTGGACAGAAGAATTATGGAATTGGAATAAAATTTCTAAAACTTGGTTTGCTAAAATTACTATGAAATCTGGATCAGGAAGAAGAAAATTGTGGATAATATTTAGACTCTTAGAATGAGTAAAAGTTCAACAGATGCAAAACCCACCAAAAAGTAGAGATATTTTTTTAAAAAGAAACTGAACCCATAGAACAGCAATAGGAGAATGATCATCCTTTATGAAGTAAGATGCTGCCCCAAAATAAGAGCACGGTTCTCCATTTTTACGCGGGTCGCACTAACTCTATTCCCCAGAACGAAGTAAACAACAAGAATGGAAATCGGGATGATCCATTCTTATTCCTGTCCAAGGTGTTCATGGTCTAAAATCATCATTATTGCATATTATCTATTAACTGCTTCTGCTCGAAACTACACTTGTAAAAGGGTTATCCTAACCAAATCATCTTAGATTTCAAATATCTTGAATGGCAAAAGTCAACACACAATCCTAAACTTGGGTTCTAAATTTAACAAACCTGTTCAACCGTTCCATTAGTCAATCCCATAATAAAAGGCTCAAAAAATTCTGAACGCTTTTGTATCTCACCTGATGTAACAAACCTGAAAAACATAACAACTACCGAAACAAATTTGTCAGTAGAAACAGAAAGAGGCAGGCAATCGGACATTGAATATACAGACATCACCAACCATAATCAGAGATAGACTGGTCCCGACTCCTAATTACAAGTTCATCATGACTGCATCCAAGAAGAATAAGAGTCAAATGCAGTCATGAATGGCCATTTTCATAATTGATGACAACAAAACATTCCACTATAAAATAAAACTTCGGAAATTGAAATTCCAATGTAGAAGGGCAGGGCATTGACACCTTATAGAAGTTTCATTTCCTTGAAGAGCACTTTCCAGCTGCTCAAGGAATAGCTGTGAAGATATTTTAAACATATCTATTAATAATTAAAAAGAAAAATATTCAAGACATCCATCATTAAACACCAAGGATATCTATCTAGTTTATACCAAAATGAAATATCTATCTAGTTTGTACCAAAATGAAATAAAGGCAATAATAAAGAAGGATGAGTCTAGACTCTAGACATCCTTAAGGTGGTATAAATCTGGGACAATGTTTTAAAAAGTGGGCAACACACTGAAGCAGAATAGCTCTTTAGAGTTAATATGTGAGTCACGAAGAAGATTGAGGACTTCAATGAGGTATTGAAGACGGTATATAAAGTGTTCTTATTAAAAATTAGCATGAACTATGAGATAGAGAACATAAGCAAACAAATTCAATTAGGAAAACTACATAATGTCAGTAAAGACACAAAAGTTAAATCTGTCGTCACAAAAATAGATTCTCATCACAACCCTTTCCATCATTAAACTTGCAACCCTCAAGATTTTCCTCTTTAGTTTGATCTAATTTCCTCATTCCTATCCATCAATTGGAGAGAAAGAGGACATGCTTAGATGAAGAGACTCAATAAAGGAGAACAAAAAATGTTTTGTATGAGTTTTTCTTTATTTACTTCATTTGGCCGTAGAATATTTTAAGATAATAACAATTATAAGCCAATTGGGGCGTTTTGAAACAATATCATTAAGGCAAGGTGCTTAACCTAGCTCAGAGCTCACACGTACAAGTAGAAACATGAACAATACTATTATTTCATGGGAAGATGAGAATTATATTAATATGAAACCCAATTCAAAAGAAGGCAAAATGTGGTATCCCAATAAGGTCAACTTTAGAAAAGAACTCCCTATTGGCAAAATTATACATATCTGCATCAATATAACTCCTTGACAAGTCGCTCATATTTAAGCCACAAACTAACTCAGAAAAAAGCAAACCATAGCATCAGAATTTGCAAAGAAAACAACTCAGCAACAATAAAAGTGATGTAGCGCTATTTTATCTGGTATGTTCAATAACACATTTGAGATTAGTAAGAATAGTTGTTTCTCAACTTCCACTGACTTGATTAAATGGGAGAAATAAGCCATAACACTTAAAGCAGGGGACGATGGTGTCTGATAAATTAACTTAAAAATGGAATGGAAACAATTTACCGCAAAAAAATCTTCAAAAGTAAATTCTGTATATCCCAAACTTCGAAGTGTTTTCCTACAATTTTCCACATTTGTTCTGATGCGATCAACTTCAGTTCTGTCTTGCGACTCTAAAATATGTTCCTAATTTGAGAGACCAAGTCAATACCAGCCGAGCTCGATAATGCACAAAAAGTACAATAATCAAGCTGTGGAGATAAATTAAAAGAATTAGACTTACGAGATACGAAAACATGAAGCTGCGGAAAAAGCAGTTCCCATCACCACGTGTTCGACGAATGGCAATATATTGGCCACTGAGAACCTGCACAAAATGTAACATAAATAATTATTCTAAGAAAAACAACTCTGCTAAAATAACAATAAGAAACAAATAGAACCTTAATTTTCTCCAGCAAAATGGGACTTCCAGATTTATATTCAGCTTCTAAAGAAGTGAGTGGTTCCTGCAACACCATTGCAATTAAGGTTCATTACGGAGTAAAAGAAAAATCAATTGATAAAGCATCTTAGAGCTATGAAGCACAATTGTAGGGCATTTAAAACATAAAATAAACAAAAGACAAAAAAAAAAAAAAAAATGCAGGTTTCAATGAGAGTCACTTTCGATGAATGAAAATGCAAAAGTAAAGCCAAGCCAAGCCAAAATAAAGTAGGGGCAAGAAGAACTAATAAGATGAAGCTCCAATTGTTAAGATAAGAATAAAAAACAAATAACATTACAAAAGGGTTAGATACATAAGCCCTAGGGTTAGACACCAAAAAATGCCATTAAACATGCATAAATGGTGGCTTTTGAAGCAAATGGCGATGCAGAATACGTCCAACATTTCTAAGTTCAGAACAATTTTCAGACCTATTCTAGACATTATCAACTGTGTTGCTAGACAAAGTTTAAAGAATTTTCCATACACGTTACGACTAATAAAATAAGTGCATCTACTTCATAGCGTACTTTATGGGAAAAGAAGGAAAGAATAAAGAATAAAACTTGGTTGCCTATATGCAAGATAACACAAACAGATGGAAGACAGAAAAATGCAGGAGATTAAAAACTCAGTTGTGTGAACATGCCTTGTCACCAACAAATGGAACTTTCTCAGCTTCCTCAACAAAAATTGCAGATTGCTGCTGCAGGATATCATCATCACCCAAATTGCCCCAACAATCGTAATCTGATGTTTGAATAGATATAACAGACTCCACGTTGCTATCTGCATCAAGATTTTCCTGATTCTGCATTCTTAAAAAGGGAATACTTCGTTTCCGCAGTAAGTGAAGCCGGGTATGAAAAAGCTATTCAAGAATTTCCCTTGGAGCTTCACTGTGATGATCCAACCAGCTCATAAACTTGCCTGCTTGGAAACCACCTGCTGAGCGTTTGTAAAAACATTATCTGGTAATAACCATTGATACGGGTAATCGAATGCCAGTAAATATAGACCATGGTAGCAATTGAAAAAATATTGCATAACAAAACCAAATCAGCGCAATACTTATTCCACACTTTCAACAAGCCCATCTATCGCTCCAATGTTTAAAAACCTTGTATGATTGACATCCAATTTCTAAGCCAGAGTTCTTAAAGAACATGTTGCAAGAAAGTTAGCTATACCACTGAACAACAAGAAAATGTTCGTAATTTAAACGGAGGGAAAAAAGTCAGGTTCCACTTCGCTCATCAAGTGAAAATAACAACAAGAAAGAACCTTCGAATCTTGATCATTACTTCTCACTGTGCATTAGTGATTAGATCGAGGATCTTAATTAGGGTAAACAACAGGACCTTAAAAGCACTTCTTTAATTTCCCCAATCTTGGAAATGAAAGTACAAAAATCATTAATTCGAAATTGATTTAGAAGGAAAAATTAAATTCCATCAACCAATTCGGTAAGCATATAAACTCGTAGACACAAAAACAAGACCCAAGAAAGCGATGCACACATCCAAAGTTAAGTCCACCCACACTAATACCGCTTAATCAGAATCCAGATCCGATAATGATCCAAAGAAAGCATTCTAAGCAACGATCAAATATGAAAGAAAAAGAGACAGAATCATACAAGATTAAGCGGCAGAAGAGATGACGAAAATTGAAGAAAATGAGGGCAATGAAGGACGCTCACTGCTCACTGATTGGCGGAAGCATATACTACAAGAGCAAAGGCAAGTAACCGCCATGGATGAGCGAGAAAACCATTGTTGGCGTCAGTGAAAATGGAGGAATCGATCGAATGGAAATGAATGAGAAAGAGAGCGGAGAGGACGCTGGGGAGACGGGTTAGGGCTGCAGAAGAAGATGAAAAGGGTCAACTATGGTGAAACTCAAAACTCAAAATTCTGAATATCTGAAATATCTGAATCTCAAATCTCAATCTCAATCGTGTTTTGTTTCCAAGATGAAAAATGGATTTTATACCCAACTTTATCTATTACACACAATCTAATAATAACAATAATATAATAATAATAATAATATTCTCGGCTTTGCGAATTGATGACATTTACTCACTGTTTGGTCCGGTTCACCTCTGTTTAGACCGACTCTCGTAAAATTATTTGTTGATCAAAAAACTACACACAATGTTTAGCCTACCCTAAAAATTTAGAAGGAAAACGACTTTTGAAAGGCTGAGAATCAAGAACTCAAACACACACGAGCAAGTGAATAGCCATATGGAGAAAGTATCAATTAGTACTAGTAGCCGATCAGGACAAAGGGTGTGTGATTAGGAATCATATCGAACAACCTAATTGACCCAGTATCATGATAGCTAGACCTAGAAACGTGCATAGTTTACGATTTACCCCATTTTATAGCTTTATAGTATGTTTATGAGCTTTCCAGCATGCCTAAGCTGATTTTATTCTGTGTATTGAGTATGCTGAACATGATGTATGTTATGATTGTTCTTAGATGCATGCTGAGAGATTTGGAAACGTGTTTATGTCCAGATATGCTTTGGATGATTGTTATGTGCCATAGAGTGTCTGTTATGTTATTTATAGATTACGAACCATTGTTTTACGTTACTAAGGTACTAGAACTTAGTTACAGGTTCCACTGTTTCCTTTAGGTTGACCAAGTACTTTGTAGGGACGATTAGAGCGCAACCCCTATTCTCAAAGACGGGTTAAGATCTATTTGGGACATATAGCTCAGTTGGCCACCCTTAGTGAGTTACAGGAGTGATAGATGGTACGTTATTGAGGTAGTTTTGGTTGTGCTTAGTGAGAGAGTCAAGTTAGTTACTTTATTCTTCACTTTCTTCTTCCTCTTCGCCGTGTCTTCTTCCTCTTCGCTCGTGGCGACTTCTAGAGCCATGCTCGATTCGATACAAGCTCTAACAACATTAGAAGCCACAATGCCTACTTCTAGTGCATCCATTGCTGAACTTCTCCAACCCTTCTTGTTAAAAGGGTCTAGTTTATTACCTTCCAAAGCCCCGTTCACAACAACAAATGCTCCAACCACGTCTGTTGAAGTACCCAAATCATCAATTTGTATGCCTCCAACCTCTGATGGCTTTGCCACTTCTGAGCCTAATAGAGTGGGCGCAAGGGCACCAATCCCTTCCTCGACCTTCAAAATTTGCAGGCCCAAACGACTCGTTAGGTGGTACAACACCAAGCCAAGATAGTCCATCGTTAGTAGATATTGTTTAGCTTATTACACAATTAGCCTCACGATTTTACAACCCAAGTCCACCATCCAATATTGTTCGCTTTGGCCCGTTAAGCCATCAACTTCAAATCCATCCACATTGGGGCCAACATCCTCGTTCAAGCTTGTAACAGGTGCCTAAGTTCGCCACTTTGACCCATTACTCGTCAACCTCAAATCCACTCCCCTTAGGGCCAGTATGAGCCCAAGCCCATGACATCTACTACTAGGGAGAGGGGACCTCTCTCCAACCAATATGAGATCTCCACCATCAAAACAAGAAGGTTATTAACACGACGCTCTAACCAACTAAGCTAATAGGCCAATTCTTATTTTTATTGTGAGATCCTACATTGGTCGGAGAATGGAATGAAGCTCTCTCCCTAGTAGACACATTTTAACACCGTGAGGCTAACGACGATACATTACGAGGCAAAGCGGACAATATCTACTAGCAGTGGGCTTGAACTATTATAAATGGTATCAGAGCCAGACATCGGGCGGTGTGCTAGTAAGGACGTTGGACTCCCAAAAGGGATGAATTATAAGGTTCTACATTAGTTTGAGAGAGAAAACAAATCATTTTTTTATTTAATTTAGTTTTAAAAGAAATTAACCATTTCATTAATTAAGATACAAATATATATGGACCCCTTTTATCTTAAATACCATAAATACCCTAATGTTCTTAATTGAGATTTAATTACTTTAAAAGTTCAAATGCCTATACTATGCTAATATATTATCCAATTTTTTTTTTGGATTATTATTATTATTTTACTTTTTTTAAAATTATGCCTAATTTATTTTTCCTCTCCATAATTAAAAAGATGACTGATAACCAACTTTTCTTTAAATGATAATAATAATAATAAGTACAAGTTTATTCAACATGTTATTTAAATTTAATTAAGCTTTACAAACCTCACATATCTTAACTATTACCAATAATCATTTACTTTTCTTTTTTTTTTTTAAAAAAAAAAAAAATTTAAGTAACTACTTTTGCAATGGTCTCAGAATTTGAACAAATTTTGAAAATTAAAAAAAAAAAAAAATAATAAAATTTTTAAAAAATTAGACTAAAAATTTGAAAATAGGTAAAAGTAAAATTAATAATAGTGCCCTTGTCGGTTATAGAACAGAACGGAACATTCTTTATAACGGCGTGAAAAATCTCTTCACACCATACACGTTTTAAAAACCTTGAGGGGAAGTCTGGAAGAGAAATATGAAAGAGGATAGTATCTGCTAGTAGTGTGGTTGAGCTCTTAAAATGGTATAAGAGTGTCAATGATGACGTTGGCCCTAAAGACAGGTGGATTGTGAGGTCTCACATCGATTGGAGAGAGGAACGAGTGTGAGCAAGGACGATGGACTCTAATGGGGATGAATTGTGAGATCCTACATTAATTGAAAAGAGGAACAAATGTCAGCGAAGACGCTGGACTCTGAAGGGGGGTAAATTACAAAATTTTATTTCGATTAGAGACAGAAACGAGTGTTAATAAAGACGCTGGCTCGAGATCGAATGTCGAATGTGAGGTCCTACTTCGAAACCCAAACTTCTCTCATGTTTTATCCAAGTTGGGCCCATTAAAGTTAAAAATATCAAACAAGATCTGAAAAAAAGGTTAAAAAAAGGTTAAAAAAAGGAGAGGAAACCACTGGACCCACTGTTTTTAGAGATGTGAAGCAAAGGCATTGTGATAAACCCTTAACCCTCCCCCCTCTTAGTCTTAATATTCTCACTTTAATTATATCTCCTCCACTCACTCTCTCTCTCCCTCTCTCTCTCTCTCTCTCTCTCTCTCCGCTGTCCGTTTCTGTCTTCTTCTTCGTCCTCAAATGCCTTTCTGATCGCCACCACCTTCAAAATCTCACAATTCAGGGCCTCTCAGTCCCCCAATTATCACTCCCTTTCGTCTCCGATTCCTGTTCCTCCTCCCAACACCCAGCGGCAGCCCATTTCAGATCGATCGGAGTTTCTTCTTTTTCTTTTGTTGTCTCCTTCATCCGCCATTTCTGTGTTCAATTCTCCGTTTCCGTTTCTCGTTGAATCTCAATCCCAGTTCTTGAATCTTTGATGGAACCCGACAACAAATTCCTCAATGTGGGTCTTCTCGTGGTGGCCACTTTACTCCTCGCCAAGGTCATTTCTGCTGTTCTAAATTCCAGATCTAACAAACGGGCTCCTCCCACTGTCAAGGGCTTCCCTCTGGTTGGGGGGTTGGTCCGTTTCCTCAAGGGTCCAATCGTGATGTTGAGGAAGGAGTACCCTGAGCTTGGAGCTGTCTTCACCTTGAACTTATTGCATAAGAAAATCACTTTCCTGATTGGCCCTGAGGTTTCTGCACATTTCTTCAAGGCATCTGAGTCTGATCTTAGCCAGCAGGAAGTTTACCAGTTTAATGTCCCAACTTTCGGCCCTGGCGTTGTGTTCGATGTGGATTACTCCATCCGCCAAGAACAGTTCAGATTCTTCACTGAGGCTCTCAGAGTCGCCAAATTGAAAGGCTATGTGGATCAGATGGTTACAGAAGCAGAGGTCAGTATTATTACTCCCCATCTTCAATCATCTAAATTCATAAAGGACTATATATTCATTTAATGCAGCCTCTGACAATTTTATCTCCTTGAAACATCCATTTATGTATCTCTTGAAACATCTAATTCCTGAATCTGTGTAACCTTGGGATGTGGTGGGGTGCTTGGGCAGGACTTCTTCTCTAAGTGGGGTGACAGTGGGGAGGTGGATCTCAAGTATGAATTGGAGCATCTTATCATCTTAACAGCTAGTAGATGCTTACTGGGTAGTGAGGTTCGTGATAAGCTATTCGCGGATGTATCCGCTTTGTTTCATGACCTTGACAATGGGATGCTCCCAATCAGTGTGATGTTCCCCTACCTTCCTATCCCAGCTCATCGTCGCCGTGACAGAGCCCGCAGCAAGCTTGCAGATATCTTCGCCAAAATCATAGCTTCCAGAAAAAGCAGTGGCAGTTCAGAGAATGACATGTTGCAATGTTTTATTGACTCAAAGTACAAAGATGGTCGACCAACGACAGATTCTGAGGTCACTGGTTTGCTCATAGCTGCTCTTTTTGCAGGCCAACATACTAGTTCTATTACCTCTACTTGGACTGGGGCTTATCTCCTACGCCATAAAGAGTACATGTCTGCTGTTTTAGAGGAGCAGCAAAGGCTGATGGGAAAGCATGGCGATAAGATTGATCATGATATCTTGTCTGAAATGGATAACCTCTATAGGTGCATTAAAGAAGCTCTCAGACTTCACCCTCCATTGATTATGTTGATGCGCAGTTCACATACTGATTTTAGTGTGACAACTAGAGAGGGGAAAGAATATGACATACCAAAGGGTCATATAATTGCCACATCTCCAGCTTTCGCTAATCGACTTCCTCATGTCTATAAGGATCCAGACAGGTATGATCCAGACAGGTTTGCTCCTGGGCGAGATGAAGACAAGGCGGCCGGACCATTCTCCTACATCTCGTTCGGAGGCGGTAGGCACGGGTGCCTCGGTGAACCCTTCGCTTATCTACAGATAAAAGCAATATGGAGTCAGTTGCTAAGAAATTTCGAGTTGGAGCTAATATCTCCTTTTCCTGAAATTGATTGGAATGCCATGGTTGTGGGTGTCAAGGGGAAAGTTATGGTCAGGTACAAGAGGAGGAAGCTTTCAGTTAATTAATTGGAAGAACGTTCAAGTCTTTCTAAGCTTAACAGTATCTAATTATTGCTGTTTGTTTTTCCCCCGCCTGCACCAACTTTATTTTTTCAATACTTCAACTATTTGTGCTTCTAGGAGGTTTTTATCATCGAGTTTGGCCTCAGGTCCCGTTCAGTGTTTAATCTAATTCATGTTAGTTTGTAATATCAAGTTTTGTTATTGTTGGAACCAGTTAAAATGGGTGTTTCTGCATTCTAAGTTGATTAGAAATTCCACATTTATCCATGCCCTAAGCTAAAAATACAGGTTTGTTGCATGTTGTTCAGCTCAGAGAACATAATTCAATCAATTCACACTTCTAGGACTCTGAGTAACTCTGTCAATAAATTTTAATTTTCATTGCCATTCAGAACCAATTTGATGGATAGAACAAGATCATACTCCATTGGAAGTACCTATTTTTTTCCATCTTTCTTCATTTTTCCTGTTAAAAGAAGAGTGAGACCGAGATCATATCAGAAAACTGAGTACATTGAAAATTGTGATAATACAGACCAAGTACACCTGATTCCTCTATACATTTTTAAGGGCAATAAACTATAATACCATAGGCGAAGAATTTCACAGCTTCCTGTTAGCAATTTTACCCCTGCAAAGTGTAAGGAACCCAGTAAATGAGAAGGCTAATTGTGATACGACAAGTATATACCCACAAAAACCAAAAAGAAACCTTCGTGTTTACTGAGCAGAATTTGGGACACACCAACCAACCTTAGACTGATGAGTTTGGTATGACTTTCAGAAGCTCAATGTCAAACAAAAGAGTCTTGTCTATCAATCCTTGGTTCCTCAGGACAAAATCCAATGCTCGTTGGCCCTGAGAGTGTTGCAATAAAAAATTTAAAATCCTCCGTATCTATTCATGCAAATGTATACAGGTTTAGTAAGGAAAAATGAAATGTTACCGAGAACGTCGTGGGTCTTGGACCCTTTTTATTAAAGTCATTCTCAGGATATCCCAATTCTGGTGGTACTACAATCCTGCTCGGACGCTAAATAGTTTAAATATCGCACATACGTTCAAGAAAAAAAAAAATTGCACATGCATTTGGCATTTATGCACAGTTCGTTTCTTTAAAATTTATTAACAACTTGCTTTGGATCAAGTTGTACATAACTGATTCAACATGTCAGAGACCACGCAATCTTATCTCAGTAAAGAAAAACTACATCAAGCATTTTACCAATTGATAAGCTATGAATATAACCATTATTAAATTAAGCTATCCACACTAGAAAGACAAATCCAAGGTTACGAAAAGAAAATACAGCACCTTCTAATGCCACCCAAAGCCATGCCCGCAACAGCTTCCTCAAATGCTTGAATCACCTGATATTGAGGAAGAGCTTAAATTTCCAAAGAATAAGTCACGAGGAAGAGCTTAAATTTCCAAGGAAATAAGTCACTAAGATTTGAAGCTAAATCATAACCTGTTCACAAAAATTAGTATGACCAATGATAGCACCATTTACTTTAACAACAGCCAAATTTTTTAACATATTGAACAAACAAAGAACAATTAGACTTCTCACGAAAAAGACAATAGCTATAGTTCAATTTAGCACGCCAATAAATAGAATATAAGTCATAGAAACAGTAGCGTAAATGTCCGATTCATCACAATTAAGAAAGATGCATCGTTCCAAATGATAACAAATCCCTCACCTCTTGAGATCCTAACCTAAATTTGAAGAAGTCTTTGTCATCACCCTGTGCAATAATATATTAAGATTCAATTAAATGCTTGAGAACATCCTTTAACTCAAAATCTGAGAAGCCAAAGCATTGCCTACCTCGAAAGAACCACCCTTTGTCTTATTTCTGGCTTCAAATATGCGGCCGTAATACCCAATTGTATAGCCATCCCAATCAACCTAAAATAAACAATAAACCTTGAAAAGGTGCAGGCAACATCAATTTTCAGTTTGGCTGCACTTCTTGTTTAATCCTCAAATGGAAAATCCCACTCAAAATGTAACATATCAAGAATAAACATATCAATTTTAAGTTTATGAGAAATATTTAATCTGAAATAAAAAAAAAAATATTATATTAAGAATCTAGATAAGTATAACTCCATTAGGCTTTGAACAAGTAATGACAGTCGTTCAACTTGGCATATTTGATTTTCTTCCCATATTATCTTGTTATCCATAAACTGCACGATCTTACCACAACGGTATCTCCCACTTTTGGCGAGGGACCTTCCCCCATTCTCAGATCCTGCAGCCTTGTCAAGTAAAATAAACACAAATAAGACAAGTGAGAGCATGAACAGAAATATAAATGAGTATTTTACTATAACTTCGTAATGGGTGACCTTATATTGAAGACCTGATTTTGTCTCGGTATAGTCCGGATATTTCATTTTAGTCTTGCCATAGTCCTTCCCTCTAAGAGCTGGCACTGTATGTGTTCAAAAATGTCAACTGTTAACATAACCAGCTGCCTCAAACCTAATCCTTAACGAAATCTTACTTATCGAGTATACCAAAAGGGAATAAGACAAAGACTTAACCACCAAAAGATAAGGAAAATAATATCAGTAAGGATACCAGGGTAAAGTACCTACAGATTTCTGTCTTACGAAAAGATGGTCATCCCAAGTATTCTAAAGAACTTTAAAAAAATGGAAAACCAAGTCTGCATTAAGATAAATGGCCGTTGCAAAAAATAAAAAAATAAAAAAAATAAAAAAATAATAATAATAAAGAATAAAAAAGTCCACTAAAAAAAGAGCCTACACCTTAACAATTACAAAAAAAACTCCACTTAGACTTTGTGCAGCCATAATGGCGTATTATTCATAGATGAATACCGTACTTTTTTAACAACATAAATTGTTCAAATCTAATAGATAAGGAACTAACCTCTAATTCAAACTTTAGAGCATACTTAAACTAGAGAATACATAAAAGATAAAAATTAACTGACAACTAACAAGATAAAGAAAAAAGATATGGTAAATAACAACTTTGCAAGTAAAAGAGAAAATATCAGACAGAAATCTTCCTATACTCTCAAGTCTGAACAAGCTCAAATACATTCTTCATTACAATCTTGTGCCCAGTTGCTGTCCTACAAAAATTTTCCTAACTCAGTCTTAGTTTTTTAAAGTGAAGGTTTTGTTCTCACTAAATAATAGGCTAATAATAGCATCATCAGATTTTTCTTTGACAAGCTGTCTAATTTCCCATACATGTTGTTCTATCATACTGCACAAAGTAACAGCTAACAATAAGAGTAATTTTGTTACAATATTATAGTTGTGTAGGACTTTAACGAGTTCCCTTTACTGTACATCATATTTGAGATAAATTTAGTTCAAGAACACCTAAGTCAAAAGACCTAGAACTCTGTCCCTAGATTTGACCTTGCTGCCACAAACTCCTACTTGAAGTCGCTAAATTTTGTAGGAAGAACGCAAGTAACTAGATATTCATCTTCTACCCCTAATTAGACTTACTTAATCAGTAATAGCAATATCAAGATTATTACCTTTACAAGGAAGAATACACGTCCCCACTATTCCTATTCCTTTCATATACTTGAACATTCTATAGAAAATATCCGTAAAACCTTTCTTTGAACTATGCGTCTATTGAATCACTATCCTAAGGCAAGAGTAATATCAAGTTTGCATGGACCCAAAAAACCAAATTACCCAGCAAGTCTCTGATAGCTTTCCATGTTTACAGCTCACCTATTACACTGGTCAATAGACTCAAACTTACGGTTTCACTCAAATAAGAATCATCGGCCTTTTAGCTTAGCTGGATTGGGTTCACTGTGCATCATAAAGACTAAAGTTGAAGGGCGTTGTCTAGACTAATGAGTGGGGCACTTCGCAAATTCATATCTGCAAATGTAGAATTTTCAACTACCAACTTAGACCATCGATTATGGAGTGATCACGAGGATCCGAGACTTTTGGTTAAAGGAAGGGGTATGTGCCAAAGGGGTGATGTTGGTGCCGTGCTGCACAAACTTTCAATATTGAAGGACTTTTTTATAATCCTAAGAGTCCAGAAGTTGTCATGGGATCAATGAGTGTGGACTGGGGAAAGTTGATCGTGAAGTTTCAAGATGTAAGGAGGTATTGATAGTAGATGATAGAAACGGAAGGATAGGGTATTATAATGGATCTTCATGCACTGCTGATGCAAACCCTGTCCCTAGACAAGTCTAGCAACAGGAATGAGGGAGTACCAGATGAAATTTTACCTATCCTACAGCAATTTTCCCATGTTCCAGCCAATGTCTGGATTTCCACCAACCTGAAGGAGGGAGTATACAGTTGTTCGACACAGGGTAGTGTGGTGCCTTATTTCCTCAGTTTCAAAAAGAATGTGATAGATTTGCTGCTGAGGGATATGCTTCCAAATGAGATCACTCGACCAAGTATGAGGCCAGTTTCTAGTCTGTGTTGTTGGAAAAGAAGAAAATGGTAGATGGAATTTCTGTATAGATTATTGGTCTCCTCAATAAGGAAACAATCCCTGATAAGTTCCCTGATCTGATAGAAGAGGAGCTGCTGGATGAACTACATGGTGCTTAGGTTGTTACTAGGATTGACAACCCTGGATGAACTACATGGTTGCTAAGGTTGCTACTGGACTATTCAATGGAGCTACTGGACTATTCAATGGAGCTACTGGACTACAGTTAAAGAGGTGGTGAGGTTGCATGACATTTAATGGAGCTTTGTTTCTAATAAAGATAAGAATTTCTAAGAACTTTACCTCATTGTTCTGGATTAATCTATTCAAGCTACGAGGAACTGAGCTACAAAGTACTGCTTATCATCCTAAAAGTGTGGATAGACAAGGTTGTCAATCAATGCTCACTCCAAGCCTTCACAATGAGGATAGTTAAAGAACATCTTTTCACTTGAATTTGAAGGTTGCCCTTTGGGGGTTGTATGGCAGAGAGACACCTTCCTCACATAAGTGCTTATCTTATTTCATTCATTGTAACTATTTCGGTTCCGACTTTGTTGTATAGCAGTTGAATGTTAATTGAAATTATAAAGCAACTATCATATGCACAACAATGGATATTGGACGCCATAGCAAGCAAAAGGTGTGATGCACAGTTGGAGGTAAAAAACTATATTAACTAGACCGTGGGGCTGAATGTATAAGGATAAATGTGGTAGATATGCAGCGGCCTTGAGTGTCCAATCATGCAAGAACAGTGGTCCTTAGACAGCCATATCTAAAATCAAAATCAACAACTAAAATGTGAAGGAACAGGCAACAGATAACTCAAACTACCATTGTCTCTAATTCCCAACAGAAATGAACGAGTGGTAGAGTGCAGAAAATTACTATCAGCAAACTCAGATGCCACAGCTAGTCCATCATCTGCGACCTTCAAAAAGGCTCCAGCCAGTAGGCCAAAGGATGAGAAAACTACAGCCCTCCGATCAAATACTAGCTTGAAACATCCCTCAGTACTGTCACCTACATAAGAAATGAAACGTTGAAATCCCGAAGCCAGAAACAACAGTCGGCCGATAAAGTTCGAAACGAAACAAATACCGGAAGATGAAGAAAGCTGAGAATCGTGGGGAAAGTGAACGAAATGAGGTCCGCTCCAGCTCTAAATCAAGAACAGCAAAACGGTGGAACCGGAGTGTTAAAGAGGGAAAATCCGGAAAGAAATTGAGAAAGGGAATCGTACCGTGTTGAGAGACTTCCTGAGAGTGGGGAATCTGAGAAGAGAACCAGTAGCGGAAATGGACGCCATGGTTGAACACTGAACGAAGGTCTCAACAGTAAAGCGCACCGCGGGAAGATAACGGCCTCACGTTTGTACCAAACTGCCCCCTCCACCTTTTATCTCTAATTTATGCGCCTTTTCAATTTAAGAAAAAAATAAAAAATAAAATTCAAAATACACTTGCTATTAAGATTTAAATAGAAACATTAAAATTTCATTAATATGTTTGACTTTTCAAAAAAGTCAAAATATATTCTTACGAACACCCTAAACAACCTAAACAAGTAAGATTAATTGGTTATGCAACGTGTGTTCCGAATGAGACCTTGAGCATCAGGTCAAAAAGAGATGACTAGTTGTCAAAATTACATTTCGTAATCAACTATAGAGGTTGAAACCACTAAACTTGTTTATGCTCGAGACTTCTCTTTCTATATAAATAAAAATGTTTATTCTACTTTCGAAATGTACGTATATTTTAATAAACATTTTGTAAACACATGGGCCAACTTAGATCCAAAATTAAAAATTCAATCTAATCCCAGATGGAGGGATGAAAATTTAATAAACATTTTGTAAACACATGGGCCAACTTAGATCCAAAATTAAAAATTCAATCTAATCCCAGATGGAGGGATGAAAATTTTATGAATTTGGTTAGTTCGTTAATTAATTTTAAGTTAAAAGCAGATCCAATTTTTTTTTATACAATTGTTTATATATTATTTAGTTTATAATATTTTATAAATTTTATATTATTTAATCTCTATCATGAATGTAATTTTTCAAATTATATATCCAAATTTTTCAATATTTAAAACAATAAACATTACATTAAACAAAACCCTAAAATTATGCCAACTTAGATTTAAAAAGTTTCAATTTATTTTCTATAAATTTTGGATTTATTCCACAAAAAACATTGGCGGAGAAAAGTAACATTATTCTTATTATATTAATAATATATAATTGAAATCGGGCAATAAATATTGTCATATTTAAAAAAAAAAAAAAAAAAAAAAAAAAAAAAAAAAAAAAAAATCTCCCCTTGAAAACCTTTTCCAAACTATACAATTTAAAACGTTACAAAGAAAAAGAAAAAAGAAAAAAGAAAAAAGAAAAATGGCGATAACAGACATAGTTCTGAAGAACTGAACAGAAAAACACAACAATATTACTGAAGGAACCCTCAAATTTTCAATCCCTAAGAACTTGCCCTAATCAACCTATATTACATTAGAAGATAAGGTCTTTGAAGACACTGAACAAAGGCATTTTACAGCAGGAAAAAGGGTCCCCCCAGTTTTTATTAACTTTCTTCTCACCCATCATCACACTTTGATTTCATTTAATGGCTCACCAATTTAAGAGAGTTGGCCTTGTCTTGCAGAGTATTCAGCAGGCTTTCGAAGCTCTTCTTGAATGAATCCACTCCTTCAACTTCAAGCTGATTCCCAACTTCATTCCAGTCGATTCCCAGCTTCTCAAGTGCACTGTATATTCCTTCCGCCTCCGATACGTTTGAATCGATGGTCCTTGAGACAGTTCCATGGTCAACGAATGCTTCAAGAGCTTGGTCGGGCATGGTTGAGACCTGAGATCGAAGCATTACAATTTGGATAATGAAAGAGAATGCGTGTTTGATCAATTTGATAGAGGAGATATGTGATGTTAGTCACTTACAGTGTCGGGTCCAATGAGTGGGGCAACGTATAGGGTGTCGGGGTATGCCGGGTTCTTAACGCTTGTAGATGCCCAGAGCAACCTTTGCTTCTTTGCTCCCTTCTTCACGAGAGCCTCCCATCTTGGGCCTGAGAACTTCTTCTGGTAGAGCTGATAAGCAAGGGCGGCTTGAGCGACTGCAGCCTAAAATATTCATCATTTCATATATCAGTCAGAGAACCTTCACAGTAAGTTTGCATATGTGAAAAAATTAAGCTCTGGAAACAATGATGCAGTTACCTTTCCTCGCAGATCGAGGGCCTCTGGCGTTCCAATTTTCTCAAGCAATTTGTCGATAAGGGTGTCAACCCGACTTACAAAGAAGGAAGCAACACTTGTGACTCTAGAAAGGTCGCTTAGACCTGAGGCTTCAAGTCCATCCAAGTAAGCATCAATGACAGCCTCATATCGAGCAATGGAGAATATGAGCTGTACAGAGAATCATGAAACGAATGTTAGGCTACCAATTCCCGGAGGTTGCAGCAAGACTAAAATTCTAATTTGAATGCCAATGGTCAATGCAGAGATGATAAACGCATTGAAGTATGCAACAGTCATCATAAAAAGAACCAAGGATACATAGAGAAAGAACTTACAGTCACATTGACACTTATGCCATTAGCAATAGTATCCCTAATTGATGGGATGCAGGCAGCTGTAGCAGGGATCTTGATGTACACATTTGGGCGGCTAACGACTTTGTGGAGCCACTTAGCAGCCTCAACGGTTCCTTCAGTATCAGCAGCAAGCATTGGAGACACTTCGACTGAAACATAGCCATCACCACCATCTGTTTGATCATAGATAGGCTCAAAAAGTTTGCATGCATCTTGAATATCCTTCACCACAAGTTCCCAATATGCACTTTCAATATCTTTTCCCGACTGAACAAGTTCTCTGAAAATTTCACGAACATGATCACCATCCATTCGTAGTGTACTAAAGTCAGAAAGATTTAGACAACATTTGTTATAACAAAAATACCTGAATTGGTCATTATAAGCATTTGAAGATGAAATTGCTTTCTGGAAAATCTGTTCGACAAAAAAAGCAAAGAGTTAACGTTTTTGTCCATTAGACCACAAGAAAATGGAATGCTGGACACAAAGTTACATAATCATATTGTTTCTTTTCATGAAAAGTATAGGATCTGAGTACTTACTGCTGGGTTGCTAGTTACACCTCTGACACCCTTGGAAATAAGGGGAAGCAAGTCGGTGACCGGGCGGCAGAGGTTATCATACCATGGAGACTGACCTTCCTTTTCATAGAGATCATGAAGCACCGTTCTCTTAATTGGGATTCCATTTCCATCCCCTTGGGAACACCTAACACTGTAATAACAACATGAAATTCATACTATCACATTAGTTACCAAACAAGCATAGCATAAACATACGTTCAACAAGGATAATCCTACAAAGGTTGGAGTGTGGCTATTCAATGCATCTTGAGCATTCAGACAGACACCGGGAGCACGGATTGCCCACAGATCGCTTAGAACAATCCCAGAGCAATTTATACAGCATCAATGCAAACGAACTGATCATTATAAATTAGAAAAACTATAGGTTTCTTTTCATCTTCAAAGTCAACACCGAATCCCTGTTATCAGAGACTTCCGAGTACTTGAATGAGTTCAGTCCAAAATGAAATACATCACTGCTTATGTTTCTTAAATTATTATCATTTCCAAGAATTAAGCACTGAACCGCAGTAAGAAACTAACTACAAATCCAACTTTGATTAAAATCTGGGAAAAAATACAACAGTAACTCCGAGGCAACTTATATCGAAGGATCAAACAATCCTATTCTATGCTAGATTGATCAATTTGAAAAGCAAACCAACAACTCAAAACGATAACACACTAAGATCTAAGAATCCGCAAATATTTACAGATCCTACTAATGCAGTTCTACAGCGCCACTGTTTCAAACAGCAAGAAATGAATCATCCGAGAAAAGAAAGAACACGAAATTGAAACAAGAGAGTAAATAATAACTCATCGCCACAAAAACAAAACCGAAGCAGAAGCGGACAAAAACATAAACATCAAACAGATCATCCCAGAATGAAAAAAAAAAAAAATCGCCAAACCACCGATCAAAATCACACAAACGCATAAAAAAAGAAACGTACACCAAGGAGCCCCTCAGATCGGAGCCTCTCCGAACGGACAATCTAGACGCAGAGACCTTGATGAAGAAATCGGAAGAGGGGCGGAAGGCGATGAAGGACTTGGAGGAGAGAGAAGATCGAGGGTTAACAGAAGAGGATAGAGAAGGAGCGGAGATGGAAGTGGAGAGGTTGGAAATGGAAGCCATGCGAGCAAGCGAGCGAGAGAACAGAGAGGAAGAGCCGCCAAGGCGAGGAAGAAGAAGGTTGGTGGAGTAGGTGGGTTTGCCCAAAGAAGGAAGACTCGTAATAAACGATGAAAAGGGTACAGGGTTTTAAGCTCTGAAAATAAATAAATAATTTATTTATAATTATTTATTTATTTTAAGAAAAGGAACAGATAAAGATTAAAAAAAAAACAAAAATATTCGGTTTTGAGTTTTTCTTTTGTGGCGGTCGGTAGGTGACAACCAACTCCCCCAATTTTATTTAAATTTATTTTTTCAAATATATTTAATTTTTAAATATAATTTGGTAGGTAACTCAAAAGAAATATTCAATAAAGTATTATTAATTTATTTATTTGAACTTAAAATAAAAACAAAAAAAAAAGCAATATTCTTTTTTCTACTTGTTTATTATATTAAATTATCGACTCTTGAAATGGTATTTTGTACCTTTATCCACAGTACAGTAACTTAAATAATATATATAGTAAGTAAAATAAATTTCAAATTAATATAATCTATATTGATCAAGGAGATAATTACAAATAGAAGGATTAAAAGTATTCATATCCTACTATATATAAAATGCACGCAAAAAGAGAGAAATGTTAACTTCCCATTTTAAAGATACACAATAAAGTTAGAAAAACTTTGTTGTTATAGGTAATAACCATAAATGATCACTCTTATTCAAATGTGGTATTAACGTTAAATTTTTTTTCTATTTATTCTAATTATTTTAAAAATATTTTTCTAATAAAATAAACTTTTTTTTTTGTTAATTATTTTAAATTTTAATTTAAATAGTAAATTAAATGTTTATATATATATATATATATATATATATATATATATATATATATATATTAAGGAAAGAGACAAATGCATTGAATCTTAAAAACTTATTAAGAAAAATGTAAATGTGTCATTGTCACAAAAATTTGACATAAGATTATTATTTGTGATAAGTAATTTAGTTTAACCATTTTAGCATAATTGTAGATGACTTGGAAATTTATATCTATAATATTTTATATATAACTTACATATTATTTAAAAAAAATAAAATTATAGGATATAAAGAAAATATTTTTGTTCATTTTTTTTAATTTAAATATCCGATAAAAATGACCAATGTTCTATTTAGTTATTATTTATATTTTAATTAGTAAGCAGTAATAATAAGAGAAAACATAAAAAATAAAAACAATAAAAGGAAAATTTGTAAAAAAATAAAAATAAAAATATGCGTCACATATATGATAATTTGACCTAAAAAAAGTAACAAATACGGGCGTAGCTCAAGTGGTACAAAGTATGTAAACTTAATCAACAGGTCAAATATTGAATTTCTCGTTTCATTGACGAACTGAAAAAACGATTAAGTTATTTCACTCACAATGAAAAAATGAGACAATTATGAGGTTTGTTTTCAAATTGGTCAATAACGAGCTAAAATAGAATAACAAAAGTTTACGTCAAATGTACATACTTAAAGGTGAAACACTCAGGCCCAACGGGAAATGAACAATGAACACAATGAGAGGACAAGGTGCTCCAAGTACTCTCATTTAGAAAGAAGGTTCGAAGGTTTTAGGTCTGTAGCTTTCATTCGCCCTTCATCGAGAAGTGCTTATGTGTGGGGTGTGGTACCACAAATCGGGCTTGAAGCTCTTACCCTACCAACAAACCGATAGCTGATGGTTGTTGACCACGACTACACACAGTTTTTTTAATATATAAGATAAAATAACAAAATTAAATAATTCTTGGGTTTGAAGTTAAAAAAAACATATATTTTGGCAATCTTTGTCGGCGTAGGTCAACTCACAACCAAAAGGTTTGGTGTATGTGTACTGAGAAATTAAGCTGCCCACAAAAATAATATATATATATAGGGAAAAAAATCAATTTTGATGACTTAACAAAAATTATCATTGAAATATTATTCTCGACTGAAAGTAAAATGTTTGAATTCTTCGTTATTTTACTAATAAAATATTCTCTTAAATTTTATTAATTTTTATATCAAACGTATATTTATATATTCAATAATTTGAGACGAGAAGATCTTTACGGGACTTCAAGTGGTATGATCCATGCACTTTCAATGGAATCACGAAAGACCCAATGAAAGTTCAGATGTGGGTTTCGTCAATGGAGACGATATTTCTATTAATGGAATGTTCCGACAATGGAATCACGAAAGACCCAATGAAAGTTCAGATGTGGGTTTCGTCAATGGAGACGATATTTCTATTAATGGAATGTTCCGACGATAAAAAATTGTCATATGCGTCATTCATGCTGTAAAATGACACAGAATTATGGTGGACGAATAATAGAGAAATCCTTAGTCCCGTTGGCATCTAAGGGAATACGAATTTAAATGATAGGTCTCACTTATGATCATGTGTATCTAATCCCAAAGGTGGGGTCACTTACTGAGTTTATTTTTTTCAGGTAAAGGCAAGACTTCAATGTACGGTGGATGGTAACATTGCAACTCAGAAGACCATGACGCATGCATAGGATAATTTGCAATAATTCTCTTCATCACTGATTCAATATTTAGCTCGGATTCTTATACCTTTTCAATCAAATGAGTCAGCAACTCAGAAGACCATGACGCATGCATAGGATAATTTGCAATAATTCTCTTCATCACTGATTCAATATTTAGCTCGGATTCTTATACCTTTTCAATCAAATGAGTCCGCTGTACCGCTAGGAGACACCTCTAAAAGCTGTGTACCCAAAATCAATCAAAACTAAGACACAACAGCCAAAAAGTTGAACCATATATCTACCAAGGCTTCAGGTCCCCCACAGGTCCAGCAGTCCAATTCAAAACCATCTCATCAGGCTTCAAGTAAACACTCTTACTGTGTGGCAATTTTCTAGCCAACCCATTCAGGATCTGATGGAAAGCATCGCCCGATTGCGCTGGTTGAGGGAACATCATGGCTCGTTTCATCGACGGGTTTGCCAGCAGTCGTTGCTTCCTTAATATCACATCAGGCGGTATTGATGTCAGGATCGTGTCGAGGTTCGACACGTCCTTTTCATCTACAAACACGCCAATCTCTTCCCATGGAATGGCATCAGCGAAAGGCAAGACAATGTCGTCGGCTATGATAACAGGAATGCAACCAAACACCACTGCTTCCACCAGCCTCGGACTCCACGGCGCCCAACCAAGAGGACATAAACAGAATATTGCTCGCTGCATATCTTCGTAATATGTCGTTGGATGGTCGGTCGAGATGTCGAAGAGAGGATTGTTTTTGAAGTTCTCCCATACTGCTGCTCTTGCACCTCTGTAGGTTATATTAAAGTGTCAAACACAAGGTCGAATGTACAAGTTAAGAATGGCAGAACAGAACAGACACGCACCTCGCGTAATAACCACCTTCTGGGTCATTGTTAACATCGTAAAACAATCCCCGGAAATAGACGAAGATCGAACGAGGAGTATCCGGGGGAATCAGGTGAGTTTTCATTTTCTGGGGAGGACAATAGGGAGGAATAGTGATGGAACCCTCGTTCAAGCAAACATGGTGCCTTTGTCCAAAAGTTTGAACCAAAGTTGCACGCTGGAGTAAGGGAAGAATTCCACGATCAATAGCCTTCTCTTCCTACACCATACAACAATCAAGAGCAAAGGTTATTGCATTTGTGACTCTCAGCCACAACAACAGATGATTCAGTACTTGAAGAAGCATGCTCATGAATGGATACTGTAATAGTCCAACCCCACCGCTAGCAGATATTCTCCTCTTTTAGATTTCTCTTTCGGACTTTTCTTCAAAGTTTTTAAAACGCGTCTGCTAGTGAGAGTTTTTCAGACCCTTATAAAAGATGTTTCGTTCTCCTCCCTAACTGATGTGGGATCTCACAATCCACCCCCCTCCCTAACTGATGTGGGATCTCACAATCCACCCCCCTTCAGTGCTCAACATTCTCGCTGGCACTCATTCCATT
Organism: Cucurbita moschata; assembly: GCF_002738365.1. NCBI lineage: Eukaryota > Viridiplantae > Streptophyta > Magnoliopsida > Cucurbitales > Cucurbitaceae > Cucurbita > Cucurbita moschata. The sequence continues at coordinate 2,128,615 of NW_019268536.1, forward strand.
CTCCAATCGATGTGGGACCCCCAATCCACCCCTCCTTCAGGGTCCAACGTCCTTATAGGCATACCACCTTGTGTCCACCTCCCTTCGGGGCTTAGCCTCCTCTTTGGCACATTGTCCAGTGTCTGGCTCTAATACCATTTGTAATATCTCAAGCTCACCGCTGACAGATATTATCCTCTTTGAGTTTTTCCTTTCGGGCTTCCACTTAAAGTTTTTAAAACGTGTCCGCTAGGGAGAGGTTTCCACACCCTTATATACGATGTTTCGTTCTCCTCCCCAACAGATGTGGGATCTCACAATCCACCCCCTTCAGGGCCCAGCATCCTCGCTGGTACTCGTTCCATTCTCCAATTAATGTGGGACCTCCCAATCCACCCCCTTCGGCGCCCAACGTCCTTGCAGGCACACCGCCTTGTATCCACCTCCCTTCGGGGCTAAGCCTCCTCGCTGGCACATCGTCCGATGTTTGGCTCTGATACCATTTGTAATAGCCCAAGCCTACTAGCAGATATTGTCCTTTTGAACTTTCTCTTTCGGGCTTCTCCTCAAGATTTTTAAAACGCGTCTGCTAGGGAGAAGTTTCCACACCCTTATAAAGGATGTTTCATTCTCCTCCCCAACCGATGTGAGATCTCACAGATACGCTACACGTCAAATTTTATATCTCAAAATGCTCGATGTCCACTCTAAATGTAGTTAAGGTAAACATTCAAATCACCATAAATCAACAAGTTTAATAGTTAGATTACGATACATATAATCATGCACTTACTCGTGAATTCGAAAATTGGCACAAGACCCAACAAGTGATATCAATACTAAATGAGGAAGAAATGGATTTCAACATAGGATCTCATATCCTAAACCCAGAAGTTTGATAGATCATGCCATACTTAAATCTAAATTTCCTCATATTAGTGGAGAAAGTATGTTAGATTACCTGATAATGAAAGCAGGCACCAAAGTCATGAGGAACAACAAAGAAGTGATCAGCGCCCTCGGTTCTATTCCAATAAGGCCAATTGGAAGAGATAAGCTGAATGGCGCTGCGCATCATTCGTGGGGATTTGAAGGGCAATGGCAAGCCATTGGGGGTAAGGTCACAGGTCACATAAATTGGAGTATAGAACCAATCAGCTTCATCAGGGTTGAGTGTTCTAACAGGGCTGTTCAACAAGAACCTATGCATGTATATCTCAGCAGCAAACATATGAGTGAGACATCTTGGATCCTTTTGAAGAGTTTTCTTATTGTATTTGCTTGGAAGATCATAAACATACACTTTTAGTCTTCCAACTGGATTATCTTCTAACACATCCCCAGCACTTCCTGCATCCAATAAACAAGTCACATTACCAAATATGCCAACATTTTGGATCAATCTAACCAAAATGCAGATTCCACTGAAGTTCAGAGCTTAAAGTTGACAAAGCCTTGCAGAATATGAACGTGAAGTCTAGCTAGGAACTACGGACCTCCATGATGGTATGATATTGACCACTTTGAGCACTCCCTTCCAACTATCCTTCCCTCCAACAAAGTACATTATAGAGCCTCCCCTAAGGCCTATGGAGCCCTCGAACACCCTTTCTTTAATCGAGACTCAACTCATTTCTTTGGAGCCCTCGAACACCCTTTCTTTAATCGAGACTCAACTCATTTCTTTGGAGCCCTCGAACAAAACACACCCTTTGTTCGACAATTGAGTCACTTTCCACTACACTTTCGAGGCTCACAACTTCTTTATTCGACATTTGAGGATTCTATAGATATGACCAAGTTAAGGGCATGAATTTTATACCATGTGAGGAACTACGAACCTCTACAATGGTATGATATTGTCCTATTTTTTACTTATAACCCCCATGGTTATCCCCCAATGGGCCAATGTGGGACTCCCTCCCAACAATCTTGCAAGGTTCATTTTCTTTTAACTTCGAAAGTCCAATGTAATCAACGAACAGGAGCAGAATCTGACTCACAAGAACTCAACTAGCTCACAACTAGAGCATAATTATGTAGTAAACGAAAGCAATACGCATCAGAAATGAGGATATCAAGATAACAATAACAAAACCGAGAGGATCATTCATTACAAAAATCACTTAATGTTAAAGCAAACGCATAGAGAACAGTGGAAAACCTGAAATCCGTTCGGTGGGAACAGCATTGGGGACAGCGGCAATCCTCGAAACTAAAGAAACAGCAAAAACCCAAAACCAGAGCTCCATCATTGCTGACTTCAAGAACCCAAATCAGAGCGTTGGAGTAACAAAACAAGCAAAAACCGAAATGGGGTTCGGGTATTCCGTTTGATAAGCGAAGAAGCAGAGTGTATTTGAAGAACAAGGAGACCCCAATGGTTGAAACGTCGAAAGAGGAGTTGTTGGAGGAGAAGGGTTTCTTAGAAATTAGGTTTAGAGAGGGAATGGGAGATTTGAAGCTTTAAAAACACACGGGGAGAGAGAGAGAGAGAGGGAATTGCTTGAAGAAACAGAGAAGGAATATGTTGATTTGGTGAAGAACAGTGAAATTACAGCAAGAATGGAGAATCATCCATGGGAAAAAATTGAAGAAAGTAATAAAGTTGGAGGCGCGTTGGTCGCTACGAAGTCCAAATCTCTCGCAAGCCATTGAAGATGGCTTAAGAGCGAAACCCATTTTCCTGCTCTCAGAAAATGGTCCCTCAACCTTCGGCAGGTCTGCTTTCTGTATCATCTCCCCGCCAAATTTAGAAAAATGGGTTTCTAAGAGATCCCATTCCAAAAATAAATAAATAATATATATATTTATTTATTTTAATAGTTTTAGAGTACAATAGTATTTTTTTAAAAAATAAAATATAAAAAAATACTCTATTATTTTCGTCATATATTAATGGTAATAATTTTTAAAATTTTTTTTTTTATAAAGTTAAGTATTAGTGCTATTTTTTAATTTTTATGGATATATTACAAAAAAAGATGATAATATTTTAAAAGTACTGTGTATTATTATTGTGATTTTAAAAAGTTTAAAAATATTTTTAAGATAAAATATAAAATTTATGAATATTTTTATTAATTTAAAATTAAAAAATAATAATAATATTTTTTTAGTTATTCGATCTCATTAAACATCTACTTTCGATAACACCATTTGCTGCCTTTTTGTCGTTTTGTTTCCTTCCTCTTCCCGCCACGTACTCTCACTTTCTAATGGGCTGCTTGAATGGGCTTTGCAATGTTGGGCTGCTTGAATGGGCTTTACAATGTTGGGCTGCTTGAATGGGCTTTACAATGTTGGGCTATATAATGGGTATTAAAAAAGCCCAAGGTCAGTATCCATTCCTGATGGGGCTAAAAGAGGAATTTCCCATTTTTAATATTTTAACTTCAAAAAATTGCTAAAAATGTAACCCCCATCATTTCCACAATTTTATATTTTAATGTAGTTTAATAAATTAGGTTTCTTCTTATTTATTATTATTTAAAAAAAAAAATACAAGTTTTCTTCTTATTTTAAATTGACATAATAATTTTATCTTAAAATGAATTTAAATTATTTTCTAAAGTCTCCTATTTACACCGTTTTGGATGAAGATTACGTAAGCTTGAGATTAATAAGCTCTACGTCTAACTATTTGGATTTGGGGTACGAGCCAAATTTCCATTTAATGAAAAATTAAAATTATTGAATCTCGAGCCCAATTATTATTGACCTAATTTGAACCGACTCATTTTATTTAATCAAAGGACTATAATAGACATACATGACATCATCTCCGTTCTTTTTTATTATTTTCAAATTTTAATTTAGAAACATTCATCTAATTTTTTACATTAAAATGTAAAAAATAATGCGAAAACTATAAAATTATATAATTAAAATATGTGAGGGATATGAAGGAATGAAGTGGACGTGTGCCACAAATTGAAGATTTGAAGGATGACCTTAGGGTACGGATGCCACATACATACATGTGGCCAAAACCCCACCAAATTCGGAATATTTTCTGGTTATTTTAACTTTAATATAATCCAAAATCAATATTTAATGTTTACGGCCATATGCACGTTAAATTTGGTCTGGTCTAATTCGAAATGTCGAGCTAATTGAATTGATTATCTCGAACCATTTGACTAGAGTCAACCCAACTCAACTTATTTTCATTTTTTTTTATATTATTTTAAAAAATCTCACTTAATATCAAACATATATCAATCCCTCGTATCAATTATAATTATTTGTCACGTTTAAAATTATTTTAAATCACGTTTTAATAATTCAAGATTATATATAATAAAAAAAAGTTTTAAAATGAAAAATCAAATTATGTTTTTTTTTAATTACTTTTTCATTCTAGTTTTTTTTTCCTATATTTTCACATTTCTTAAAAAATATAAAAATATATTTTAATTCAGAAGTCCTTAAAAAAAATTCATCAAAATTTAAATTGGTAAAAAAAGAAATTTAAATTTATTAATTTTGTAGCCTGTTATAATCTCAATATTTGAAAAGGTTAAAGAAAAACTACTAGAGCTTATACTGAAAGTGGATAATATCATAATACTGTGTGGAGTCGTGGAGTCGGCGATCAACTAATATGGTATCTGAGTTAAACCTTAAACTTAGTTATGTCATAGAATCGACTCCAAAAGAAAAGGAGTCGAACCTGGGGAGACGTACTTTGTTTGAGGGGAGAAGTTGGATGAAAGTTACAGATGGGTTACTATCCTTGGACAGTATCATACCATTGTAGAGAGTGTGTTTATCTCTCTCTATATACATTTATTTATTGTGAATAATTAATTAAAAAGTAAGAAAAGAAAAGAAACTGAACGATGTTGACGATTCCCTGCGATCGTAAGATGCAAAATCCGTTGAAACTTAAAACGGTGGAGGCGGCGCGTGTAACAACACGCATTTAATAAAGTTGTCGTTTCGCTCTCTTCTTCTTCTTCTTCTTCTTCTTCTTCAACCACTGTAAATGGAGACGGACAGAAGGAGAGAGATCTTGTAGTACAGATTCTCATTCTTTCCTCCCTCAGCACTCTGCCTTCCTTCATGGCGTCTCAGCTTTCGAGGTCTGTAGAGCGTAACGCAACGCCGAAGGAGAAGTCGGAATGGACGGAGGAGGAGGAGGAGGAGGAGGAGGAAGAAAAGGAGTTCAAGGAGTGTGTGGAAGAACCAAATGGTTCTCTGACGCCTGTGATTGATGATAGCTTGGAGAGCAATGAGCTTGAGAAACAGAAGCTCGCGATCATGAGAGCTTTTGTTGAAGGAGAAGACTCCTCTGCTAAGGTTACTTACTTCTTTTTAGTTTACTCGTATGAATAAGATCGAGAAAACTTCGCTTTCCTGCGTTTCTTTTGTTGCGATTGATGCTTTGTCATTGAGAATCAGTTGCTTTTGCTGCTTTTGAAAATTTTGGTTCTTAAGATCTGGAGGATTGTTTTTCTCGAGAAATTTTTTACAACATCTTGTATACAGTGGTCGGATTCGATCTTGTCTGTTTTCCTGTTATTCTACATTGATTTTGCTCATCAGGTCCCCGTCCAACCTTTCCACTGGATCAATATTTTTGCGCTCATGTATTCGTCAAATCTGCAACTCATGCTATTGCATCGTTAGAAGTATTTTTTAAATCATGAGGTTGAATCCTCCTTTTATTCTTCAATTAATTTGGCCATTGTCTTTACTAGAATCGGCCCACAGATATGAATCATAAGAGTTTTTAAAACTATTTTCGGAACACATAGATATAGTTGCAGATTTAGCGAACTAACCATATTTTAAAAATATCCAAACATTGAGCAAGAGCAATTAGCATAAAAGAATCCTGTGAAATGGAAACTGTTGCGAGCAATTCATTTGTAGGAATATTTGTTATGAGAATTGAGAGGGTAAATTTTACCAGATGCATACCACCTAAAATAACAAGCCATTTGTTTTTGGCATTGAAGAACATGTAAGGATAATCGAATGAATTGCAATTGTCGCTGGTTTCAAGCTGCACGGTGGATGAGTATTTGCTACTGTTGTTTTTTACTATTTACTATAACTTAAGAACAGTTTGTGCATGCGAATAACCTTTGATGATTTTGTTATTTAAGGATGTTGGACATTGTGCATCATGTTTGCAGGATGTAGATGATTTCATGCTACGAAGGTTTTTACGAGCTCGTGATTTAGATATAGAGAAGGCTTCTGCCATGTTTCTGAAGTACTTGAGCTGGAGAAGATCAGCTATTCCTGACGGATTTATATCAGTGTCTGAGCTATCAACCAATCTCGCTCACAACAAGTTGTTCATGCAAGGTGTTGATAAGAAGGGACATCCAATTGTAGTTGGCTTTGGTAACAGGCACAAACAAGGAAATTTAGAAGAGTTTATTCGTATGTTATGAATCTGAACTCATGTGATGTGAATCCAAATTTGATGATGTTTATTTCATTTAAAATCACAGATGAGGGTTCTCAGTTCATCTTCTTAACCTTTTGCAGGTTTCGTAATCTTTGCTTTAGATAAAATATGTTCCAGGTAATTTATGCTCCTCTATCACTTCAGTTGCCTGCATTTTAGTTGGTTCCAATGGAAAATAGTACCTTGAAGTAACTTGAGGGGAAATCTTGAAGAAGCTCAAGTCTTCATTCACCATGATTATCCCCTAACTTATTCTAACAACATAGATTCCAGAGTCAATGACGAATTATTGTTATTTTTCTTTCACTTTGTGAGAAAAAAAGGTTGAAAATAATTTATGGCAGATTTGTTCTATCTTTCAGGATTCCAAGAGGGCAGGAAAAGTTTGTGTGTATTGGTGACCTTCAGGGATGGGGATACTCTAATAGCGATATTCGTGGATATCGAGCAGCTCTATCAATCTTGCAGGTTTAACATTTGAACATTCGAGGAATCCTTTACAGAATAGTAGTGGTTCACTGTTAGCAAGTGTGAGATCTCACATCGGTTGGAGAGGAGAACGAAACATATTTTATAAGGGTGTGGAAACCTCTCCCTAATAGACGCGTTTTAAAAACTTTGAGGGGAAGCACGAAAAAGAAAGCCCAAACAGGACAATATCTATTAGTAGTAGACTGGATAGACTTGAGCTGTTACAAAGTATTAGGGCTAGATACCGAGCGATGCCAATAAAGAGGTTGAGCCCCGAAGGGGGTGGATACAAGTCGGTGTGCGAGCAAGGACACTAGCCCCGAAGGTAGGTGGATTGGTGGTCTCACATCGATTGGAGAAGAGAACGTGTGTCAGCGAGGACGCTAGGCCTCGAAGGGGGGTGGATTGTTATATCTCACATAAGTTGTGGGGGAGACGAAACATTCTTTAGAAGCATGTGGAAACATCTCTATAGCAGACATGTTTTAAAAACCTTGAGGGGAAGTCCAAAAGAAAAAACTCAAAAAAGACAATATCTGCTAGCGTTGGACTTGAACGATTACCGTAAGATTATAGAATTAGAATTGCATACCAATTAGTATAACAGTAGTTTGATTGTTTTGATCACAGGACTACTACCCAGAGAGACTGGGCAAGCTATACATTGTCCACGTCCCTTACATATTCATGACAGCATGGAAGATGGTTTACCCATTTATTGACAAGAAAACCAAGAACAAGGTTAAATTTCTATAGCATTTCTATTGAAACAGATTCTTGTGTGCATAAGTGGGGACATCATTTACTATCAATTCTTTGACTGTGGTTAAAAGTAGTTTTACTAATTACTCAAAACTACACTTTTGTCATACTGCATGTTTGCAGATAAGCTTTGTGGAGGACAAAAAGCTGAATTCCACGCTGCTTGACGACATTGATGAGAGCCAGCTCCCTGATGCGTATGGGGGCAAACTTTCGTTAGTTCCAATCCAAGACTGCTAAATCTCTTCAGAGATGTTATCTTAAATATCCATCACACGGTTAATACTCATACCCCTCCTCTTCTCGCTCTACCTTTCTTTTACTGGTTTTCTAGTTGCTGGTAACGCAATATTCAATAAGGTTAGTGGTATAAGCTTTTACAGGGAAATAACTCTCTTAGAGAAGTTCGATTGTAGAAATCAGACTCCTCCTACCCATGTTACTGAATTAGAGGATTACTTTATCTTCATGTTCTAGAAGATTACTTATCTTCATGTTCTTACGAATTATGGTCAAAATATAGCTTGGTTTCCAAAAGTAACTCGCGTTTGAGATATGATTCTTATCTTAATATGTTTTTTATCCGTTCACCTACATGTAAATTTTGCGATTTGTTCTAAAAAGTATCTTTCAACTTTATTTGTTTAAGGAAATATATATGATAAAAATTTATATGATTGCTGCCATGGCATAAGTCTATGTTCAAATTTACTTATTTTGTTGTACTAAAAAAAAAAATGTAAAAGTTAGATGACGTATATGATATTATTTATAACATTGTTAATATTATTTATATAATCAATTTTAGAGGTTAGTTGTCACATTAATTTATGTGAAAGATGACGTAAATGTTGTTCTACATGCATTTTAATTTTAAAATCAGATTGACACAAACATCGTCGCTCTAAATGCTAGGGGTATATTTCATCCTTTGGGATTATTTAGAGTTCTAGATGCACTTACCCACTTGACTACCGATCTCCTTGGTTCATCTAAGTTCTCATATGTTCTATTATTGAGCGTTGGTCGGTGCACCTTTAATGGTCCTAACAGGCTCCCTACTAAGCCTCACAATTTAAGCCCTCCAATAAGCACATTCCGGAACTCCCTCAATGGTACCCTTTACTTCACTTATAATCCAGATTCAAATCCTTAAAGCAGGTTATAATGTCCTCACACTACGGCTAAACTACATGAACATTACTACTACGAAGGCATCGAACACGTGCAAACGACGTGCATCGTTCTCTTGCATTCTATTGGAAGAAGAGTTGAAATAAGAAAAACAAACCAAAACAAAGGGTGCCTCCTTTCTTTAACAGCGGCTATTGTCATACAAATTACATTACTATATTTATTATTTTCTTTTGCAAGGCAACTGAAAGGAAAATCGCAAGAGTTTGGTCACTATTCCTTGAAAAATGTAGGGTCGTCATCCTAGAACTAACCAAGAAGAAAGAAAATGGTGAATTGAACCATGTGTGCTGAGTGAACAATTCTAATGAAAATAAACAAGCAGTAAGATGGCATCGTATGTGTTCTACATGAAACAAAATTCAGTTTCCCATGATAAAGATCGGTCAATCACCGGAGGTCAAGGTGATAAATCGAGAACCTAGTGGAGCTCCACGTCAAAATTCCCCGACATAATATGATGCATGGCCAGATTCTAGTACGTTGTTATCATACAACATGCTCAATCAAAATTGAAACATGTCGCTGCGCCGATAAACGTAACAGATACCATTGATTCGTCAAGGAGGTTTAGACAATTGGGAATATTCCTAAATCACTAGCCTCCTATAGAATGGAAAAAGATAAAATCATTAAGGACTTGGAAAAGCAATAGTAAATACCACAAGCAGCAAAGGCTGAAGGAACAAACCTTAATTGCACCGCTTGTTTGAAAAAAAGCACCACATAATCTACAGAGTACAGTCTGCTAAATATACTTTAATCCAGACATATACTGTTGTCTGGAGATTATATATTGGGCCAAGGAATAAATAATTCCTAAAATCCCCAATATTCTAACCTTAAGCACATCTGTCATGATGGCAGATGGTAGATTAAGGGGCAGTGTTAGCAGTGGCGTCGAGTCCGAATGCTTCGAAAAGCTCCATACAAATCTGTTGAAAAGGATCTGACTTGGGAATGTAAGGACGAGAAGAGCTAAGTTTTTAACAGCAAATATCCAATCTGGTCCACCAATATCCAGACCCCATCCAGCATTTCCATGCCAAACATCTTCCCCTATGTTGTACATTGCAGTGAGGACCAAGTATGCTGATATCACTATGGTAACAGGGAAATATCTTTGCTTGTCCCCAAATCCAGCAACAAAATCTGAGTCCTGGTTCAAAAGCAGTAGGATCGGAGCAAGAAAAAATATAGCGTAGTTTGAACCACCTGTGAGATTAACATTCAAAATTAAGCATATAGCAAAACACATAACTGTAGCAACATTGCCAACTGCTGGCATCCATGCTCCTTCAGCCGTCATTCGCTTGATGGTGAATGTTGACAATGAAGAAGCCCGCCGTTGTTGCATAAATCTTGTTCTTGTGTTAAGACTACCAATGCTACTTTCACCAGATCGTGTGTGTCTCATTCCACCTCTTTCAGAAGTTTTCTCTCGCATGAGAGACGCAAGTTCAAACTTTATTTCCAATGCAATTAGCATAAAGATTGCTGCATAAAGGCCAAGCAGTGATGTCCTTGCTCCTTCAACTGCTAATAGTGTTGTGATCATCTGCTCTTCCTCTCCCATATCACTAACGCTGTCATCTCCTAAAAGGCTTTTTAACCTTACTTGCCCTTCCAAAAGATATGTCACAGGGAATAATGCAACAAGCAACGCAAACACCCAAGGTAAGACCCTGGTGCTTGAAGCAGATGGAAAATGAGTGAACACCACAAACACCGAAGCACAAACCATGGTGACAACTATAAGGATATGAAGGACCGCTGCCTGAAGGAAGTACTCGGCAGATATGTAAATGCCAAGTGCAATACCCATAGCTATGGAGTAAAATACTCTCAACTCGGCAATATATTTAATGGGTATTATGGATGTAATAGCTGAAAGAGTGAGCAGAATTGCTAAAATAAGCAGCCAAGATGGCCAGGTAGGTTTTGAGGCAACAAACCCATAGATGGAAATATCATCAGAAGACTGGCGGGCGGCTTTAATAAGTTCAGAACGGTATGTCCAAGACAAGGGAATTGGTGGCTGCATCATGATAAATAGCAAACCAGTTGCCACAACTAGCACTAAGCATCTCTTTGCTAACTGCAAAAGATAAGTAGAAAATGGTCATTAGTTCACTACTGTATGTCAAATCCTAGAAAAATAAATTGGCAAACAGCTCAAGAGAAAGTAAAAAGTTTTTTTTCCCCCGAATAAAAGAAACGGTTCTTTTCCAATTATGAAACTTCAGAGAGCTTTGAAGAAACTCACAAATGGTTTACACAAATAGCAAAGCACAACAAAAATGATTATGATAGAATTAACTAGTGAGACTTTGGAGAATATGGTTGTTGAACTCATACTCAGTAATAACAGTCTTACGATTGCAAGTTAAGAACATAATTATTTGATTGATTAATGTTCTTCAGGTGCATCAAACTGAGTCATTGTTTAGACATTTGAAATTTAAAAAGTACAAGTTGACAACAAAGTAAACAGAAAAGAAGGTAATAAATAAGACATAAATACCAGGACATGGGGAAAGTGGAGAGCAACTATTGGTATGCAAGCCAACCCTGCCATAAAAATACAGCACCCTAAAAGCAAACCATCTGATGGGGGTCTACCGATGAACCACTGCAGGACTTCAAATATTGTTTCACGGAAAAACCACACCGATAAAGCAACCACTCCAGCATGTGCATAACCTTGCCAAGCCTTCATTTTGGAGGATGTTCTTGATTTATCCCTGTAAGATCCCGATTGAAAGTTGAAGTCTTAATAGTATGAAGGTTAATGGAATCTAGAAAAAAATCTGTAAGAACAAGTTCGTTATATTACTTGTAAAGGAGCAATGGGGGTGAAACAGCCAGTAAGAGAATAGCTGACACCCATACAACAGATTTGGAAGCAATAAACAGCATTGCCAGCTTTGAAGCATACAGGCAAGTGAGAACCCAAACTGCCTTTGGCCCAATTCTGTTATCAACAGATAGCCTGCGTACCAGGACCAAGCCAACGAATGTGGTCATAATAACCATATAGCTTGGATAAACCACATCATCCTCAAGACCATAATAATATATGCTGGTGTAACTTAGAAAACGGTTCTCAATATGACATAGTAGTACGGCATGTCCAATCAAACAGGCTTCCGTCAAAAACTGAAGTTTTGACGGTAATATAGCTAGACCAGGAACAGCCAAGGCGAGGACCACATCAGCAACAATGAGTTTACAGAAAGACTTGAGGGACATGCCAGCCAGCCAAATATTTAGATCCCAGTAATTATGCATCACAAACCACATGATCATCAAGCTCCCCAGCACAACAAAAGCAAAGTAAGATGGCAAGCTCTTCCTTGTAAAGAACCGAGCCAGATAAAAGCCAGCCACAGATGGTAGTGGGAGGAACTGCAAGATAAACGGGTAACAAACAAGAAATGTATGTCAAATACACAATATCTCATGAGCGTGACAACAGAATAGAAGTTTCACACATTGCAGGGGGGAAAAATCCAGGGGCGCTGCTATAGAATAAGGAAAAAAGCATAAGTTTGGTAATCGAACACCCAATGCAAGGAAAAAGAATGGAGAAAACTCATAGGATGAGTTCCAATGTTTCAAGGTAATGCCAAAAAAGATAAAAGAATTCTTTGAACGAATAACAACAATACCCACAATTCTTCAATACTACAAACTTCAATGGAAAATGCCTGGGCTGATTCAGCCCCTTTCTCCTCACTATTCCTCGATATCTATGCTCCTTCGTCTAAACAGCTCCTTCATAGCATCGAGTGGGAATGTTGAGCACCAAGTTCGGGATTTGGGGTGAGAATAAGATTTTTTGATGGAGAACTAGCCAGTTGGTCATGTTTATTGAAAAGCATGATTTGCTCAGACTAAAAGAGGGCCAAGACAAGATTATTCAGTTCTTAAGAGTCTAAAGATACATTCTCCTCCAGTTCAACTTTCATGCACCTCACTAAGTCTAAACTCCATTTCAGAACCCCCTTGGTGAACCTTATTTGGAAACTCAAAAACCCTAAGGAAATTGAGATGTTTATTTGATCGCTTTCCTATAGAAGTCTCAATACTACCTATAAAATACAGAAAACGTTCTCTTACTCGATCTTATCCCCATAGGTTTGATGCTTTTGTGGGATGGATGGTGAATCCTCACGTCACATTTTCCTTCATTCTTCTTTTACTTTTCAGTTTTTTTTTAAAACAAGAAACTGAATTTTCATAAAAAAGAATGAAAGAATACAAGGTCATACAAAAAAAAAAAAAACCCTAAAAAATAGTAGAGTCCAACACGAAATATGGAAAACAATCCAACCCAAAAGAAGGAGAAAAATGTCATAATTACAAAACAGTTTAGTGACTAACGCACAGAGAAGCCTTAAACTTCTCCTAGCAAACCTCCTCCCCCAATTTCTCAACCTCTTTGAACATTCTATTGCTTTACTCAAGACAAATACTCCACTAAATAGCAAATAAACTAGCTTGGAATAACACTTTGCTCGTCTCCCAAAAACGGAGGATACAAAAGCACCTCCTCCACCAAAGACCACCCATTTCTATTTGTGAGCCCCACTCACACCAAATGACCTTTACCAACGACCCAAACATAGTTCGCAAACTGGCAATCCCACAGCAAATGATTCAGATCCTCCTGCAGAAAATGCACCATTGCAGGAGCAAGATGAAGGAAAAGAGTCTTTGAACATCATCCAAGGTATTAACTCTCCAAAGTAAAACTTGTCACGCAAAAGCATAATCTTTTTTGGACTTTACCTTCTCTTTTAAGTTTTTTTTTTTCTTCTTTTTTTGTGACAAGAAATAACCCAATGAGAAGTTGAATAACATTATTCTTGGTGTTATTAGAGAGAACGCACACTGCAATTTAAACAGATTGAAGAGTTTATACCAGCATTCCAAAGACTAAGAACACCCAAAGAAGACGTGATTAATCAACTCCCCAACCACATAGCAAGGAGAAAACAAGGCATTAGCAGTGTAGAGGGAAGTTTCCATTGAAGCACCTCAGCAGCATTTAGGACTTTTGGATTTCCATATTGCTGAAAATAGATTTTGCATCAGAAAAGATGAAATCAATTGTCTTGTCAATGATTTAACTGAAAAAATGTCGGTATATTCAATGCTCCCAATATTTGTGTACATAGTTCTTCCAATAGGGATCCCAAATCATCTATTTCCTCGTCCTTTACTAGCCTTCTATTAACTATGTTCCATGGAAAGATATTGAATAACCCAAAACTCCAAAGCTGAGCCATTAGGAAATGAAGATAAATTAAATAACCGAGGGAAGCAAGACTTCAAAGGGGAATCTGTTAACCAAGGATCATGCTAAAAACGAATCCTTTTACCATTCCATAATTTGAAGCACGCAAGAGATTCCACATTGGATGCAAGACATTCTAAGACAATTCTTTTTCTTCCAGTAGTATGCCAACCGAAAACACTTGGGCCAGGAATACTAACTACCAACCTTCTCCATAAAGAATAAGAATTATTGAAGAATTTCCAAACCTACTTAGCAAAAGGAGAAATATTCCTATGCCTTAGACCACCCCCACTTTGGGAAAAAAAATTCTTTTGTAAACGTATCCTTCTCATGATTGTTATTAATTGGAAACCTACTTAGCAATAAGAGAAATATTCCTTTTTTTTTTTTTTTTTTTTTTTTTTT
>NW_019268536.1:2143167-2354555 GCF_002738365.1 Cucurbita moschata
TTTTTTTTTTTTTTTTTTTTTTTTTGTGATAAGAAATGGAGACTATATTGAAGAAAGAGGCCTTGCAAAAAAAAGAGGAAAATGAGATATCCCCATAAGATCAAAGGGGTTTACAATAGAGGCCCAATTGATCATGATATGTATGCCGTCATAAATATGAAAAAAAAAAAAAAAAATTTGAAAGACAACACCAAATGGGCGCAAACAGATACATTGAACCTCAAACTCTTCCAGACTCTCTCTTTGAAGACCCTATAATTTCTCTAGAACCAAATCCTCCAAAATGTAAACATAACATTAAACCACAAAACACAAGCTTGCTCTTGGGTTCCCGTAGACTAACTGGAAAAGAACCCTGTTGTTTCTATTAGGAAAACTCAAATGAATGCCAAAGGGCTAAAATAATCTGGCCCAAATGTCTCGAGAGAAGGCACAATGGAGAAGGAGATGAACTTGATTTTCCAAACCTCCTTTACACACAACACACCAGCTAGGAGAAAAGAAGAGGCCCAGGTTCGTTATTCAACTTCCCTTGAATGCACACCCAAAAAGAAGCTTTCACACCTTCGATAGCATCTGAACTTTCCAAATGATGTAAACCAAATTTGGGTCAAAAGGGAGTCAAAGGGGGCATGATTAATCGAGAGAGCTGGAACCAGGGAATCGACAAAAAATGTGACCACTATTATGGAGAGACCAGCCTTAAACCAGGTGATGAATGAAACATGATGGTTTTTTTTTTTTTTTTTTTGGATAAGAAACATGATAGATAAGTAATCCACAATTACTCATAAAGGGATAGAATTTGTCCAGTAACTTGACTCATACGATTGTCATAAAGTTTTGAATGGAAACATGCCCTCTGAAAAAACCAATAAACAACGGTATAAATCCATTGCCCTACAGTAAAACAACATGAAATGAGGTAGGATCTAACCGACTTATCCTCGCATAGTTATAAAAAGCTCTCAAATTTGAGAATGTAATGGCTCAACTCATTCACTGATACATTGTATCCCCTGAGAGAAATATTTGAAGAACCCCCTGCACGGTTTGATTCTTACAAAAAAGTAAAAACAATAACAATACTAGAGAAATTCCTGCTTCCGGCCTCAAGAAACGACAGCTCAACTTATCAGGCAAAGCATAAGAAGAACTATATCCACCATCGAACTGATATATCTCGACCAAAAATCTACATAACAAACATACTGCCGAGTAGAGTTTACATAACAAGATGGAGCAATATATGCACTGAAACCACAAAACGTGCAATATAATTCATCCCAGTATCCAGTTTACAAAAATGCAACATATTCAAATCATAGAAAGTTAATGACGTACCATTACTGGAAATCCCACTACAATTGCTCCGGCAGCACTAACTATCACAGCCAAAGCAGTGAACACCACCGTACTAAAAGCATCCGAAATCATACCCATAACGTACGCACCTGCTCCACCTGCCCCTCCGAGCATTGTTATAGTAACAAGAAGGTAATTAAACGGCGGTGGCACCTGAATATATCGCCCAAAGGAGTGGAAAACAACTCTAATTTCCAAACAGACAACTACAACAACTAAAGCAACCGCGCCATTGATAACCCGAATACTGTGTATTTGATTTGCATTTTTAGAGACCCACCAAAGTGCACCCCTCGTCGACGCATACAATTGAAAGACAAATGGAATGAAAAATAGAAGAAGCAAATCACAAATGGAAGCAGCGGAAGAAAAAACCACCGAATGATGAGATGCAATGTGGAAAAGCAGAGGGAGAAACAAAAGATTCAAGGTCTGAACGCAGCTCTCCAAAGGACCAAGTATCAAATTATCATCAGGGATCTCTCCACCATGAAACTTCGCTTCTTGCTTGTTCTTGAATGACGAAAGGCGAGGAATGGAATAAAGCCAGTAGAAGATGCAATTGAAGATCATATAATAATAAGAAGCATTGAGCATGCCAACGGCCGAAATGGTCGCCCAAGTAAACAGAGCCGAAGCAGCAAACGGCACACAAGCAAACAAGAGGCGTTCGAGAGCAAGAACGATAGAAGGGTTTTCGATCTGAATCCACTTAAACTGAAGCGAGGCCCAGGCGCCAATCAAGAAATTGGTCTCGGCGCAAAGGAAAGCCGCGAGGATTGTGAGAGGAATAGAGTTAAAAGTGAGATTAAGAGAGGAGCTGAAGAAGAATGCAATCTGGGAAAAAATAAGAGAAAACCAAACACCAAAAAACGCACCAGGCTTGAAATTGAGAGAATCAAGGATATAAGAAATCATAAGGCCAAGAGTCAATGTCGCAATAACGGGGGTGCCACCAAGGTCCAGAAGGAAGAGAGCAGAGGGGACAAGCGCAATGGCAATTCGAGAGTTGTAGATGAAGGAAGAAGGGGTGAATCGAGAATTCTTGAAAGATCTGGAGGAAGAGGAAGCTGAAGAGGAAGAAGAAGAAGCGTGACGATCGAAAACACTAGGGTTTTGGTCGTAGGGGCTGCCATTGCTGATGGACGAGAAGGAAGGGGCGCTAGTAGAGGCGGAGATGTAAGGGCGATACGAGCGGGACTGAAGCTCCGGTGGTATCATTTTGACAGACGGTGGAGGAGGAGGAGGAGGAGGAGGAGGAGGAGGAGGAGCGTCGGGAGAGTTTGTGAGAGAGCCCCGAAGTGCGCGTCAGCGCCAACGGAAGACGGACGTTGCCTTCGTTGGAGGATTAATTCTGTCTAAACCTGACGTGTTCGGACGAATTGCATCCGTCCGATCTCTTTTCCAGTGGGGCCACCTGTTTCCTGTGGACTTCAGTCTTTTGGATTAAAAATATTTTCCCTTTTTTTTTTTTTTTTGGTAATACCTCTAATTACCTTTAAGCTTAGAAAACTATTAAAAATATTATTATTGTAACTTGTTTAATTTAATATTATTAAACTTTCATACAATTACATTAATACCCTTAACCCTATCCCGAACACTTCTCTTTTTCGTTTCTTTTTTCTCATACACTTCAATCTATAACCTAACACTTCCCGTTAAATTATACACAAATCTAAATTTAACTTCCCTAAGCCTATCGATATATTGTTCTTTTTGGGCTTTTATTCTAAGGGCTCTCCTTCAAGGTTCCAAGTCTATCACCGGTAGATATTGTTCTTTTTTTGGCTTCTCCTCAAGGTTTGAATTCGATTGTTACAAATAGTATTAGAGTTAGACAATAGACGATGTGTCAGCGAGAAACGAAACATTTCTTATGTGTTTGTTGCGTTCGTGAAATACTAGATTCTTTGTCAATGCAATAGCAAATTTGTTATTGACGCACTGAGTTATTATTAACTTTAGTTCACTTTTGGTCACTTGGCTCAACATGTTTCTCAACCACAATGCCTGACACAACGCCACAGATGTTGCCATGAACTTGGTTTCACAACTTATTGCTGCTTAAATTGTCAATTCTCAAGTTTTTATTGAGATAAAACATCATTCCTTTGGTGTTTTTCCCATGGTCGATGTCTGCGGCTAAATCACTTTCGATAAAACCGACGAGTTCATCAAGTCCTCTTCACATAGCAAAGAATGTGTTTGACCACTTGATGACGCATCATAGCATATTTCTCTATGTATCTACTCACCATTCTTACAACATATGAAAGATCTGGACGAGTATGAGTCAAGTACCTCAAACTTCTAATACGTATCTATACTTGGTGGAGTTCACCAAGCTTCCTTCAGCGTCTTTTTCGAGCTGTAACTTTGCTTCTATGTGATACTTGGTCGGGTTGCACTCTATCATCTTAGATTTTTGCAGCACCTTTTCAGCATAGGCCGATTGCTTTAACATGATGCAATCTTTTTTCTTGTCCCCCTCAATATCTATCACGATTTGTTCCTTGAACTCATTGATGCTCTACACTTGTACCAGTAACGATCAAGTTGTCAACGTACACGCTAACTATGAGTATTTCAACTCCATAACTTCACCTATACATTATTTGCTCCTTCGAGCACCACTTCATGAAACTAAAACACGTCAAGCTATTGTAC
Organism: Cucurbita moschata; assembly: GCF_002738365.1. Classification (NCBI taxonomy): domain Eukaryota; kingdom Viridiplantae; phylum Streptophyta; class Magnoliopsida; order Cucurbitales; family Cucurbitaceae; genus Cucurbita; species Cucurbita moschata. The sequence goes on from NW_019268536.1 coordinate 2,147,203, forward strand.
AAGTATATGTTCCACGTTCTCAATGCTTATCATAAGGAATGTTTAAAACGTGTGTGCTAGAGATTGGTTTCCATACATTTATAAGGAATGTTTCGTTCCCCTCTCCAATCGAGGTGGGATCTCACAATCCACCCCTTCGGAGCCCAGCATCCTCACTGACACTCGTTTCCTTCTCTATCAATGTAGAATCTCATGTCAATATAGTTTGCTTCGAAGCCCAATTTGCATCCTCATTAAGCAGCCTAATTATAAGATCTCATCGCCTCGAGATTCCGAGTAAATTTTCATGTGTTGTTCTCTAAATTCTTTGAATTTAGGCATAATTCTATACTTATCTAAGCTTTTGGAAAGATCTCAATTTCTGAACGGTTATCTTACTTGTCACTTACCAAATAAGGGTTTGGAAGTTGTTCATCGAGTTTCAAGTGTTGCAAAATTTACTAGACGACGTATCTTATCTCTAAGTAAACTAACTTTTCTGTTTCATACTTAGTAAACATAAAAGTGAATAATTGGCATCCTTAATTGAGGCGCAACCTTGTCATATCTCAAAGGACAATACGACGTCACTTTCTAAACATCAATGTACATTATCCAGCAACCCCTCTGCAGAAATCACCATAAAGTCAACGTCCGAGGAGTGATCTTATGTCCCGACCATCTACTCAGTTTACCTGTGTGGTTTACCGCAGGAAACCTATACAGGGGCTCCTGACCATTTCCACACACGATAAAGGCACTCATCATGAGCTAACTACCTATATTGTCCCTAGTCTCCTCTCATGACCAGTTTACGGAATCACGATCTCTACCTTTGACCTGTTTCTACACACGATAGAAACTCGGTGATCATCTCATTTAAAAATTTAATATATATATATATATATATATATATATATATATATCAATTTTCTTTACAATTGGGCCATTATGGAATGTATTAAAAGGTGTATTGGGCTCATGGGCCTAGGCCCATCTTTAGGATCCATAAAGAGGATATTAATTTTGGAAAAGGAGAAATTTTATTTTAAATAAATTATGACTAAAATAATTTAGCTTTTCTTTTCTTTTTATTTTTTATTTTTGACAAAATAATAATAAGAATAATAATAATAATAATACTCCATATTATATGACCATAAAAAATAGTAATCTTATAATAAATTCCATGTGAGTAACACGAATTAAATATTTAGGTTGAAATAAATCTTTGTATTTTCTAATTTATCCAAAGCATGTGAATCCATCATCCCTTCACTCTCCCAAAATTAACTCTTTAATATTATATTATATTATATTATATATATATATATATATATATATATATACACGTATGCATGCATTCTGGGGCGGTTCCAAAATGCCGGTTCACCAAGAGAGGATTTTTTGGCATTGTGGTGGAGAATGTCCCAATTCGATGGTCGGAAACCGAATTTGCGACACCGACGCATTTTTCGATCGCGTTCTGGGGCGATTCTAAAATGATTTTTCGCACCTACGAAATTGTTAAATTAGGGTTTGATAAAGAAAGAGAACTGAGATTACCTAAATTTATTTTTATATCGTCAACCCAACAAATTAAATAATTAATCAAACCTAAACAAATAAATAAATAAATAAATAATAATAATCCCTTTAATTAAACTAATTATAATTATTTTTCACAACCCCTTTTGACTTATCTTACAAACCATGAGAGATCTATCATTGTATCAATCACATGCAACCATGGACAATTTTGACTCCCTTCCCATCATACCTCATTATTTAAATAATCTCTCAAATATTTAGAATTTTTGTTATATTTAATTATTATTTTTACTTAATTAATAATATATAATATAACATCATTTTTAAAAGTTTTTAATTAAAATAAAATAACTTATCTCCCTCAAACCTCCCTTTAAAAAAATTTCGCTAAATTAATAAAAATACCATTAAATTTTAGTCCAGTAAATAATATTCATAAAATTTAAAAAAAAAATTAAAAATTTTAATAAAGTTAAAGAACAGACCTTATTAAAATTTTTGAAATAAGGTGCAAACTTTAATGGTATTTTTTTAATAATTAATTTAGTTCATAAATTTCACCATTTATAATGGTATTGACCCGTTACGTATCGACGTTAGTCTCACGATTTTAAAATGGGTCTACTATGGAGAGGGTCTACTCCAACTCATGTCTTACACTTACACTGTTTAATGACTAGCTCTGATACCATTTGTTAAAACGGGTCCGTTACGTATCGTCGTTAGCCTCACAATGTTAAAACGCACTACTAAGGAGAAGTTTCTATACTCTTATAAGAAATGTTTCGTTCTCCTCTCCAATCGACGTGGAATCTTTTTTTGTTAAAGCAAATATTATTCTTATTAATATAAGATGAATAATTAGAAAAAAAAAAGTGACTCTCTTCGGTCTAAAAGAGTCTTAGTTTCATGTGATCTGATGCGCTTACATAAATTTATAAGGATTCCTCAAATACATATTATATAGATGGCCACTTAGGGTTATTTTTTTTATCCTATGTTGCCATAAATGCAGTAATTTTAATTCATTAAATCATATAATATAATATATATATATATAAACCATAAGTATTCGGATCTTGGATCTAGAGAATTTTGTCAATGTCTTGAACTTTGGATGCAAGTTTTAATATATATAAATATATATATATATATATATATATATAATTGGACCACACTCATCATTTGTCACAAAATTTGAAGAAGAGAAATTATTTATGTTGTCATGTATTATTGACTTCAGGCCTCTTTCTTGCCTTCGGCCATGTGATTAGGCTTTAATAATCCTTATTTAATTATCCAAATTAAATGGATAATCCTATTTTTTTTTAAATGATAACTGCTTTGTGTCACTGTAATGCTTGTCTAAGACGTGTTGACTGTAAGTTACCATTTAGTTTTAACTAGTAATGACAACGGATATTGTGACATTGTCAATGTTTATTTAAGACGTGTTGTCTGTAACCATATGCCTGTTCCGAACCCTTTTACTTTACTTTTATTGTATGTTTTACTTGACTTTACGAGATAATTGGTAAACATGTTAACAGCTAATCAGAAATGAATCCCGAAGCCTTGGCCTTTCTTGAGGTTGGAGATGGCATGACTCTACAAAACTTTATCTTTGACCTTAAACAGTGTTTTGAGGTCACAAGTACTGTAGAAGAGGAAGAAAAGGTTACGTTGGTAATAATGCATCTAATTGATGGTGCGGAATTATAGTGGATATTCAAGTACACAGATATTCAAAACGGTTGATGTGATGTATCGTAGATACTTGGAAGAGATCGATGGAACTAACCCAGTAATGCAAACAACTCAAATTCTCAATACATCACATGAGTACTCATTCTACACTCTCAGCGTTTAGCACTATTGAGAACCCAACCATTGCACTGATAGAAGAAGCGTCTAGATGTTGTTATTAGAGGGACTTCATGGCATACTATCCAAACGACTCCCATGAAATAAAGAGACCATAAGCGACGAGTAGTCATGGTCAAAGCTTGGTTCTATAGCAAGAAAAGCCAAGATTAGCTTCGATAAGTTGTGTATGCTTGTTTTTATTTGTCTATCCATAGGCATAGCATGAAGAGATTGTTGAAATAACGTTGCCACGCCAAGCTTGATTTGTCATCTTACCCTTTTTCTCGTAATTTTATTATGGATTTTAGCTCGAGGGTTAGGCATATTTCATGACACAAATAAATGCTCAATCTTTTTAACATTTTTTAAAATTAATATATCATTTTAATTACGAAATTGAAAGTTTAAGATGTAATTAGAGCTAAAATTAAAGTTTAGGTTAATATAAAAATTATTTTAAAGTTTGAGGACTTATTAGACATAATACACGGATCTATTAATAAACATTTTTAATTGATAATCATTTTATTTTTAATTTTCAGATTTTAAAAATTGTATTTATTTCATTAACACTATTTTAAAACACATTTGAATTCTAAAGCAAATTAAAAAAAAAAAACATACAAGAGATCAGTTGTAAAAGGGGAACGAAACACCCTTCTATTTTTTATAAGTGTGTGAAACCCTCTTCCTAACAGACACGTTTTAAAATCATGAGGCTAACGACGATACATAATGGGCCAGAACAGACAATATATATTAATGGTGGGTTTGGACAGTTACAAATGGTATCAGAGGCATACACTAAACGGTGTGCCAGCGAGAACGCTGACCCTAAAGGGGGTGAATTGTGAGATCTCACATCGGTTGGAGAGAGGAACGAAGAACCCTTTATATCCCTTATAGGAGTGTAGAAACCTCGACCTAAGAGACACGTTTCAAAACCGTGAGGGTGACGATGATACATAACGGACAAAACAGATAATATTTGTTAGCAGTGGGCTTCAGTTATTACACAATTTTTTTCTAACCTTCACATTAGACTCGGTTCATAAATACATATACATATGAGTGTATTTGTAGGCTTAATTTTGAAAAAAACAAAATAGTTATGAGAGGAGATACTAGTGATAAAAATAGAGATTACAATAACCCTAAATTGTTGGTGCTTTATGTTTCCAAAATCTGCAACAATCAGTCAAGGAGAGGTTTGAAGTCTAAGGGTAGATATTGTCTGGGATTTTTTCCCGTGCTTCTCCCTCAAAATTTTTAAAACGTGTCTACTAGAGAGAGATTCTCCTCTCCAACCGACGTGGGATCTCACAAAAAAAATGTAACGAACCATCTTAACAATTCGAGTTCCAGATTCGACATCTAATTACCCAAACATTCATCTGAATCTCTTTCGAGATAGTTAAGTCACCTACTCTTTCGCTTCTAAAACAAAAAACTATTCCCACAAATCAACACGAGTCATTTCGAGATACCTTGTCTCAATTATACAGACGCTTCAAAATCACTTTCGTCTGAATGCAGTCTCAATTTATTCATATATCATTCATTTACTCGGGTATTTTTATTAAAAAAAAAAAAAAGAAAAATAAATATTTAAAATACATGGATCACAGAGCATGGTGGGTTGGAAGAGAAGATGAAAGAAGTATATTATTATTAACTTGTTTTTGTTTGTTTCCTCTCTATTATATTCTTATGGGTCAACTCCATGGGAGATCTTATTTAATGCTCACTAATATATATATATAATATATATATACATATATATATTCATATATATATATATATATATATACCCTTGTTTTGCTCCTTCTTCTCTGCAGATTTGAAGGGGTAATTAAACCAAAATTTGGAAGACTCTAAGTTTGTTTTTATGTGATTAATAAAATAAAAAGCAACAAAATCTAGCAAATCCCGTTTTGAATGATGAAATTTAATTATAATATCCAATTTAATTTGTTGTTTATTCTTCTTAATTTCCCCTCTTCTTAATTTCCACTCGTTTTAGTCTTCGTTTCGAGATTTAATCTTTTAATCTTTTTATATTTAAGTATAGTTTCGATTTGGTCTCAAGATTTCGAATTTCTATACCGTTGTTTGTTTCTGGTTTATAAAGTAATTATAAGACGGATATTTTAATTAATTTTAACGGTGGCGTAAAAATTAATGTAAATTTTGAAATTTACGACGATAGAAACTGAACTCAAAATTAAGGTAAATTTATAATGTTTTGTGGAACGTAAGTACAAAAACTTCTGGATAAAAATGCAAAATCTTTAAAATGGGAGGATAGGGATGTGTTGGATGATGAAAGTCGCACGTCTGTTAATTTAAGGAATGATTATGGGTTTATAAACAAAGAATACTAATTTCATTGGTTTCAAGCCTTTTGGGGAAGTCCAAAGCAAAGCCATGAGAGCTTACCATTGTGGAGAGTCGTGTTCGTCTAACAAGATGTACACGAGTTGAGTTTGAAAAATGTTTTTGACCAACTTGAAATTTCGAATAGATTGGGCTCCAAAAATACGAGCGTTGAGCATACGATACCATTCTACTGAGCAAAGCCTCCTCCAACCAAAAAAGCCAAGCTGTTCGCACCAACTTGATCTTCTTTGGATCCTAGACGAGGGAACCCTAAGAGAGCCACCTGACTCCAACTACCGTCTATATATAATCCATATTAGATCTGACTAACTGCCCATCCTACCTCCTCTACATTAGTCACTTGAGCAATCCAAATAGAATTCACAGCTCAATTGAGTTGAGTTGTTGGACTGTTATTTTCTTAATTGTTTTAAAAAAAATTCTATTTTTCTACAGCATTATATCAATAACTAAAATCTCATTAAATTCAAATAACAAACATTTACATAGTACAAACATCATTAACATATGCTACAAATGTTAAATATTCAAGTACGGTTGGGTTGGATTGAGCTGTAACCCTAATTTCGAGCTTACCCAACCAAAAAAACTGATTTTTTCGATTTTTCAGTCGGATTATCAAGTCATTTGAATCATCCTAATAGACTGATATATAAAAAATTAAAAAATAATTAAATAATAAAAGTGAGAAATTTGGAAATTTTTCTATTTCCATATTCTAATAATCATCCAAAACTTGAAGTTTGCCGTACATTGCAGTACATTTTGGACTTTCTCTCTTAAGTTGATAATTCCAATTTATTATATATATTTTTTTTCCAGAAAAAAGAAGAAAAAAAAATTACGTATTTGAGTTTATTTATGACGCAATAAATCTTTCTAGTAATTATCAAAAGTATATAACATTTCTTAGAATGTAAACTAACTCCAAATCACACAAATTCTCTCCTTTTCATGCTCAAAATTAACCTCTTTTCCTTTACTTTCATGTCAAGCCTCCATTTCCCTTCACAACAACAATCCCCATAAAAACCCTTATAAATTCTATTTTCTCGAGAAATAATAATCAAAATATACGTAACCGCTCGAACCCATCACTAGAAAATATTGTTCGTTTTAGCTCGTTAGGTATCGCCGTCAACCCACAATTTTAAAACATGTTTACTACGGAGAGGTTTCCCAACAATAATAAGGAATGTTTCATTCTCTTCTCCAACTGATGTAGGACCTCACAATATACACGGGAAAAAAACACTTTTAACTAACCGAGCTGCACTCATTTTTTTGCAGTACAATTTAGGAGCTGGACGGCTCGATCGATTAGTAAAAAACGCTTAGGATTAGAGCATAGTGTGTCCTAATTTATTGGACATAAATGTATATCCTAATTAGAGGTTGAAAAAAGGGTTGGGTTGAAGAAGAACAGGGTATTAATGAGAACCACAGGTTGTCTGTCTGATGGTTTGCATATTTTGGTGGAAACATTATTATGAGTTAATCATAATTGGTTCAGTTTTGGAATTAAATATAGATTTGGAACATACTGATACTGTTACACTGATTACAACCCATACCCCTGCCCAACCCAACCTAGTATTTATATATCTTCAAATTAACCACTTTAACCAATTCAATAATATCTTCGGGACTATAATGCCCCTGACGGTTTGTCACGATACACTTCTTAGAAGTAGTTCAAATTAAGCAAGTAATGTGGTCATGTTGTACCAACAAACTGAGTATCTCAATTATAGAAACACATGAGTGAGAACATAACATGCTTAAATGACTATAATGCCCCTGATGGTTTGTCACGATACACTTCTTAGAAGTAGTTCAAATCAAGCAAGTAATGTGGTCATGTTGTACCAACAAACTGGGCAGCTCAGAACATAGCAGACCAGAGATGACTTGTTAGGATGCTCTTCACTCTTAAAAATAGCTCAAGTCAAGTACGTAACATGGTCATGTCATAAGAGCTGCAAGAGAATGTCGAAGCCTAGATTCCAAATTCTAAAGTGATTACGAGCGGAACCCAGATTCCGAACCCTAATCTAAATCTTGATTATGAAACTTTACGTAAAACGTGACAAAACGTAAGAAACATTAGCGATATTTTTATAGAAAAACATATAAAAAAACGAGAGGGAAACTTAAAAAGTGGTATCTTTATTGAAGCATAAGAGAGCTGTAAAGTGATATGTCCATGATTGCCAATATGCATACGTTTTTATTTTCTTGGATTATTTGCTTGAAAAGACAGTTCTTAATCATGTCCTTTTCTCCTCCTTTCCTCATCTCTCTCTCTTCACATATATAACTTCAACAACAAAACCCTCTTCAATGCCTTCCAATCTCGGCCTCGATTTTGTTCCTCGCTCGAAAACTACTATATTCAAAAGTCTATAATAGCGTTTTTCGTAAACTATCATATTCATTATTTCTTGTAACGAGTGTTCTTCATAAGCTATCGTATCCATTATTTCTTATAGTGAATCACTGAAACTTGAGGCTATAGGCAAAGATAGCGGAGTTGTTTTGACCTGTAGTTTCTCTTTCTCTCTCTATATGTATAGGTTTATATATATATTATAATAATTCACAGTTTACCAGACAAGGCCACATGTGTAGGACCTCCATAGCCTCTACTTCCCTTACATTTCCTTCTTTTTGTTTTTTGTTTTTGTTTTTGTTTTTGTTTTTTTTTTTTTTTTTTTTTTTTTTTTTTTTTTTTTTTTTTTTTTTTTTTAATTTGAAAAAATCCCCTTGAGAATCTGTTATTTAATCCTTTCCCCTTCTGCCTCCCTGCCATTACAGATACCTGGAAAACAGAATACCTTCACAAAGAAAAGGATTTGCACAGTCAATTTGTCAGTTTATAGTTATAGTTATGAGCTGATTGAGAAAAAGAAAAAGAAAAAAAGAAAAAAGGGGAAACTTTTGCTGTTACATTCATTGGGAATCCTTTTGATGCGATGTTTTGAACTCAAAACTTGAGTACTTTCTGTCCAAATCCCGATCTCTTGGATACCCTTTTTCTCGTTCTTGTTCTTGTTCTTGTTTTTGTTCGTTGATTGATACGATGTTGCCGAGTTTTGATCCGAACGACAATGAAGGCGGGTTGAAGTTGCTTGAGGATCTGACACAAAATGCAAGGCAAATACAAGAACAAGTGATTGAGAAGATTCTTACACAAAACGCCAATACTGAATATCTCAAAAGCTTCATCAATGGCTGCCACTCTCCTGATGTTCATCTTTTCAAGAACACTGTCCCTGTGGTGAACTACGAAGATATCAAGCCTTATATTGAGAGAATTGCTAATGGAGAACCTTCCAATATAATTTCAGCTCAACCCATCATTGAGCTACTCACCAGGTAACTAATTCATCTTTGAATCAATTCAAATGGGTAGCAGAAGCTCTGTTTATTGATATCAATAATGAAAATGCAGCTCTGGAACTTCTGGTGGACACCCCAAAATGATGCCTTCAACTGCTGAAGATTTGGATAGAAAGACATTCTTTTATAATCTCCTCGTTCCTGTGATGAACAAGTATGATGAATAAAACAGTGCTGCTTTATTATCATTACCATCATTGTTATTGTTTTTGTGTTCAAATTCCTCTGTTTTTGTTCTTGGCGTTCGAATTCAGGTATGTGGATGGTCTAGAACAAGGAAAAGGGATGTATCTTTTGTTTATCAAGCCAGAAATCAGCACCCCATCTGGGTTAATGGCAAGGCCTGTTCTTACCAGCTATTACAAAAGCAAGAACTTCAGAAACCGCCCGTTCAATCGGTACAATGTTTACACAAGCCCAGATGAAACGATTCTGTGCGCAGACAGTAGGCAGAGCATGTACTGTCAATTGCTATGTGGGTTAGTTCAAAGGGAAGATGTTCTTCGAGTTGGTGCAGTTTTTGCGTCCGCTTTTCTTCGTGCTATCAAATTCTTGGAAGATCACTGGAAAGAGATGAGCGATAACATAAGACATGGGTATGTCAGTGATTGGATCACAGACCCAAATTGCAGAGCCTCTGTTTCTTTACTCCTCACCAAACCCAACGCCGCTTTGGCTGATTTGATCGACGCCATGTGCGGGGAGAAGTTATGGGAAGGTATAATCAAGAAGATTTGGCCTAAAACGAAATACATTGAAGTTATTGTAACAGGGTCCATGGCTCAGTATATACCCACTCTTGAATTCTACAGTGGTGGGCTTCCTTTAGTTTCGACTATGTATGCTTCCTCTGAGTGTTATTTTGGTATCAATTTCAATCCTTTGAGTAAGCCCTCGGATGTTTCTTATACCCTTCTTCCAAATATGGCGTTCTTCGAGTTCTTACCAGTGGAGAAGAACAATGGTGAATTGAGCCATTGTAATGGCGGCTCTGTTCCACCAGCTGATGAATTTGAAACGGTGGATCTTGTCGATGTGAAGCTCGGTCATTATTACGAGCTGGTTGTCACAACTTTCACAGGTGATAAAACAAACCCATCTTTTAATTCTTCTTCTTTTTTGGATCTGACCCACATTTTTTGATTTTTTGTTAAGTTCATTGTTCTGTTCTTGGTGGTTTCAGGGCTATACAGATACAGAGTAGGTGACATTCTAATGGTAACTGGCTTCCACAACTCCGCCCCTCAATTCCGATTCGTTCATCGCCGGAACGTTGTGTTAAGCATAGACACCGACAAGACAAACGAAGATGACTTATTGAATGCAATCACAAAGGCGAAATTGCTGCTTGAGCCGCTTGGTGTTTTGTTAACAGAGTACACAAGCTATGCCGATACAGGGTCGATTCCAGGGCATTATGTTCTGTTTTGGGAGCTGAAAAACAGAGGAGGGTGCGAGAGTTTGGGAGAGCTGGAATCGAGTTTAATGGAAGAATGTTGTTCAAGTGTTGAAAAATCACTGGATTCTGTGTATAGAAGGTGCCGAAGCAAAGATAAATCCATTGGGCCATTGGAGATCAGGGTTGTGAAACATGGAGCTTTTGATGCATTAATGGATTTTTGTGTGTCGCAAGGCTCTTCTGTGAATCAATACAAGACACCCAGATGTATTAAGTCGGAGGAGGCCATTAGGATTCTTGATTCGAGGGCGGTGGGGAGATTTTTCAGCCGGAAAACGCCATTTTGGGAGCCATTTAGAGCTCAGTATTCTCAATGACCACCATTGTTTTAGTGTATTTATGTCGTTTTCTTCTCCTCCTCTGTTTTTTCCTCTGTTTTTTAGAAACTGTGTGGTTTTTTTTTTCCTGATATGTGTGGGAATTATTTGGACAAACTACAAAGTAGCAGTTTTTTTTTTAGCATATTTTATGTTGAAATCTTGTCGTAATGACACAACCTTTAATGTTCTGATACCACTTGTTGTACTCCAATTTCACAACTAAGATCGTTTTGATACCTAATTATTGTAGTGGAAGTGAAAGTAAAATCGATTACACTCATAAAAATTTACGTGGTTTGAAGGGAAGAAATTCCCCTATCTCACACAAAAAGCCTCTCAATTATCTCTAGGCAAATACAAAATGACAATGACTCCACGTCTCAAAACAAGGCTAGACAAGCCTTTACATGACTCAAGATGAGAATATGAACCATTTCGAGTAATGGGTTATGAACTAAATGAGAATTACGACAATACATTCATGACAACTTACAACAGTAGTAACTTTAGGGAATTACAGTATTGTAAAGTTTGTAGTTTAGAGGTCATTTCATACATTTAGAATGAAGACGTTGTAAAAGTCAACGAAAAAGGATACAAAAATGGAGTAATAAAACACTCGAAATGATGCGAAAGAATTGTGGAAACCGAAGGACGGAAATGCTCGGGCTACGAATGGAAGTCATTACGACATGAATGAAAAGAGGGAGGCCTACAAGAACAGTGTGGTGGAAAAGGAAGGAGACCCACAGAGAAGATGGAGGCAGAGGAGAGGCCACGGCGGGGGAGGGGGGGAAGGGGACAAGGAGAGGAACCCAAAGGAGACAGCAAGAACTGTAGAGGGAAAGGGGAAGAAGATTGGGAGGAGAAGACAATAGGGGGAAGGAGGGATAGAAGCAAGGGGCAGTGTGGGATTGGGGCTGTCTGAAGGGCATTTATGTGGAGCACGTGGGCTTTAGGCTTAGCCCACCCACCCCCCCATCGCTGCCTCCTCCTCCTCCTCCTTTTATTACTTGTGGCTCCCTCCACCCATTTCCCCCCTCTTTGTTTCTTTTCAAGTACACCCTTTTTCGCTATTCGTTCGAGGGGAGATCGCGTTTTCGTACACCTCTAGCGTACTCTACTCCACCGCCTTGTCGTTGGTGCGATGCTCAACCTTCACGTTAAGGTACGATTCTCTTCTCGGGTTTGGTCTAGCCTTTCACTGATGCTCTTTGTTTCTCTTGAAGTAATCATAGATTCACATTCAGTGAGACCTCTTGCATGCATTCATCATAAGCTTATAGTAGATGATCAAGGTCTATATGGGTCGTTTAAGGTTTAGATGATTCTGTCCCGAGGAAAGTCACTGCAAGTGATTTAGTTTTAAACAGTTTTATACATAAGGTGGGACGGAGAAAGGTTGTTGGTTAAGCCATAGGTCTATATATTCGTTTGCACACAAGAGAATATCAGGGCTATCAGGTACTACATTCAAGTTTCAAATCTTGATCTGAATCTTGAGATGCTAAGGTCATCACGAAGATTCCAAATCTTGATCTAAATTACGAGCATGGGCCAAAGAAATTTTTAAGATCATTTTAATTGGGTGGTCACCTTTATGAAAACTACGACTTTAGCTCTAGAAAGTAGGACCCACATGAAAACAAACGAACTTGTCTATTCCTCCTTGCTATCAGTGCTATAACGAGCAACAACAAGTGTGAGAAAGATCTAGACAATGACAATCATAGCAGATATGTCGACTTTAATGGTAAAGAGCTTGAGCTGGACTAAAATACGGGCGACACCCATAAATACAATGAACTAGTTGTAGCTAACCGTGTCAACCCTTCGAGGAATAGCAATTCAAAATCTCGAGAACACGTGGTGCAATGTGATTGAAAGGTTGAAGAGGAAAATAATTGGGGAAAATGCATAATAATATTAAGGAAAAATGAAAATGGGGACCATAGGAGTGAAGTGAGGAAAGTATTGAATAGGACACACGTGTGAGTTGGATTGATGTTAAGGAGAAAAAGACAAGTTCTGTAGCTGTAATGTTTGTTGTGTTAAAAACTACAATGACAAAAATGTAGCTGTTTGCCTTTTCAATCCTTACATGCCCCCACCCACCCTTCCTTCTCTCGTCCCGCTTTATATAACTCGATAACTCGACCGGACCCGTCACTCAATTCAATCTAAAAATGTTGAGTTGGGTTAGATTATTTTTTCGATACGGGTTGAGTTGAATTTTAAAAAATATTTAAAATTGAAATCCGTTTGTGAGTTGACTATTTTTTTTTTGGGTCAATGTGAACAATAGGGTTACAGTTGACTTGACGTCTGTAACAAATGTTAGTTATGTATTTTGATTTGCGATTCCTAAGGTTTAATATTTGAATTTTATGAAATTTTAGTTATTAATGTAACAATAATATAAGTGTTATATTCTTAAATAATTAAAAAAATAATCTGACTCAGCTGACTTATATTATTAAACCTTATATTTTGTCTAAAAAAAATACACCTAAACTTTCAAAAGATTTAATAAAAACATTAAATTAAAAAAAAAATCTAAAAAATACATCTACTCTATTTCAATAATATTTTTGAACTTTTAATAGTATTTAAAAAATACCCTTAGACTTTAAAAAAAAAAAATTACTACCGTTCAAATTATTTTAAAAAATTAAGAAATACCCTTACCGTTAATAGTATATTTAAAAATAAATACTCCTGAAATTTTAAAATAGCATTTAACACCTTTTTTATTTTATAAAAAGGAAAAATTCACTCTTTTAGTGTCAATATATTAACAAAAACTGTCTAAGATAGAGATAGATTATTCCAAATTTTTTAACATTAGTTTTAAAAATTAGCGTATTTTAAAAATATTTTTAGTTGTTTTGGTATGGAAATAAAGAAAATATATTTATTAATTTAAGTTAAAATAAAAAAGAAAAGTAAAAGCGTGTTGGGCCGCGATGGTGGGCCGCGATGGTGGGCCGTGAAGGTGGGCCGATCGAATTGGGGGGGCAGTATATGGGTGTTTGTTTGTGAGGGTTGTTGAGGATAAGGTTTCGTTTTCGCCATGTAAAGAAAGTGAAAGGACATTCATAAATGGGGTATCCTTTGCCTCCACAACCTTCGGACTATTAATTCCTTCACTTCCCTACCATTGCTCCTCCCATCCCTCCTTTACCTCTCCCTTTCCTTTTTTTTCTTTTTCCAAATAATTTAATTATTAACTTTGACCCGATCTCGACCCACACGTGCACGCGTGCGCACCCGCACGCACGCACGTAATTAATAATTATTTTTTGTTCTTGTACTTTCAAGATTTAGTCGCTGTATTTTTTATGTTATGATACTTTGGAGACATGTCTATATTTGTGTCGTTTTTGTATGAAAATTATTAATATTATTTAATGAATTTCATATGAAAAATCGAATTATCAATAAATGTATTATAATTTTTGTGTTTAAGCCCTTAGTGACGTGGGCTGGATGGATGGATGGATGATTGAGAGCCTAAGCCATTTTAAGCCTATTTTGGGCTTCATTCAAATTGTGGACTTGTCTACCAACCCAATAAAATGAGTGCGGATCCAAATTTGGAGGAGATCCAATGTACCGTGCTCGACCTAGTCGATCTAGTCGATCTAGATGTGTCTATGGCTCAACTTTCACTCACGAACCTGACTCTGAAGACACGATTTTACGACTGACCTAAAGCATTAGGATACTTCCCAATATGATGAGTATGGACACGTATGTTACGATTTATGATTTTTGACATTTATGTTCTTCGTGATGTTATATGGGTATTTTTCCTTTGTGATGTTCGACAAGAGTTTGTTAGCGAGTGCTAGTTCGACGAGCTAGATTCAGGAGTTGTGCGAGCTCGCCTAGTGAGCTCATGCTTACATGCATGTGGTGTAGAGAAGTACTACCCATCCAACCTTGTCCGAAATGGAAAGGTGCTTAAAACCATGCTATGATATGTTAAAAGGACAAATCCCTCTATGTTGTATGTGTGTGCATTTTTCGACTCTAATAATGGGTTACTTACAGAATATTAGAAATACTCAAGTCATGTGCTGCTCTTACATTTCATATAAAGTTAAGACACCTCTGTACGAATAACGGCAACGTCGCAATAAAGACCATGGAACCAGTGTTAGGGTATTTACATTTTGTTTATTTTATAGCGTTAAGTTAGGTTAGGGCATTATTCTTACTTTTCATTCGATGTTACAAATGTTACATTATTTATTTTTGTTTTATATGTTTGTGTCGTAGACATTCAACGTCGTTTCCCTTTGAACTTTTGAAATGCAAACCTTCAACATCGTAACCACGGTGCTTCCTCTAATTTCAAAAGCTCTCCTAATTTCGTTTTATATGTTTATTTTCGTTTTATAGTAGACATTCAACGTCGTAATTAACTAGAAGACTGCGTTGAAAGTGCTAAGCACGACCACATGCATTTCTAACTCAATGAACAGATTAAAATTAATAGATGCAAAGACAAGTACTCAGATTCATTAGATTTAAACGCTTATAAAGACTTTGAACAGTCTACACAATATCTTAGAATAGGACGAGCATGAATTCCATTCAAACCCGAAACCTACTCCTTCCCTCGAAATCTTAAACTCCCCTAATTTCAAAAGTGTCGAACAGTCAACCTTTTCTAATAGATTTGTCTTTTTTTTTTTGTGTATTTTTTTAAGGCTCCCCCATGTTCTACGGGTGGGAAAGCTTCCTTTTGACCATCGTTTTCACTGTTCAATCTGTTTTATTCGTTTATTGGGAATGGAGATTCATGGGATTTTCAAACCACCTTCTCCCTCTTTCCCCTCTTCTTTGACGCTTTGCTTCCTCCATTATTTCTTTCTTTCCTAATTTTTTAATACTAAATCACTCAAATCTTCGGCTCTGTTCTCGACTAATTTTTTTAGGGTTTTTTTCGATTCGTTGAAAAAAATGAAGTTCTACGTGGGAATATGTGACATTCGAGTAATGAAGCGGTATATAGATTAACTGGGCCCACATCTGAATGAGAGCAATCTTGAAGATAGAATGACTAAAAAAAGCTTAAAAGAGTTGAAAGTCACTACTAGGGACATCTTCGTGTTCAGTGGCTCAATCATAAGAACTTTAAAGTTTAGAGCAATTTTACGTTGACTGAGCAAATGAGAACAAAACATGCTGAAATGACTTGTATTTCTTTGTGGGAATAGTCTTAACTCTAAGAAGCAAAGAGTAAGTAACATGACTATGTCACAGGGTATGCAAATGAATATCAGGGTCATCATCTGAATTTCAAGTCCTAATTTAAATCATGGGCATGAGACGTTACAGTACACAACATCCTCAATTACGAGATGTCATTTATGGATATTACTGTTTTATCTTAATTTTCTATGCATTACGTTCTTTTACTAAAAAAAAAATCTTGATCCAAATCTTGCATATCAGACATTACAACACACAACATCATCAATTACGAGAGGTCTTGTAGGCTATTCTATGTGCATAAATAAGGGGATTTTGAACAAGAGTAAGAAGAGCCAAAACATTGAGTATGAGATGAGGTGAAGAAAGGCGTTTTAGATGCCATTAGGGTGACATATAGACCAATTGCCCTAAATTATTCGTTTTAGCTCATTGATAAACGTGTCTTCTTAATTCAACCTCTACATATATATTTTTCTTTGGATTTTATGTCCACTTGCCCCCTCCCTTTCATTTCATATTTTCAACCTATACTTTCCCTTTTTGACTCATACTTTTAGTTCGAGAATTAGGACCCGTTTTTATAAGTCAATAGAATTATTATACTCAAAACCCGACTCAAATAATCATTTATGAGTAGAAATTACTACCCTTCTAACCTTTTTTGTAACAGTTTAGACTCACCCACCGCTAGTAGATATTGCTACTAGAGAGAGGTTTTGGCTGTTACAAATGGTATCAGAGACAGACATTGAGCAGTGTGCCAACGAAGACGTTGGGCCACAAGGGAGTGGACTATGAGATTCCACATCCATCAGTTGGAGAGGATAACGAAACATTTCTTATAAGGGTATGGAAACCTTTCACTAACAGACGCTCTTTAAGTTAAGATTAAGGGCTATAACCGAACGAGTTTTTAGGAAGGTGGTGGTTTAGCACCACCCCTAGTAGATATTGTCTACTGGAGAGAGGTTTTGGTTGTTACAAATAGTATCAGAGCTAGACATTGAGCAGTGTGCCAAAGAGGACGTGGGGCTCCAAGAGAACTGTGAGATCCCACATTGATCAATTGGAGAGGAGAATGAAACATTCCTTATAAGGGTATGGAAACCTTTCACGTTTTGGCTGTTACAAATGGTATCAAAGCCAGACACTGAGCGGTGTGCCAACGAGGGCACTAGGTCCCAAGTGGGTGGACTATGAGATCCCACATCCATCGGTTGTAGAGGAGAATGAAACATTCTTTATAAGGGTATGAAAACCTTTCACGTATTGGCTGTTACAAATGGTATCAGAGCCAAACACTGAGCGGTGTGCCAACGAGGGCGCTGGGTCCTAAGTGGGTGGACTGTGAGATCCCACATCTATCGGTCGGAGAGGAGAACGAAACATTTCTTATAAGAATATGAAAACCTTTCACTAACCGACGCTCTTTAAATTAAAATTGAAGGCTATGACCGATTGACGAACGAGTTTCTAGGAAGGTGGTGGTTTAGCACCACTTACATATACATACCAAGGGGCTCATATAAAAGTCAAAATCTTCCGGCAATCCCAAACCAATACAATACTCAAAAGCTGCCAAAGTCTTTAAACAAATCTTAAACCTAATATGCTCTTGGATTTGGATCATTATTAATCCATTAAATAATGACGACTTCCTTACTAATATATTATCACTCAAAAGCAAATATACCCCTAACTTAACGATCAACTCGAGCCTTTGAAGTTAACAGTGATTTAACATATCAAATCTTTATCTAATGTCATTTCTTCTCTGGTAGATATCGATAATTCTCAGTTGTCGCACAAGATCGACGCTAAAATTATAAGAAATAAAATAAAGTAAAGGATAATGGGTGGGTGGTTGAGTTAGATAATGGGTCGTAGTTAAAAAGGATGAGGTGAATTAGGTGAAGAACCGACCATTGTTGGGATGTTTTTTCGGAAAAAAATAGAAACAAAAGAGCAAATGTGTGTCTTGTCGTTGTCACATGCAAGGCAACAAAGGGAGTTCATACAACTTAATTAGCAATCGGGTATTTCTCTAAACTACCCTTATTAATTCATTAATTAAACCAATCAATTTAATAAATTTAATTAATTAAAGGACAAAAAAGCCAATCAAAATTTCAAAATTTATGAGATGATTGTGGAGTGTATCATTGTATTTAGCACAAAATGGAAGCACATGGCTGAGATAATTATATTCTCTCTCTCTCTCATGTAACATGTAGAGGGTAACATGATCTTGTCAAAAACTCAATTTTTTTATTTAGTACTTCTTTTTCTTGGAGACCCTTCTATTTCATCTAAAAAATTGTTTCTTTTCGACTAAAAATATTGATATAATTAAGTTCGTTTTGAATTCAACAATGATTTAGTATGATATTTGTGATGTCCCACATTTGTTGGGAGGAAAACAAACCACCATTTACAAGGGTATGGAAATCTTTCCCTAGTAGACGCGTTTTAAAGTCTTGAGGGGAAGCCCAAAGAGAAAAATCTGCTAGCGGTGGATCTGGGCCGTTACAAATGGTATGAGAGCTAGACACCGGACGATATGCCAGCCTTCTCGTCGCTTTTCCCCAAACGGGGGTAGACACGAGGCAGTGTGCCAGTAAGGACGTTGGACCTCGAAAGGGGGTGGATTGTGATGCCCCACATTGGTTGGGGAGGAGAACAAACCGCCATTTATAAGGATGTGGAAACTTTCCCCAAGTAAATGCATTTTAAAGCCTAAAAGAGAAAGCCTAAAGATGATAATATTTGCTAGCGGTGGATCTGGGCCGTTACAATATTAGGATCTAACACGACATCGAAGTAGAGGGTTTTGTGTTCAATCTTAAACTTTTGACTTCCTTGATGATTTAACATGCCATCAAAGTAGAAGGTCGTGTGGACAAACTCCTGTACTGGGTTTATTGTTGTGACACTTGAATATAAAGGGAGTATATGAATGAACCGAGAGCAATCATAAGTATATGATAACTAAGAAAAACTTGCAAGAATTGAACAAGGTGCATCTTTATTTTTCGATAGCTCAATCATAAGAACTTCATCGTTAAACATACTTTACTTGGAGCAGTTTTATGTTAGGCAGCTTATTGGGAATTTTCCTAAGATCTGCATGTGAGTGAGGACAAAACATACTAGAACGACTCGTGCTAGTTTGTGGGGACAATGTTCATTCTAATGACCATGTTACAGAGAACCTCTAGAGCTATCAGGTGCTGAATTCAGATATCAAATCCCGAGCACAAAAGAAAATAAATGAAACCCAATAATGAAAATGATGAGCATGCAAAAAGGTAAAAGGTGGGAGATTTTTGAATGATGAAGGAAATGATGATGAGATTTGAATAGATTCATCTCTCTTAGCCTTAGGCAATCATAAGCTGCGTCATGTTTTTCTTCTTAAACCAAATTAATTAAATATAATTTTGATTAAAGTTCCTTCCACCCTTTGCATGCGTATAATTCTGTGAGGCTTACCGATTTGGTTAGTACACAAATCATGATTAACACTCTTTTTGTTTTTAATTAATTAACCTTAATTCAGAGATTTCAATTTAATTAGTATTATTATTTTAAATAAAAAAAATGTCATATTTTGTTAATAATGAGGTGATTGATGGAGAACATGCAATTATGATGGGTATGAAGTGGATCAGATCATTTCCTCATTCATGGTTGACTATGTACATAAATCATTGACTTCTCCAAATTATATTCTTTTCTTCCTTTTTCTTTGCTTCTAATTATAACTTCTCTTCTTCTTTTTAAATTATGAACAAATTAACAACAAACTTTCATCATGAGTCAAGTTAATTGAGCGATTCTGTGTTAATCAATCATGTTTAGATGTTGGTTGAATAAATTTTAATTGATTTTGAGCTAAATAAGTGATTTAGGGTTCATGTTTCCTCAAATACATCCATGTTTTTTAGTATAGTTTATCAAATGATTTGGTTTTTTTACTTTGTGTTTAAGTGAAGCACTTATTGCAACAACGTTTTAGAAGGTACGAGTTAAAATTTTCTTAAATCGAGTATCAGTGGAAGACTCACTTTTCTCTAGAGTCGACCATAACTCTTTTTTCTTGAAACTAGAAGACAAGCAATGCGTGGAGAATTTGTGTTTGTAGGATAGAGTGAATATGTAACAGCTCAAGTTCGTTGCTAGTAGATATTGTCATCTTTAGGTTTTTCCTTTCGGACTATCCCTCGAGGTTTTTAAAATGCGTTAGGGAGAGGTTTCCACACCCTTATAAAGAATGTTTCATTCCCCTAATCCAACCAATGTGGGATCTTACAATTCACCCTCATTCAGGGCCCAATGTCCTTGTTGACGTTTGTTTCCCTCTCCAATCTATGTGAGGTCTCATAATCCACCTCTCTTTGGGGCCAGTATCCTCGTTGACACTCATTCCTCTCTCCAATTGATGTGCGATCTCACAATCCACCCCCCTTTGAGGCCCAACATCCTCACTGACACTCGTTCCTCTCTCTAATCGATATGAGATTTCACAATCCACCCCCTTTAGGACCCAGCATCCTCACTGACACTCGTTCTCTCTCCAATTGATGTGCAATCTCCAATCCACCCCCTCGGGGTCCAGCGTTCTCACTGACACTCGGTCCTCTCCAATCAATGTGAGATCTCACAATCCACCGCCTTCAAGACCAACATTCTCGTTGACACTCGTTTCTCTCTCCAATCGACATGCGATCTTACAGAATATAAGTTGGAGTTCAGGGTAATTGACCTTAAAATCAAATACCTTCCTCATGGTGTAATATTTTAGGGTTCATGTTCATATATCAATCTCTTCATGTTGTTCTACCTCCCCTATAGAGAATGCAAAAAGAGAAAGATATATACATTAAAAAAAAAAAGGAACTTTTGAGAGTATCACATGCAAACCCCTTTTTACATATGTTTGATTTATAGAGAACCAATTATGATGCAAAGTTAGTAGGGCCCCTACTCCTATGGAGTTTTCCTCATTCATTTTGGGTAATAAAACATGATATAATAGATTATTCCACAAATTTGGGTTATTTATACCCACACCAACATGCAACTCCCCTAAAACAAGCCCTACTACACTCATTCCCTTCTCTCTCTCTCCCTTTGTCACCTTTTTCCATGGACTTCAAGAACTCCAACACCAACTCCCCTTCCCCATCCAAGCCAAGAAGAAAGCACCATGACCAACACCCACACCCACACCCACAAGAGCCCACAAGGTTTCTAGGAGTTCGACGACGCCCATGGGGTCGATACGCCGCTGAAATTCGAGACCCATCTACCAAAGAAAGGCATTGGCTTGGCACCTTTGACACTGCCGAGGAGGCTGCCTTGGCCTACGACCGTGCGGCTCGCTCCATGCGTGGCTCCAAAGCTCGCACCAACTTTGTCTATTCCGACATGCCTCATGGCTCATCCGTCACCACCATTATCTCCCCTGATGACTCCCAACTCTTCCCTCCAACCCCAACCCCAACCCCAACCTCCCACCCCCAAACCCAACCCAACCACCTTTGCTTCACCCTTCACGACGACCCGTTCACTGCCACCTCATTCCCCGGAAACGACTGGCTCCCCGACACCGACTCTTATCAGCCTGTCACTGCCTTCATGGACACCGGTATCCCACACCACGACGCCGAGCTCCCCCCGCTTCCACCTGACGCTTCTTCTTCCTATAACGATTGTGCCACCATGATTGATTGGTCCTCTTCCTCTTCTTCCTCTTTTATCGGCTTCGATTCGAACGCGCCTTTGCCGCCCTTTCCCGATGCCAATAACGACGCCTTCGGATTCGATTCATCGTCCAATTACTTCTACTGAGCTGAATAAATGTCGTGATTTTCTTAATTTGTGAGTTTAATGTTGTTTAAGGTACAAGAGGTTTGTGTGTTTTTGTTTTTCCTTTTTGAATGGAATGGCGGCACTCAAGCTCAGAAACTGTCTGATGACGTGTTATATATATATATATATAAATATATTTATTTTTGGAGGTTATCAGTATAGTAATCTATGGCTACTGCTCACTCTGTGTGTGTGCTTGTAACAATTGTTCAAGATTGTGATTAAACAATTACTTCAATTATCTCTCACACGTTCTCTTTTTTTTTTTTTTCTTTTTTTTTTTCATATTTGGATTTATACACTTTATGGTTCCTATATTAAGACTTATCCCAATAATAATAATAATATATTCGAATAAACTTTTTATTCGAGGTTTGGGGTGTACGTATGATCCGATGAAATGACTAATTCAAACTACCCAACCTAAATTGTAAAAATTGAGTAAGATTAGATTGTTTTTTTTTTTTTCGATCTGGGTTAGAATTTTTAGAAAGACGAAAATTCAATTTGGTTTGCGGGTTTTTTTTTTGTGGGGTTAACCCGACCAACTTGAAAATTGAGTTGCAACCCGATCCTATCCTACTTTTAAAAATTATTAAGAATGTTTAACGTTTGTAACAGATGTTTGATGTGTTGTGACTTGTAAGTATTTGATATTTGAAGTTTATGAGATTTTAGTTATTAATACAATATGTATCCGACCCCCCAACTCTGGAAGATATGACCTACTTTGAATGATTTAATCAAATGATTCATAGAGAGATATTGGAGTTGATATCATATACAATGAATTTGTAGAGGAGTGAATCACAAAATATCTAATCTCTCTTCATAAAATCGTTTATTAAAAAAATTAATATTTCATGAGATGTTCATATGCGACACGATCGTAATGGTGAATGAGTTATGAACTTTTGTCTCTAAAGACCCTTTAATTTTTATGCGCGAAATTAATTTTGTAGCTATTCAATAACTCTATATTCTAATAACTCGGCCAAGTAATAAGTTGAGAATATAATCTCATAAGATAAGATTCACTCTTACCCATATAAATTTAAGTGCTGGGTACTTTCTTTTAATACTAATTACGGGACTTGAACAATAAAACACAGCTCAAATCTCGAGCAAATGAGAAATTATTAGGGTTAAGCTTAAGCCTACTAAAATCAGAATATAAGAACAGAATTGCACGCTATATAATGTGCCGGTAGGAAATGGTCTAAAGACGTCGAACGGTGCTTAAAACATGTAACCCGAGCCGAATAAACCGTCGGAGCCGAGTTGGAGCCACATCGAGCCTTAGACAGAGGGTCGTGGGTCGTTGGGTCGTTGGGGGTAGACGGATCAATTGCGGGGCAAGCGTGTGCGCAGGTCGGGTATACTGATGGAGTGCGCGGGTGACCTGAGAGCTGGGCGTATGGGGTTGGGCCGAGCTTGCACGTGGACTTGAAGATGCATGCGACCCAAAGGAATGGTAGTGTGGGCTCGCATTCTGGGCTCAAGGAAGCCAATGGGCCGAAAACAAGATTGTGGGCCAGAGGCACTGGAAGAGGCAAGGTGGGCTCAAGACTGGATTTCGGGGTCTGATCCGAGTCCGAACCCGAATACCCATGAATACCCATGGGTTTTTGAGTAAATGTCTACAAAAGAAACAAAAACATATATTTTTTTTTTTAAACAATTAAAGATTATATTGCTGATATTCGGAATTTATTCCTTAAATAAATATAAAATACATAAAACCAACAAGTTTTTAGGTACACACCACAGGACATCCTAGGATCAACTTCCGTACCTGTCCATTTATTAAATAATTATATAAGAAAGTAAACTCTTTTTCCCCCCTTTTTCTCTTATTTTCTTTTTTTTTTTAATATTTATTTGTTTATATTTTGAGATAAATAAAATAAATAACTTAGATTATGTTGACTATATATATAACTATATAATAACCTTAATAATTGGTTGCATATGCTAAGCATGTTCCTAGAAGGTGAAATTCTCAATTCAACCCAATATATATATATGTGACAAGCCAGGTTCACGGGTACATAAATGAGCCGCTTGGTAGATCCACGTGCACGGGCTGTGTGGAGAAGTACCACACATTCAACCCTGCTCGAACTAGAAAGAGCTTAAGGTCATGTTACGTTATTTTAAAATGGATATGATCCATCATATTTGTGTGTGATTGCATTACCTGACCCCAATAGTGGGGTTACTTTTAAATATTTCTTAAAATACTCAAACCACGTGCTATTTTTATATTTCAGTTAAAAGTAAAACGCTTCTGCACGAATGACGGTGATGCTATAATGGCCATAAAAACTAAGCTTAAATAGCAGTATGCACTGTTTCGTAGTCTATATGTAGTTTAGAGTTTTCATTCCCGTACTTAAATTTACATCGATGTTTCGTTACAACATTGTTGACATTTCTTATTCTAAATTGAACATATAAATCCATGCCTTTATTATTAACTTTCTCCGCATATATTATTAAAGGTATACATATAGTGACGTTTCTAATTTAGGTAAAATTAGAAGCGTACACGAAACAAATTGTTTTTATGACATCATTAATTATGCAATAATATTAAATATTTTATTCATACAAATGTACAATTATTGTTTAAAAACAATTAACAATTTAATTAGATGAGAAAATAATATTATATCATTTGTAGAACAAGAATTACCAAATAAATTAAATAAATATTTAAATTATTCAACTCCCTTGTCCAATTACATTCCAAATCCCAATTTAAATTACCAAATTGATGCATTATTGTTAATAATTGGCGTAATTTAATAAAATAAATAAATGATAATCAATTTTGTTGTCCATGTCCAACATTCAACAATCATGACTTTTACTTTAATATTTATTTTGTAGGTTTGAATTTAAATTTGTTTAATTTCATAATATAGTATTTAAAAAACATTACTTTTTCGTATAATTTAATTAATTTAATTTCAAAATATCTAATTTAATCCATGTATTTATATATTTTGTTCAATTTAATTTTCAAAATTTTGATTCGGCACCTGATGGTCCGATATTCTCTTGCATTTCCTGCAAAATGGTCACTTTACTTACTCATCGCTTCTAAGAATGAAGACTATTCTCATAAATAAACACGAGTCCTTCTAACATGCTGAATGGTCATAAAGAATATTATGATAAAGCAGTGTATATTAATGATAAATATTTTTTTTTAATTTTTTAAAATAGTTTGAAAGTATTAATGAGAATTTAAAATTTAAAGATATTTTTTAAATATTTTGAAAATTAAATGGTATAATTTTAGGTGAGTTTAGGTGGCTGATTTTTTTTTTCATATTAATTGGATTAAGATTCCAATCCCAATTAAAATGTTATAATTAAATGCATTATTGTTAATAATTGTCATTATTTAATGATAATTTAATGGTAATGATTTTTGCTGTCCGTATCGTTGAGGCTTTGAAAGCGGCAAATGGGGACTCCGTGTTTCTCATATTTGACTTTTACATTTTAAATAAATTATTTTATTAATCTGTTTTTCTTTTATATTTTCTATTTTTATATTTATTTTATACCATTTTCAAATTTTACTTAATAATATATATTTTTTCCTCTAATTTTAACTTTTAATTATAAACATCATCGATTTAAACTACAAATGTGTAGTAGATATTGTCCGCTTTGACCTATTATGTATCATCGTCAACCTTATAGTTTTAAAACATGTCTCCTATGGAGAGAGTCTAACGCTACTTCGACCAATGGCTTGCACTCTCTTATAGTTGGCTCTGATATCATTTGTAATGGTCCAAGGCCACTTCTAGCAGATAATGTCTGCTTTTGCCTATTATGTATCGTCATTAAACTCACGGTTTTAAAAGACGTTAGCCCCCAAAGAGAGTAGATTGTGAGATCCCACATAGGTTGGAGAGGAGAAAACACATTCCTTATACAGGTGTGAAAACTTCTCCCTAGTGAACGTGTTTTAAAACCTCGAGACTAATGACGATACATAACGGACCAAAGTAGACAATATCTGTTAATGGTGAGCTTGGGCTATTATAGAATCTTTCCAAGTAGAGAATTGTCAATTTTGAGTCAACTCGCAATTAGCATTCCCGTAGTTCATGATTCAATCTCTCACCCTATAATGATTGAGTTCAAGAAAGAAAGAAAAAGTCAACTTTGTAAATCCATTCAGATAAATCCTAGTAGACAGGGAAAATGGGACGAGATGAGACGATGAGGTAGGAGGAAAAGAGAATATAGGGGATCTAGGTTAATTTTTGCTTTTCTCGCTCTTTCTCTCTATGCACGTCTCTCTCACGAGTTTTTCGTCTTATTCCCTCACACTCTCGTTCTCTCTCCCTTTCTCACTTCCTCTATACCAAATTTGTTCAATGTTTGGAAAAACATCACACGTTGCCACCAAACGACATTTCTCAAAGGAACAAGAACTAACTCCGCTCGTTGTTGTCATCATTGTTATCACCGAGAGGAATAAGGCATGATGGAGTGTCCCGGCGAGGGAAAAGAGTAAAAGTTAGAAAAGAAAATATTAAAAAAAAATTAAAAAGGGTTAGAAAACTTTATTTTTTAGAAACCGAGTTAAATATCATTTCAGGACGCTTATTTTGGAGGTACATGGAAACAAATATTAAAAAAAAACATATTTGAATAAAATAAGCAAATAATTTCTTAAAATTCGTGCAAGTTCGTTGAATCCTAGAATGATTTATGATTAATTAATGATGTCTTAACTTATTAATCCTAGTATGTCAAAGGTCATCCCATGAATCACAACCCTTTTAAGTCAAAAGATTTATATTAGAGTAATTAACACGTATCTACTAAATTATATAGCTGACTTTCAATTTCATTGGATGATCATATAATACATCACTAATCCAACCTAATAATTGCTACTAAACTAATCCCAAAAACTGCCTTTTTGGCCTTTTCCAGCTGATTCTGTTCATTATAAATTTGAATGCCAACAACAAGAAGCCACACACAAGCCAGTGAAAGACAATGGCCGACGACAAAGTGGGCGAAGGCAACAACAACTTGGGTAGCCGAAAGCCTTCATGGGCAACCCTCCGCCGTGTCGACTCGCTCAATCTCGAGGCTGGAAGGGTTCCGGCCGCCACCGCTCATCAACCTTACAGGGTAAGGAATTTAAAGATGAAAGATTAAATGTAGTGTTAAGAATCATGAATCTACGCAATAGTATATTATTGTTTATTTTGAGAATAATCTCGGGTGACTTTGAGTTTAGTTTCCTAAAATGTCTTGTACCAGTAGAGATAGTGTTCAGTGTTTATAAACTCATGATCGTCCCCTTAATTAGTCAATGTGGAACTTCCCTCCCTCGATCAAAGTGCACCATAGAACCTCCCATGAGGCCTATAGAGCCCTCGAACAACCTCCTCTTAATTGAGGCTTGACTCCTTTCTTGGAACCCTTGAACAAAATATACCCTTGTTCGACACTTGAGTCACTTTTGACTACACCTTCAAGTCTCACAACCTTCTTGTTTGATAATTGAGAATTCTATTGACATGATTAAGTTAAGGGCATGACTCTGATATCATGTTAGGAACCATGATTCTTCGTAATGATATGATATTCTCCACTTTGAACATAAGCTCTCGTGACTTTTTTCCCAAAATGCTTCATACCAATAAAAACAGTGTTTCTTGTTTATAAACTCATGATTGTACTCTTAATTAGCCAACGTGGAACTCCTTCTCAACCATCCTCAATATTTACAATAATCTATCAACTTAAGCTTTTCTTATGGGTATTAGGTGAATTGGCAAAGGACTTTGAGCTTGGCGTTTCAGAGCATGGGAGTAGTGTATGGCGACATCGGAACATCACCGTTGTACGTGTTTGCGAGCACTTTCAGCAACGGCATCGACAACACGGAGGACGTGATCGGAGTTCTGTCGCTTATAATCTACACCATAGCGTTGGTTCCATTATTGAAGTACGTTTTGATTGTGTTGTGGGCGAATGACAACGGCGACGGTGGGACCTTCGCTCTATATTCGCTGCTGTGCCGGTACGTGAAAGTGGGATTGATTCCAAATGACCAGCCGGAGGACAGGGAACTGTCCAATTACCAGCTGGTCGTGCCTTCCAACCTGAGACGGTCTCAGAAGGTGAAGGACAAGCTTGAGAACAGTATGTTTGCAAAGGTTGCCCTTTTTCTTGTCACCATTGCTGGGACTTCCATGGTTATTGGAGATGGGGTTCTCACTCCCGCTATCTCAGGTATCGGTTATACTATTCTTCTTCTTGTTCTTGTTCGGGTTCTCGTTCTTGTTCCAGAATTCAAATATTTAATTTTTTTTGTTAAAGATATATGTGTTATAATTAGGTATATATTAAAAAATTTAATTTTTTATTTTAACCCTAAATACAGATGTTTACTGATCATGGCCTCAGATTAGAGAATAGGAGCTGGATCTGAGAGAGATTTCTTTTCGTGAGCTAAATGAGGCCCGAGATTTGATTATATTCCTATCTTCCACCCAATTTTTGGCCTCATCTCATCTCATCCCGTCCCTCTAGTTTCGGTTTATTTAAATAAATTTGTTCAATTTTAAGGTTTAAGACTATATTGTAATATTAAATTTTAAATTTTAAAAAATTATGGTGGTACAATTTATATAATATTTTTTCTTTTATATATTTTACTTTTTTAAATAAAATTTATATTAGAAAAAAATTGAGAAAAATATTTCATTTTATTTATAAAAATAAATATAGAATTTTGCAGAAATGGAGATGGAACAGGTGAAGTTGACAGGGAAGAATTCTCTATCTCACCTCGTCCCATAGACATTTCAAAATGATTACCAAACCGTTACATAATTATAATTAACTATATTCTAATTATAATTAACAATATTCTTTGATTTGTGCAGTGCTCTCGGCCGTGAGTGGAATCAAGTCACTAGGGACAGGTACAAACCACTTTTTTTTTTTTTTTTTTCACGTTGGTCGAGTATCAAATTTAATCATAAATTTAAAATCTCGTCACGTTAAACTTTTGACTATAAAAGTCGTCGGAAGCTAACTAATTTTAAGAATAGATGTGTATATAATCGATCGGGCCGAATGAATATCGGTAACTTGATCGTTGGGGAAAGTGATGATTAAAATTGTACACAGATGCGGTTGTGGGGATATCGGTAGCAATTCTTGTGATCCTGTTCAGCATTCAACGATTTGGAACAGACAAAGTGGGGTTCTCGTTTGCCCCAATAATCTTTATATGGTTTTCATTCATCGGTGGCATTGGCCTCTTCAACCTGTTCAAGCATGACCCTGCCGTTCTCAAAGCTTTTAACCCTAAGTATATCTTTGATTACTTCAAGAGAAATGGCAGGCAAGCTTGGGTTTCCCTTGGTGGAGTTTTTCTTTGCATTACAGGTCTCTTTCTCTCTCTCTCTCCACTTTTGTTGACTTTTTTGTCACTCCTTTGACTTATTTTCCTAAGTTTTGAGTTCATGTTCATATGGTGTATAGGGACTGAAGCCATGTTTGCTGATTTGGGTCACTTCAATGTTCGAGCTATTCAGGTAAGCGACTAGATCAGGGCTGTACAGATTGAGTTGGATTGGGTTGGGTTTGAGTAATCTGTTACACGAATTCGAAATTTTGGATTGATTGTGTTGATGACCCGAACAACCCAAATAGAGTTCACAACCCAACTCTCTGTTTTGGGTTGTGGATTGATTGTGTTGATGATCCGAACAGCCCAAATAGAGTTCACAACCCAACTCTCTGTTTTGGGTTGTGTTGAGTTGGATTGTCCCGTTGTTCTTTTTCTTTTAATTATTTGTATATTAATAACTAAAATTACAAGTCATAACACATTCGTGTGACAAATGTCAAATATTTTTAATTTTCATAATAATTTTAAAAATAGAATAGGGTTGGATTGTAAACCATGTTTCTAGGTTGACCGGGCAAAAAAGAAAAAAGTCAACCGGTGAATTGACCCGAATTCTGGGTTTTTCGAAAATTCAACCTAACCCAACTGAAAAAATAGATAATTCAACCCAATATTTATGGTTTGTGTTATGTAGTCCGAATTGAATTGAAAGATCAGATCTAGATTAAACTTGTAATTTACAATTTTGCAGATTAGTTTCGGTTCTATCGTATTCCCTGCTTTGATAGCTGCCTACAGTGGGCAAGCTGCATATCTAAGAAAATTCCCGGGCCACGTCGGCAATACTTTCTACGATTCAATTCCAGGTCAGCTGCTTACGTCATTAAGTTTTTTTTTAATTATATCTTTGTAATCACAAATGGTTAATAAAATGACAAGATAACATGTGAGATCCTACATTGGTTGGAGAACGAAACGAAAAGCATTTTTTACAAGGGTGTGAAAACCTTTTCCTAGCCGACCCATTTTTAAAATCTTAAGTGAAGTGTGCTTGTACTATTTCGAATGGTACCAGAGCCAGACACTGAATGATGTGCTAGCGAGTACGCTGAGCCCCGAAAGGGGTGGACACCAACATTCTTTACAATGGTGTGAAAACCTTGAGGAGAAACCCTAAACCCTACTAATTTCTCAACTAATTCCTCTGAATGGTTGTAGGTCCTTTGTACTGGCCAACGTTCGTAGTTGCGGTGGCGGCATCAATCATAGCAAGCCAAGCAATGATCTCAGGAGCATTTGCAATAATATCACAGTCCTTGTCTCTAGGCTGCTTCCCCAGAGTTAAAGTCGTTCATACTTCACACAAGTACGAAGGCCAAGTCTACATCCCGGAGATCAATTACCTTCTAATGTTGGCTTGTGTCATCGTTAGCGCCGCCTTCCAAACCACGGAGAACATCGGCCACGCCTACGGCATCGCCGTCGTCACCGTCATGATCATGACCACTGGCATGGTTTCTCTCATCATGATCGTCATTTGGAAAACCAGCATTTGGTGGATCGCTTTGTTCCTTCTCGTCTTCGGCTCCATCGAGCTTCTCTACTTCTCATCCGTCCTCTATAAGTTCACTCAAGGAGGGTTTCTCCCCCTCGTCCTTGCCCTTTTCCTCATGGCTGTCATGATCGTTTGGCATTATGTTCATAGGGAGAGATACGTGTTCGAGCTCAAAAACAAGGTCTCCTCAGGCTACATAACCGAGTTGGCTTGTAACCCTAATGTCAACCGAATTCCTGGAATTGGCCTTCTCTACTCCGAGTTGGTTCAGGGTATTCCTCCTATCTTCCCTCACTTCATTTCCAGCATTCCCTCGGTTCATTCTGTCATCATTTTCGTCTCCATCAAGTCCATTCCGATCAGCAAAGTCGAGCCCAAGGAGCGGTTTTTGTTTCGGCACGTGGAGCCGAGGGAGTATCGAATGTTTCGGTGTGTGGTCAGGTATGTTATGCTAATGCTTACTTATAAACCCATGATCAACCCCTTAATTAGCAGATACAGGACTCCTCACCATCAATCCTCAATAATCCTCCCCTCGAACAAAATACACCATAGAGCCTCTCCTGAGACCAATGGAGCCCTCGAACAATCTCTCCTTAATTGACACATTGATCATAAGCTCTTATGGCTTTGCTTTCGGCTTTCCAAAAGGCCTCATACCAAAGGAGATGTATTCCTTAAACCCATAACCCAAGCCCACCGCTAACGGAGTCTCTTTGAGTTTTTTCTTTTGGGCTTATCCTCAAGATTTTAAAACGTTAACCAGGGAGAGGTTTTCACATCTTTATAAACAATCTCATAATCCACCCCCTTAGGGGCCAGTGTCCTCGTGGGCACATTGCCCCTGTCTGACTCTGATACCATTGCCCCTGTCTGACTCTGATACCATTTGTAACAGCTCAAGCCCACCGCTAACAGATATTGTCCTCTTTGCCCATGAACAACCCCTTAATTAGCCAACGTGAGACTCCCCCAATAATCCTCAACAAAACCACCATTAAACTTAAATTCATCGGTTATTAGCATTCGGGTTTTGATTCCTAAATTGCGACGCAGATATGGATACAAAGACGTGATCACCGGATCAGCCGAGTTCGAGCGGCAGCTGGTGGACAGTTTGAAAGAATTCATACGCCAAGAACACATAATGCTGGAAGGGATCCCATTAGAGCCAACCTCAAACCAGAGCCACTCAGGCAAAATAGAACCAACAAAAGCAAAACCCTCTTCTTCATCTGCAGCAACAGTGCACGTCGAAGGAACTGCAGCGGAAGTAGCGAGCCAGTCACGGCGTTCGTCGGGGTCCATTCAGTCGTTCAACGCTTCAAAATCGAGGCACTCATCAAACGCCATAGCTGCGGGAGGGGCAGTAGAAGAAGAGATGCAGTTCGTAGAGAAAGCAATGGAGAAAGGCGTGGTTTATCTGTTGGGAGAAGCAGAGGTGGTGGCTGAGCCAGAATCTTCACTGTTTAAGAAGATAGTGGTGAATTATGCGTATAGTTTCTTGAGGAAGAACTTTAGGCAAGGGGAGAATATTCTTGAGATTCCTCGTACCAGGCTTCTAAGGGTTGGAATGACTTATGAAATATGACAAGAACAGTGTGTTGTTCGTATGTTTTAAGGTTTTAAGTTGGTTTTTTGTTGGAATATATGTATATTACGTCGTACTTGTGTGTGTTGAAAAAGGTTTTTAGGGTACGGTTGGGTTGTTGGTCGGGTTGTTTATAACAAACAGGCTCTCGAGACGATGAGTATCTATCTTGGTTTTCTTCTGCTTTAATTGAGAAGAGTTATCGAGTCGATGAGTACCCATCAAGGGTATTTGATATATGTAGCTAACTGTTTCATCTGTATAAGATTCAAATAAGGATTCAGAATCTGGGTTCGACACCTAATGATCCTGTCATTTCCTTGGTACATGGTTACGTTACTTGTGTGAGGCATCTCAGAGAGCGACACCTAATGACCCGACATTTTCCTGATTCATGGTTATGTTACTTACGTGAGGATAAGCGTGCGACACCTAATAACTCCGATATTTTCCTACGACATGGTTGCATTACTTACGTGAGGCTTCTAAGAGTGTGACACCTAGACATCTAATGGCCAAGACACTTTCCTACGACATGGTTATATTACTTACGTGAGACATATAAGAGTGCGACACCTAGACACTTAATGACCCCGACATTTCCCTACAACATGGTTAGATTACTTATGTGAGGCATCTAAGAGTAAAAACTATCCTCACAGACCAACACGAGTCCTTTCGACATGCTTTATAGGTAAAATTTCCAACATGTCACCCAACATGAGTAGTTGAAATATTATATATTTAATTTTTTTAAATACATTAATGACTAATTGAACCCATTTATGAACACTAAATGATTTGGTTACTTCCATTAATAATATTTATCATAATTTAACTGCATGAAATGAATACTAATGGATTAGGTCGAGTTTTATTTTAAAGTTTAACAATTTTGTGAGATCTCATATCAATTAGAGGGAAGAACGAAACATTCATTAGAACGATGTGAAAACATCTCCCTAGTAAACGCGTTCTAATCTCATGAAGCTGACGACAATATGTAACAGACTAAAGTAGACAATATTTGCTGACGGTGGGCTTAGGCTTGTTACAAACGGTATCAAAGCCCGACACTGAGCGATGTGCGAGTGAGGCGCGGGGTGGTGGATTGTGAGATCGGGAGAGAGGAATAAAACTTTCCTTATAAGATGTTGAAACTACTCACTAATTTTAATTTGAAAAAAATACAGTATAAGTGTAATTTAATGAAATTAATCGTGCCTAAAAATAGGACACTTTTAGAAAGGAAAAAAAAAACTATTATTCTATGGTTAATTAATTATGTTAATATTTTATTAAATGATATTAAAGTTTATTTATTATTATTTATTTTTGGTGAATTTATTTTATTAACTCTCCAATTCATTCCATTTTATCCACAAATTTTAAAATTTTATATTTTACCCTTCAAACTTAAAAATAAATAAAAATTGGTCTTCAGTTTTATTTTTATTTTAATAAATTAATGATATAGCTTAAGAGATTATACTAAATAATTCCTAAATTTTCAAATTTTTTATTCATTTTAAATTTTTTTAGCTAATAAATAAATAGTAATTTCCTTAAATAACTAATAATAATAATAAAGTTATTTACTTAAAAATCATCTATCAGGTTCGGTATATATATATAAAAAATGGTGGGAGTGGTTTCAGACTGAACTGAGAGGACAGGGAGTTCATTTGGTCAAACTTGAAACCAGAGGAAAAAGAGAGTCGCCAATGGCGGGGGAATCTGAAGCTGCTCGGCATCCCTACGCACCCACAGATCTGGAACTCCCCGGATATGTTCCTATTTCACTACCCCTCACTACTATTCTCGGCGTTTATGTCCTCTCTTCTCTCTTTATCACTTTGCTGCTCTGGACTCTTTCCGGTATGCTTTCATCTCTTACTTTGATATTTACTGTCGTTTTTTTGGATTCTGTTTTATGCGCTTCGAATTCTGCTTGATTTCTTGCTGGAGAAGAAGACCGATGGTTTTCATAATCCGTAGTTTGTTGTTGTGTTGGATTTCTGTCCACTTGTTGAGTGAAGTAATTGGAAGCAAAATCAAACAATTTCAAATATTCTATGTTTTTCGTGTCCTCCAAGAATTCTATTGAATGTCTTTGCTGAATCTGAAGGCTGGCGATGAAACCGATGTAAAAATTTAAATCTGTCTCGTTCAATTATTCTTTTCGAGAGGATCGAGATCTGTTAAACGGATAGACGCCAGATTTCCCTTGCCTTGCCTTCCTACTCCTTAACTTGTGCTATTGTCTTTTGGTTTAGATGATTGCTTTAGAAAGGGAATACTGATGGGACGGACTAAGCGAGGATGTCTATGATTATACCTGAGTGTGAAAGAATGAAACATGTAGCAAACTGAAATCTATTTGGCCATTTATGGTTCTGTCAATCCGCGTTTGACTTCATTTGATTGGTTAATTTTGACACGATACAATATCTATTTTAGATTTAAACTCTTGATGTTTCCTTTGGTTATGCATACTCCCCTTTGTCTAAACAATCATTCATCCATACACTTTCTACTAATGAGGAACATAAATTTATCTAGATTTCAGAATGCTATGAGGATGAAATGTTAATGTTAAGATTACTATTTGGATATCAGTGATTAGCTTGTAAGTTTGTTTGTGTTGAGTGGTTATGGATATAGTGGGTTGAGAGAGTGAAAGAGGGGCAGATTTGTATAGTTTTGGAAAGAGTACTAGGCCTCTCGTAGAGCTTGGAACCTTGTAATTTGTCTAATATCAATATAATATTTCAATTAACCTGTCCAATTTTTGGTTCCTATCAAATTAGTTCCACTACATTTGTGCTCGAAATTGAATCTTTTCAAGTCTAGAAGAATATTGATGAACATGTTGTTCACAAATGGATCTTTTTCTTTTTAGGGCAGATATAGGGATGTTCATTTTGGGGTCCTTGTCCTTCGAAGTGTTTTTTCTTGTAGCTTGAGCCATCCCTCTCCAATGGTTCCACTTTTTTCCTTAGTGTAGGTAGAGTGTTGTACAAACACTAGATCCTAACACCATGATTGAAGTATGAAACACCTGATAATGGGCACTATACTATATTCAAACACTTAGTGTTGGTAGAGTGTTGTACAAGCACTTATGTTGCAAGCTATGACATATTTTGCTTTCCTATTGCACCCTGTGTTTTTTTCATGTTCCCTTCCGTGGTGTTTGTACACTTGTTCTCTCCATCTTTATCTATTTCTTTTTATCAGAATTTAGTAATGGAAAAAACTGTAGTTCTTAGAGTTGTTTGGAAAAGGTTCTATGCTTGTTGCTTTATCTTCATTTCCCCCTTATAACAGGACGACTTCCCAAAAAAACAAAGATTGAGAGGCTGCTCATGTGCTGGTGGATATTTACGGGCCTTACCCACATTGTTCTCGAGGGTTACTTTGTTTTCTCTCCAGAATTTTACAAGGACGGTTCTTACCTTGCTGAAGTTTGTAAGTTAATTTAATTCACTTTCTTTGTTACCCTAGCTGTGGTACTGGAAGGGCTGTATGGATGCTCCTCTAATAATGTTCATGTGCACTACTTACCAGGGAAAGAATACAGCAAGGGAGATTCTCGATACGCAACTCGGGACTCTGCGATTGTCAGTCTTGAAGGACTGACTGCTGTTTTAGAGGGTCCAGCTTGCATCTTAGCAGTGTAAGAATTTATCATCTCTGGGGTTTTGGGAGAGAATAGTTAATCAATTTCTAAATGACTAAGATACAAGAAGTTATGATACAAAACAAATACAAAAGAGGTAACTAGCTAATAAAATCTAAACCAAAGAATTTTGAAATGCTATACATATAAGGAATTACATCTGAACTTTCTGTTCATAATTAGCCATTCATCAACAAATTTGTTGGGCTGTGTATAATTCGCAGGTATGCAATAGCTACAGACAAGTCGTACAGTTATGTACTGCAGTTCGCCATATCATTGGGACAGCTATATGGAACTTTCATGTACTACATAACTGCTCTGTTGGACGGTGATAATTTTTCTTCATCCCCAATTTATTACTATTTATACTACGTATTGTTAAATTCCTTCTGGATTCTTATTCCTTCGCTTATTGCTATCCGGTGTTGGAAGAAAATTTGTATTGCTATGAGCAGTGAAAGCCACAAGAAAACCAAAGTTCCCTAAGAAGTGATCCATATTATGACGTCTACCCCTTTGGATTCATGGAAAATAATAGATTAGATAGTACACAAGATTCTTGTTGTATTGTAATCTAAGTTATTGTCGTGTGACATTCAGAATACGAGACACTCGTGGAATTTGAACATTTACACGAAGTTTGGGTTTGTTGATTCTGCCTTTTTTGGGTGTTAAATTAACGATGTCGATTCGAATTTGTTGTTGGTTATTTCATCAACTTTTTAGCATATTATTAGTAAAGCGTTTCTTAGATCTTTGCTATTGTATGCCAAATTTGTTTTGCAGAACTGCTTGTGTCGATCAAGTGTACGCTATATGAGTAAAGAAGGTACTGAGTGGTTGTAGGAGTGTCGTTAGTAGTAGATGGGATCGTAGTATTGAATTACATGATTGTTTTCTCATTTGAAATATGAACAAACTTCTACTAAGTTTAGGGGCTTATCGGAATGTTAAGAAAGAAAGCTGCTACTATATCCTCCTAACATAAGCACGACACCTTTAATTTGGATGTGAGAGCAAATAAGCACAATCCTTTCAAACGTTTGCTTTCGAGGTGCAATGGCAACCTTTCATTCCTCTTGAAATAATGAAGAGTTGCAATCTAAAACACACCACAGCCAACCTGGTGAGGTAAAGTAGAACATGAAATACACTAGACATGACTAACATTTCCGCTCATAAACTTTAGTTGAAATAACTCAAATTTATTGTTTTTTTAAATATACATTTGTGTTTAAGATATAATTTTATATACATATTTTTATTTTTATTTTTAATTAATTTCATTTATTCTTCCATCTTTCTTAAAAATAACTCGAATATATTGAAATTAAGTTGTTTTAATTAAATATTTAAAAATAAATAAATAGATGATAAAAAGAAAATTTATGATTGAATTAGTTTGAATTCATAAATACTATTTTAGTTGGAAGAAATTTCAACTCCAAATAATATAGTTCGGACTAAAAATGTCTGAACCGGGCCTAGAACATTATTAGTAAAAGATGACGGTCATTACCACCGAACCGGACCGGACCGGACCCCTTTTTTCCAAAGAGACGACACTGCGATCTCCTCCGGACTTAAACCTCTAAAACCACAGCCCCTTCTTCTCCCTCTCGAGCTCCAGTCCAGCAATGGCAATGTTCAAGCTCATCCTCACTCAATCTCGCCGCCACTGTCTCGCCAAATCCCCTTCTCTTTCAACTCCCCAGTTTCTTCAATTTCGAAGATCACTCTCCTCCTCTCAATCCGAATCCAACCCAGATCCCGATTCTCCCCCCAATGAATCCTCTAGGACCCCACGTTCCGCTCCCATTCAGCCCGTCTCCTACGCCATCAAGCCCAAGCCACAATCTGATCAGGACCACGATTCTCCAGAATCGCCGCAACCTCCGTCGGCTCCGCGGCGGCCGCCGCCAAGCCCCGAAGGTCGGAGGACGTGGACTCGTGAAGATATTCGCTATATGAAGGATACTCCAACTATAGCTCCGGTATCTTATCCATCGCGTGTTGCTCCGCTCCCGGAAGATAGGGTTTCGGCTTCGGGCGGAGGAGAGGAGGGTGTGGAGAGTGAGCAAATGGAGGAAGAGAGGAAGAAAATTGAGGCGGAGAAAATGTGGAGGAGGAGGGTTTTTAGGGTTGCGGAAGAGGATAAAGTTACTGCTCCATTTCCAATGGTGATCAAGGTCGACAAGAAGGAGCCGAAGGTAGTTCTTGATTTGATGGACGCCATCCGGCAAGTGAAGGTCAGTGTAGAAAGTTGTGGATTTAAAACTTTTCATGAGACATGATCTCTGGAGTTGTAAAATGAATGTGCTTTCTTAGATTTTTAGTTATGACATGGTTATTTACAAATTTCATTGTTTAATCTTACTATTATGATTTCTTAATTCAAGTTCAGGCTAGTTCCAAGTCAACTTTTGATGAGACTGTTGAAGCACATGCAAGATTGGGGGTTGATGCTAGGAAAATGGTAATGTTTCTATTATTTTTGTACTCTGTGGATTGTTCTTTCTCAGTAGGATTGGGAATCAAGTTTGAATGGTTCTGTTATTAGCCTAGTAACAATGAAATTTTAGGGGAGGAAGGAAAACTGAGAATTTTCTTACTCACTGGTTGATTGGAATGTGTTATGGTGCCTATTGATGGTTCAATATAAGCTGGCCTTGCAGCTGCACTAGTGTGCGCAATAGAGTTCTCAAAGTAGCTTATCAGAGGGCATATATATTGTAACGGCCCACCAAGCGATGTGCCAGCGAGGAGGCTGAGCCTCGAAGGGGGTGGACATGAGACGGTGTGTCAACAAGGATGTTGGGCCTCTAAGAGGGTGGATTGAAGGGTCCCAAATCGATTGGAGAAAGGAACGAGTGTCAGCAAAGAGCTGAGCTCCGAAGGAGGGTAGATCGTGAGATCCCACATGAGTTGGGGAGGAGAACGAAGCATTATTTATAGAGAGTGTGGAAACCTCTCCCTAGGGGAATCCTAAAAGGGAAAACCCAAAGAGGACAATATCGGCTAGCGGTAGACTTAG
Organism: Cucurbita moschata; assembly: GCF_002738365.1. Classification (NCBI taxonomy): domain Eukaryota; kingdom Viridiplantae; phylum Streptophyta; class Magnoliopsida; order Cucurbitales; family Cucurbitaceae; genus Cucurbita; species Cucurbita moschata. The sequence goes on from NW_019268536.1 coordinate 2,186,559, forward strand.
GCCCTCATTTATATATATATATAGATAAGAGACAATTTCATTGATGATTGAAATTTGTTAAAAGTTTTAATGATCAGTTGTTTATCCGTTACCCATATTATATAACTGCGGAAAGCTATCACATCCTTCGTTTTTTTTTTTTTTTTTTTTTGGAACACGCGATAGAAATGATTCCTTCATTTCTCCTGCTGATTCTGTGGACAATGAGCCCTTTCCTTCTTTGGTATTCTACATAGTTCTTACAAAATTATTATCCCACTACAATATTGTTTGCACTCATGGCTTTCTTTTTCTGAAATGCAGCAAGTTCTGGGTAACATGACTCTGCCCCATTCCATTGGGAAGGTATGCATCTGACCCTGTTTGTACGAGCATGTCGCATTGGAACTCAATATTATAGTTTATTTGTTAATAAAATATATATTACTTTTCAGACTGTCAAAGTGGCTTTCTTTGCTGAAGGGGCTGACGCTGAGGAAGCAAGGGCTGCTGGAGCTGATATTGTAGGTGGTGTTGAACTTATCGAGGAAATTGCGAGTAAGAATTGACCCTATTGTTTTTCCTTTTTATTAGTTGGGAAAATTTCATTTTCGTTTGTGTACTTGTACTTGACTCGATGAGTCAATTTTTCCCCTCAAAATATCAATTTCATCAAACTACCCAAAATTTGAATGAGAAGTGAAGTTAGTACCTTTTAATGCCTCTCTATATTTTCTAGGATTATCGTTGAGAAAATAAAAGTTTAAGAAGTTTTGTGGAACACGCACCCGAGCGATTCTTCTTCTTGGATGATCCTTCACATAACATAATCTAGTTCAAACAAGCCCAGGGAAAATTATCAAAAGCTTTACAAGATCAAGTTAGTCCTGTTGGTTAAACGAACTTGAATTAGAAACTAATCAATGTTTGGGACTTCATTATGCAGCCAGTCGGAAATTCAATGTTGATAAGTGTTTCTCAACCCCTGAAATGATGAGGCGCATTGGCAAGGTTTATGGATTTTACTTTTTGTGCATTGTACTGTTGTTCAATGTTGATGGCTGCTTATTTTACATTAATATTTTTAAAAAACTTTTACTCAAAGTTAGATGTTTTTGCTGTTTAGATTTCAAAGATTTTGAGGCAGCGTGGATTGCTCCCAGATCCTAAGGTGAGCGCATAATCCTCTGTTTCTATAGTGTTTATTTGATTGTAGATTAAAAATCAACTTTGATGTATTATATAGCTAGGTACTGTGACCAGTGATATCAAAGGGGCCTTAAAGAAAGCAAGAGAAGGTCACATGCACTTTAAAATGGATTCCACATCTATTGTGCATGTGGGGCTTGGGAAGGTAAAATCACTTTAGTTTAAAGCATATCACTTGGTTTTATAAGGAATGCACATGCTGAATCTGAATGAAAGTTTCCAGGAACATATCCTTCTAAACAGCATAAACTATTTCTTGTAGGTGAGTCATTCGGAAGAGTCGTTACGAGAAAATGTCGGTGCATTTGTAAATGCTCTTTTGCTTGCAAAGCCTGTCGGCTTGAAAAAAGGCAAGTAATATCACTGCCAGTTCATTCATCATTGAATTTAAGTGCTTCTATTACTTTTACGGCGGGGGGGGNNNNGGGGGGAATGTTATAATTATTCAAGCTATTTTTCTTCTGCCAGTCATCATAGTTCTTTGGTCTCCCTGACTGAAATTACATGTTATTACTTGCAGCCTCGAAATACGCTGGATACGTAAATTCCTTCCACATATGTAGCACGGTAATTCTTATCAATCTTGTTCCGTTCATTGTAATGTCCGAATTTCATGAGGCATAGTGATAAACCGTTGAGTTAAACTAAAATGATTGTGTCAACATCCCTCAGGGATCTACTTGAATTGTGCAATAGTAAGCATACATTAGTTTCTATTTCCAAACTTGATGATCGTGGAGGGTCTTTGGGTTACAAAAATTGCGATTTGATTTGATCACAGCCTTTTATTCATGCCACGTTAGTATTTTATTTGATGTTTAGAAAGTCGAGATATTTATTGCTACATGTTGCACGTAACAGCCCAAGCCCACCGCTAACAAATATTGTCCTCTTTGGGATTTCCCTTTCGGGCTTACCCTCAAGGTTTTTAAAACGCGTCTGCTAGGGAGAGGTTTCTACACCCTTATATAAAGAGTGTCTCGTTCTCCTCCCAACCGATATGGGATCTCACTGTTCAGAAATGGAAGTTATGGTTGCTGAGTTTTGTGATACATATCTCTTCTATATGAGATCTTATCTCCTCTTAGGTTGCAACTTCTGGGCGTCTACTAAATGGTGAAGTAATTCAGTATTGTTGTAATGTGCAGATGGGTCCCGGATTCCCCGTTACGATTCAATCTTTGTCCAAAGTTGCAGATCAATACAACAAGAAGTTCTTGAGCGGCGTGATCCGCTGACATCTCTCTAATATAGGTCTTTTCTAAGCCATTTTTCCATCTTTGATCTCCCTTGCCCCCAATTATAATGTTATTGTTACAAGGCAGGAAGTGGTCTAGATTTGGGTAGATTTTGTTCAACCATTTCACCAAGGACGTTCCATCTTTTTGTGTACTGAGAGGTAGAAATTGTTAGCTTCTTTTAGGGAAGAACAGCAGTGAGCAGTCATTTTGATTTTGGCTGTGGTTTGTTGTATTTACGTGATCTTCTTCTGGGTTCTTGCAGTTTGTTTATCACTGAACTCTTAGCAGTGTGGTTTATGTGGTCTTCAGTAGAAGTCCCTGTGACTTGTAAGACTCATCACCTGCTTGTTCTGGAAAATAAAAAAGGCAAGTTTTCTGATAAAGTGGGGATTTGAGGGAGACTGGATCTTTTCATCTTTCTTTTTCATATTAAATCAAACATTCATTTGCTTTAGACTGTGTTTCCATGTTATGATGCCTTAAATCTTGTATGTAAACCAATGTTTAACACTTGTCTTATACTGCTCTCATTATTTTCCTCTTTTTTTTTTTTTTTTGAAAGTTTGTATAAAAAGCAAGAAAATGTTAATTTTTACCCTAAATTTGGAAGGTGTATCAAATTTTATGATATGACTTCATCTAATTTGACCTCCCTAGTTCCATCTTTTTGTGTCCTGAGAAGTGTAGATGGAGATTTTCATCTGTGGATTGAGGCGGAAAATGGGGAAGGGAGCGATGAGAGATTTCTTACCATTAACTAAGTGGAGACAGGATTCCTCATTTTCGTCACTATCTCTACCCCATTTTACATATATATAGAACATATTACCATCGCTAGTTTCCATTCGTTGATGTATATTGAATATATTGATAGAATAATAATAATAACATTTGAATTTTTAGAACTTATATTGATAGAACATCAAAAAATTCAGGCAGTTTATTTATTTTTTCTTAAAAAAAAGCTAATTAGATAAGATTTTTAAGTATTTATACGAAGAGAAGAGACCTCTTTGATAACACAATGATATATGTATATATATGCTAAAAATGGGGTTATAGTTCATAAGCTAAAAAATAAATAATTGACGTGCCTTAATGCCTTAAGTAGTTATGATCGAGTTAATCTCATGAATTCAATCGCTTTTTTAATACAACAAATGGTGTAGAATAAATTTGAAACTCTTAACCATTGAAAAGTTTGTCCATGTTAATCATCAACTAATTAGGTTCGAGTTAATCAAAATGGTATAGTTGAATCTCTTATGATACAAAAATCAAAGTTGAGAATTAATATTGACAAAGAATTATGCTTCCAGAAATTTGAACTTCCAACATTCAAATTTCAATTTTAAATTCTTAAAATTTCAATGAACTTGCTGTAGACCGAACATTGACATCAAAAAAAGAAATAAGTGTTTTATGCACAAAGCTAGGCTCTGCTTAACCCACGAGAAGAAGTTCTAGAGAGAGAGAGAGAGAAACTCGAAGTCTCAATGCATACAAACTAATTCACTATTTCTATTTCGTTCTTCGATGAACTATCCCCACGAATTCCGACTCGACGGGGACAAAATTTCTTACAACTTAAGAACCAAATTTCAACAACAAAATTTAAATCTACAATAGAATGAGGTGTTTCAGAAGCAACATTTGCAGATGACTAAATATAAATGACAGTGGTTGCAGTTATAGGACCAACTTCGTTCCCCAGCCAGGTATAGATAGATTACTTAAGCTGCACCCTCTCACGCCACCCCGCCCCGAACAAGGGATTGAAGTTCAATGACATTACGAAAAATATTTAATGAATTACTGGGAAATTTTGTTTACAAATAGAGTAGGTAAGGAAGGATGAGCTGCAACATAATCAACCCAGTTGCCTAGAACATAATCACAACTCACTTGGTCAACCAGTAGATGAAGATCAGAAATGTGCAAATGGACGCAACAAGGGAGAGTATGATTGTGTCCATCGACTTTTTCCTCTTTATTGCTCCAAGAATATGATTTACCTGCAGACCATCCAAATGGGTTCATCATTTGGACCCAACACAACAAAGATCTATGCATATGCACATCATGCTCATGAATTATTTGAGTTGAAGACTAAAGAGTAACTGTAATGACTTACAGAAGGGAGGCGACTGCTAACGTTACTAAGCTTCGAGTTGATCCCACCGAAGGTCGACCGCTGGAAGACAAGTGCACCTAGGGTTGCTTGAGCTTGTGAAATCACATTATCCACCTACGACACGAAAAGTTCAGTAAAAACCCACGTGTATTCCAATATGTAGGTAGCTGGTTACAAAGTGAATAAATAACTCGTTGCAGAACATGATAACTTCTACATGAGTTTCTCATTCCTACGGTAACTAATTCGGTAATAATGTCGATAAACCCATAAGAAAACTCCATCACAGATATCCATAAAACAAACCTTCAAGTAGAATATTAATAGAATGTAGTCTATGCAAATAATTGTGATAGGTAAAAGATACCTGTCCTGTGTTACGGCTGATAGATGCGTGCTCCTTTATAAGGGTTTGTTCCGCAGTTCCCAGACCATCTTCCAATTCAAGTCTTGATCGATCGAACTCCCTGAAGTCATCTAGAAGTGAAGCGTGTTCTTCCTTGGCTCGGAGGCTAGAGCGAAGACGATAAAACTCCTGCACTAAATCAATAAAACTTGGTCTTAGATTCCATATGACACATAATCACAAGACTTCTGGCAAAGCGATGACGACCAAAAAATTCAAGAGAAAATGAAGGAACTTGCAGAAGCTGGACTATGACTATCTGCTTAGCTTGGTACTTCCTAAAGAATAATTATAGACCAGGCCAAGAGTTCCAATGGTTACCCTCATAATCATCCTCACAAAAATATCGTTAATTAGAGGGGAAAGAGATTATCAACAAGGGAAAATAAGAGCTTGTTCGGTCTCTTATCTGAATTCAATTTCTTGTTTTCAAATTTATTAAATTCACTGAAATCAAAATTGTGCTGTATTTCGATCCTATGACCTAGAAACTGAATTTTGGAAACACGTATCTGCTTTTAGTGTTTATTTAAAGTATAAATTTGCTACCATGCCACATATTCAATAACAGTGAAGGTATAGAATCCAACTATATTTTCCATTAAATCCCTAGTGTTCAAAATTCTCGTTCTTGAATCACCTACCAAACACACCCTAAAACTTTGTTCGACTAAGAAGCACGGACATTTTTGTTTAGCTAGTCCATGTCAACACGTGTCGAACATTTGGACACTAGTTATTGGACACATGTTAGCATAATAGGTATGTGTTAAAACACTAATCATACGAAGTCAATATAGGTCCAACATTCTTTAGCACATATTGAACACTTATTCAATATACTAAATAGACACATAATAATGAATTTCTTGTATAAATATAATATATATTTTAAAAAGTCTATATTTTAATAAACGTGTTTTTGTCATATCTGTATTCTAAATTTTAAAAGAATGATGAATCACCGTGTTCTTATCCTGTCATATCTATGTACCATATCCGTATCCATGCTTCTTAGGTTCCAATGCTACCATTACAAGAACGCCAACCAAATTCATGAGTTCACAGTTGTGTAATTGAGCACAGGGAAATTCTTAAAAATGTACTGGTTATCTAAAAGAAGTCAATAGAATGAATAGGGAGGAGACCAAAAAACAAACAAAGCCAAGCATCTAGTAGCATTTATTCCCTTCCAATGTGAAAAGACAAACATCAGTATTATACTAACATCGCTACTATACAAATTTTAAAGACAGAGTACCTGCGTAAGATCTTGAAGAATTTCTTGATGTCTAGTCAAGGTATGGGATACCATTTCAGAACCACCTGATGAGACCCAAGCTTGCATCTGTGAATTCACTTGTTGTAGCTGATTTAACAGACGTTCTATCCCAGATTCAACATCACTTCCTGCAGTATCATCATTTGTCGAACCCTTTGTGGAAACCAGTTTTCGAAAAGAATTCATCTGCTCATCCAACTGAGCTTCAAGTTTCCTTGCCTGTAGAGGCATAAGAAACATTTATCATTACAAAAAGATAAAACAACAACATATCAAACAGCAGAGATGAGAAAATATTGAATGAAAAAGTATACTTTCTCATACATGAAAAATAATCGAGATAGACAGTGTAGTCCTACTTCCCGAAGATGCAGCGAATAAAAATCCTTGAGAAATGTTCTTCAGTATAAATAATAAATCAATTTTGTGATCTTATTACAAAACACCATAATTTGAAAAAAATTCGAAGGGCAGAGGAAGATTATGCGATAGACCCAGACTATCAATTCTTTAGAAAAGTTTATCCAAGTGTAAAATTTTTGCTCATCATTTCCAGAAAAACAGATAGCACAAAGAAGCACAAAAGAATTATGCCGAGAATTGCAATCCTGAAATTAAAAGCTTCAAAAATATTATCATAACAGAACAGGACCACAATTACATCTCATATACCAAAATCCCAATCTTCCAAATTAAGAACTCGCCAATCGCCAAAACAAAAAGCTTTAGATCACAAGCTAAAAGTCAAACCGTCGATCTTTCTTAATTCTTCGAATTACACTCAACGAAAACGGCTCATATTCACAGTTTTTCAAGCGACAAGATTCAAGGTCACCGCCAATTAAAAAATAGAGACAAAAACTAAAAGCTTCAGATCACGAGCTAAAAGTAAAACCGTCGATCTTTCTTAATTCTTCGACTTACACACAACGAAAACGGCTCATATTCACCGTTTTTCAAACGACAAGATTCACGATCACCGACAACCAAAAATAGAGCCAAAAACACAATCAAATCGAGAAAAATGAGATAAGTAAGCCAAATAGAATCCAACAAGCAAAAAAAAAACAAGAATTAATAGGAGGATTGAAACCTGTTTTCGAAGAGCATCCCACGAGCTAGGAACCTCCATGGAAATGGACATCAATTATTGATCAGAAACACAAACAGTGGCCAATTTCTATGAATCGAATCCTGTGTCCTCGAATCTCTCCAATTCCTCCTCCTCCTCCTCTTTATGAATAGATGAAATTTCCGGTTCAGAGGACGAAGAAATGGGTTCGCTCAGAGACGAGACAGGTCGTCTGCAAATCTAACCCGTAAGAGTTTAGGCGAAGCGAAAATAAATGCAATTTTGCGTAAGCCTTAATCCTCTTAACAAAAAATAAAAAATAAAAATAAAAAAGTCATAATCCTCTACGCCGTTCTCATTTTAAGCCTCTGTATTAATTACCTTTGGTGGGTCCCAGTGTGCAAACCGCTGAAATTTTTCGTTTTGATTTTGTTTCTTAAAATCGCTTGAAGACTGATCCTCAAAGCTCTCTAGGAAACGACGTCGTTAAATGCGGTTGCCGGTTCGCTGTCACCTGCGTGGGTTTTCTAATCTGGGCTGGGCTCACTTTTCGTCTGGACTTCGTCTAGGCCCAATATTCTCAAGAAATCAAACTTTGGGCCGTGTTTGGTCCAACTATTTTATATTGGGCCATCAAGATGTATTCGAAGCCCAAGGTTTCCATTGGGTCGGATCAAACGAGTCAGGTTGGATCGGGTCATCCGAATCCACAACTCACCTAGATCTTCCCAAACACAACTTCAGCCCAATCAAACCAAGCCCAACTTCAACCCACACCAAGCCCAACTTCAGCTTTCAACCCAAACTAGCACAAGTGAAGCCCACATACAGCTGATGTTGATTTAGTCATCAAATGAATTGCGAGTAGATAGATCATATCCGAGCGCGGCTGTTGCTCCACGGCGATACAGACTCGATCCACTCCTACCCATCTTGGGGTACCATAACATATCGAAAATAAGGAGGGACATACTGGACGTAAGCACTCCCTTGGTTGGGAGTTGTGCCCCCTGTTTTTACGATCGATACACAGTTAAGTAGGTCAATCACGAATGCTACCACTGTGGGAACAATCCTGGTCAAGGAAGGCTAAGACGACCTACAGTTGTGAGTTATACACATTACAGGATGAATTAAATGTTAGTAACAATGAATAAGATACCATTTTACCTAAAATTTAGGAACTAAAGGGTTTAAGATTCCAGAGCCGAGGAAACTAAACAAAATAATTTCAAGAAAAACTCGATGACTAAAAGATTTAAATTAGAGGTGTTCAAATAATTCGAAAATCCGACCATCTCACATAATCTATATCAACTTGCGAGATGACATTTTTTTTGTCAGGTCAACTCGACCAACTCGAAAATATGGTTATAACCTAACCCAAACCTCCAATCCAATCCAATCCAATCGAGTATAAAAGATTCGATTGTAAACTTTATTCGAATTGTTCAGGTAACCAACCCGACCAACCCAAAAATCACGACGGATTTAAGCCTAAAGTAGATAATGTCATATAATTGTAAAGATATACGAAGGGTCGATATCTCGAACCCACATTATTCTCAAATATCACTTTTAGTTTGGTTGTAATTTGGCCTTTATGCTTTGCTTGCTTCCTCAAATTAAACTTTACAAAGCGATACTTATTCTACATGCAAGTCAACAAAACCAAGCTTTCCTGTTCCTTTTCCTTGCAACCACTATTTGGAAAAGATGGTTGCCAAATTTGAATAGTAACAACTATTTTTCAAGTGGGTCGACACCAAAATCAAATCTTAAAAAACGAGCATCGTATTAAATATAACATCAAACTGTTCAAGCTCGATTAAATTAGAGGTTCGATTAATTTACTAGAGACACGACATCATTTCATTAGTTTAGAAGATTTGTCGTTCTAGTAGGCAGAATTTGTTCAAATTCAACGGAATCTTAACAAATATTTTACTTTATTATAAACCGAAATGAATCGAACCAAGTTACGATAAAAAGTGGAGTAAAGAAAATCTAGAAAAAGATTTTGGGAAGAAGATTGGAGAAACCTAAACAAAATGGAAATGATGAACATTGGACTTTCTATCCATTTGGTATAATAAACCAAAAGAAATGGATGAAATTTAAGGGAAAAAAAAAAGGCTTTTATTAAGTGCACACTTACCCAATAGCATCTTCTTTCTTGTCAATCGATCGACGTGGGATTTTCCGTCATCCACCTCTTTGGAGACCTAGCGTTTTCGCTAGCATATGGTTGTGCTTAGTATCTGGCTCTAATATCATTTGAAGTTCACTGTTAGTAAATATTGTCTGTTACAATTTTAAACAGGAGAGGTTTTACACTGTTATAACTAATGTTTGGTTTTTCTCTTCAACCCATATGGGATCTCCAAAAAAAATTTTAATTGATTTTTTTTTTAATTTTATTGTAGAAAAATAGAAAATTGAGCTTAAAAATAACTTTGATTAATAGGTCTGTGCACTTTTAAAACAGAAACTGAAGGAGACGAAACTATGATGTAACACAAGCGAAATGTTTATCCGTTCAATACACTAGGATTACGAAAAGCGATATAATAATCTATATTTTGTTACAATTTTTGGAAGAATAAAAAAAAGACCGAATGATCGATGTTGATGTTCGGTTAAAATAAAATCGAAACAAACAAAATAGTAATGAAACGAGAATGATGTTAGAAACACGAATAGGAATGGCGACACGATGAAGGGGACGTGATATCAATTGGTGAATCGAATTGTCGGCCATTTGTCTCATATGGGGAAGAACGCATAAAGACAAAGAAGAGTTGGTATTCACACGTGGGGAGCTCCCATTGGCTTCTCAACTATGGGCTTATTTGGAGGTTTTGAGATTTTTTTTTTTTTCCTATGAGTTTCTTTTTTTATGGATATAATTTATTTTTCCATTTTCCTCACTCAAATCCAATTTATTTTCCCTCACTTTTCCTGTTTTTAGCAAATAATAATAATAATAATAGTAATAAATATATATACATATATATATATATATATAGCACATTCGGGTTACGATCATTGTAAAAAAAAATTGAAAAAAAAACACAAAAAAAAGGAATTCAATTTGATAATGATTTCGTTATTAATAATTTTTCTAAATTTTTAAAAATTATATTAAAATGAGATGTGCACGTATGAATTTATAAATTATTTCATAAAAAATAATTATTCAAATTATAAATTCACGAACTAAAATTAACAATTCGAACCCAATCTTATAATAATAAATTCCATTTAAAAAGTTTTCTAAAAATCAATGAAATTTAAAAATAAATAAATAAATAAAACATTTTGGGTTGAATCTTTTAATTTTTAAAATTTAGTTTTAAAATAATAATAATAAAAAAAGAATGAAATTCATAATTGAAATAAAATTGATTGGATGATGAACTCAAGTTGTGGAGGCTTACCTAACCCTTTAAAAAATTGGATGTAAATGGTTAGTAGTTTGAGTGGACACACATAGATAAGCATATATATATTTATAACCTTCTCCCACTCACTCATCATTGTTTTACGATTATATATTATTAATATCTATTACTGTCTATACCAACAAGATATGCATTTTATTTCGGTGACACCGATTTTATGTTGACTCATCTTATAAGAATTTTCTTAGAAAATATGTCAGACATATTGAAAGAACTCGTGTTGATTTGTGGGTATTATTCACTCTTGAAAGTAGTTCAAGTCGGGTAGGTTATTGTGACACCCGAGTAAAAATAATTGTACATAAATGAACCGATACCATATCTGAATAAGAAGGGTCCTAACAATAGGATAGCTGAGAAATACTTGAAAGAATTGAAAGTTATTACCTCTTTTTCGGTGGCTCAATCATAATAACTTTACTTACCTCTTAGGAATTTTACAGAGAGAGATGCATGTAAGTGAGGAGAAGTGACCATGTCATAGGAGGTGTAGGAGAATATCGGAACCATCCGGTGTCGAATTTGAATTTCAAATCATGATTTGAATTTTGGGTACGTGAACGTTACAATTACATGATCATGTCGTATAGAATATAAGAGAATGTCGAGTTCATCAAATATCAAATTTAATTTACAAACTGTAATTTGAATCACCAACAACTACAACATAGGAATAAAAGTAGTTGGTAGATCAATATTTGAAGATTCAAATAATTAATATTTAAAAAATTAAATAAAAGTAACTTGAGCACATCATTTTTTTTTTTTTAATTTATGTAGGTGCCACGTCATTTTTTCATATATATTATAATTGATAATAAAAAGATGTTGATTTTTTTTTTATATATTTTTTAAAAACTTAGGGGTGAGATAGATTAGACTTTAATGAATTATTTACCAAAAAAAAAAAAAAAGCTACAATCAATTTGTCGTATAAGAATAATTTAGTCTCATTTTCTTTTTTACTATTATTTTTTAAAAAATACTTAATTAATTATTTGTATTAACATTAAATTTTTCGTTTAATTTTAACTTTTTTTTTCCTTAATATATCATAAATTACGTGTGAAAATTCGAACATATAATTTATGGTAAAATGATTAAATATTGAACTGTTTGTGTTAGCTCGAGTCCTCATTTTTTAAATTTAAAAATATAATTTTTAATCTTCCTAAAATTCTTTCGTTCTAATATCTTAACATTTTTAAGTAATTTTAGATCTGATTAAAAATTTAGCAAAAGAGTTTGGAGATGTACACTGATTAAGTTGAGAAATCTATTCAAACAGTTCGAAATTCAAGTTGGTTAGGTTGGTGATCTGAGCAACTCGAATTGTTCATTTTTTTTAATTATTAAAAAAAATTACATTTATCCACAATGTATACTACATTAATAATTAAAATTTGATAAACCTCTCAAATATTAAACATTCACAAGTCGCAACACCTCAATGATATCGGTGGCAAATATTAAATATTTTTAATTTTCATAATAATATTAAAAATATGAGACTAAAATTGGGTTGTCACTCTATTTTTTTTTTTTTTTTCACATTTAGAAACAAAAAAGAAATATGGATTTTCACAAAATTTGCATTAAATTGATGATGGAGGATATTGATAGTTATGTGATATTTAGTAAAAACTAGGGCGGCACAGCATATTCTCTCTTAATCTCTTATTTTTGCAAAAAAAGGTCCTCAAATTTCATGATGTTTTTGGTTAATTTTCTAAAACTAATAACTTTAGGTGACACCAAAAGCAAAAGATTGATAAAAAAAACAAAATTTAGTTTTAATTCAAATGGCATGAAAACCTTTCCCATCGTTTCAAAAACTTTAAAGGGAAGCACGAAAGTGAACCTAAAGAGGAAACAAACTTCCCTCTTGCGTTTTAAAAACTCTGAGGGGAAGCCTGTTAGTAAAAACCCAAATATGACAATATTTGCTAGGAGTTGAATTGGACAGCTACAAATAGTATCAGAGCCAGACACTAGGCGATGTGCCAGTGATGACACTAAGCCTCAAAGAAGGTGGATATCGGACGAGCAAGGATGCTGAATCCCGAAAAGGGATGGATTGAACAAGTGTTAGTGAGAACGAGTGTCAACGAGGGAAATGAATCGTGAGATCTCACATTGATTGAAGAGGAGAACGAATGCTAACAAGGACGCTGGACCTCGAAGGGAGGTGAATTGTGAGATCCAATGTCAATCAAATTATTCTTTGATTCTTAAACTTTTGAAATTATACCTAAGAGTCTTCATTATTAAAAAATTTCTCGAAAGAATCTAAATTTTAATAGTCGTTTATATTTTCAACTATTTAAAAGTTCATAGACTAAATAAATACAAAGAGATTCTATGAAAAGGGCAAAAAGAACAAATGGAGACAGAGAAGCTATATGTGAGAAAACTGGATCACACAGAGAACGCCAAAACAAAACACATCAGAAACGACTCTTCTTCTCATTCGTTTGACTTCCTATATTAAGACCCTTTAACTGTAAAACAGTGTCATTTCTCTGCTATACATACGACAATAAACCCTGCACTTATTACCATATCAATAAGCCCTCTCTCTCCCTCCTCCCTTTCTCTCTCTACTGTGCTTTTTCTTCTTCTTCTTCTTCTTCTTCTTCTTCTTCTTCCTCCTTCAATGAATCTTCCAATATCAGAGCCATCCCCTTCTGAAACTTCAACAATCATCTCTGCTTCTGAGTCTTCTCCATCATGTCCAAGGGGGGATCCAACAACTGATCAAATTAACCTCAATTCCCACCTGGGTTTGGATCTCACCCTTTCTAACAACGATTCCGATCATGGGTCGAACCCAGAACTCAATCTAATCCACAGTTTCGATGCGAATTTGGCAACAGAACCCACAGATGGGGAAACAGAGCCGAGGGTTTTCTCTTGTAACTATTGCCAGAGGAAATTTTACAGTTCTCAAGCTCTTGGAGGGCACCAAAATGCCCACAAGCGAGAGAGAACTTTGGCAAAGAGGACTCAACGGATCGGGACGGGTTCTAACTTCGGGCTACCTCATCGGTATTCGAGTTTAGCTTCGCTTCCTCTTCATGGGTCGTTAAGTAGGTCGCTTGGAATTCAAGCTCATTCCATGGTTCATAAGCCTTCTCTTCATGTTTCGGCAATTGGGTCAGCTGGAATCTATGGTCATAGTGAGTGGTCAAGGAAGCCGCTCGATCAACACCCGGCGATTGGCCGGCTGATGCAGGGAAATTCCCATGTCGGAAGTTTCAGAGGCATTTCATCGGACACCGGAGCTGCAAGGTTCGAGGGTGTGGGGAAATTGTCTCCGGCGGCGGCCACAGAGGCCCCGCCGCCGCACGGAGGGTTCTGGTGGGGCAGTGGCGGTGGGGGCGGTGGTTTTAATCATCTGAAGATGAAGCCTAAACAAGATGAACTCTTAAAGCTTGACTTGTCCCTAAAGCTCTAATCAGAAAGGGAACTTTCTTCAATTTTTTCCATCATCTTCTTTTTCCATTTTTTTTTTAAAATTTGATGCTTTGTTCTAAGATGGGAATTGATTTAGATCCTTCTTGATTTTTCTTTTCTTTTCATTTTCTGTTTCCAATACTTGAGAAGATTGTCTCTGTAAATAATCCATTTTGGCAACAGAAGAAGAACACAAAAGTAAACCTGTCGAAAGGGCAATCCTTAAAAGAAAATTCCCATTCATTACATGGAAGGGAAAAAAAAAACCCAATGTATCTGTTGAAATTACATTGGAATTTGAGAAAGTAATACACTTTCTCTCTCAATCTTTTTCATTCTCTCTCTAGAAAACAAAAAAGTAGTGATAGATAGAGATGCAAGTTTCCACTAGTAAAAGTGGCTAAACTTTCAAGTGTAGGCGTATGGAAGATTTCTTGTTCATGTTTTTATGACCCTTATAATTAAGATTGATACCACACGCATACACTATGAGAAATATGGGCGACTAATCAATACTGTGCCTATATTATTTATTGATTTCCAAATTCTATGGAAGCATAAAAGTATTAACCATTTAATTTGGACAAGAGTTTCAATCCAACTTGAACTTTCGATCTAATTTGGAGAATAATGAAACTAATCGAAAGATTAAAAAAGAATCTAGAAACGAACATAGAGTTGGAGTTGTACCTCAAGCAAGAAAGACATGAGATTTTTGTTAAAATCCTCTTCCAAGCTAACGGCTAGCTAATATTGTCTTCTTTGGGCTTTCCTTTCTAGACTTCTCCTCAAGATTTTTAAACGCATCGGCTAGGTAGAGGTTTCCACACTCTTAAGGAATGTTTCGTTCCCCTCTCCAACCGAAGTGAGATCTCACAATCCACCCTCCTTGGGAGCCAGCGTCCTCACTGGCACACCGCTCGATGACTGGATCTGATACCATTTGTAATAGTGCAAGTCCACTTCTAGCCAATATTGTCTCTTTGGGCTTTCCCTTCTAAACTTCCTCTCAAGGTTTTTAAACGTGTCTGCTAGAGAGAGGTTTCTACACACTTATAAGGAATGTTTCATTCCTCACTCCAACCGATGTGGAATCTCACACCTTGACATCGTATAAATCACGAAAAACAGTATAGATAATAAAAAAAACAAAAACCTTAAAAAATATATGATAAAAAAAGATTGAAATAAATAAACTTCACAGACAAACACGGAGCTATGTCATGATTCAAGATCCAACATTATATTTTAGGCTTCTTGTCAATCAAATTGTGTGTGTGAGAAAGAGAGAGAGAGAAGATTCTGGAAGGCCCCAATATGAAATTGTTGGATAAAAGGGTCCTAAATTCAAAGACTAAAGAGTATGATGGTGTGGTCCATGAAATGAGCACAAATTTGGATGGTTGTAGTTTTCATTTAATGAGACCACCATACAGAGGTAGATATAGATATACAAAACCTTGTGAAAAAGTAATGAAGGTACATAATGACCTTTCCTCCTCCCTCCTCCCCCTCAGCTATTCCATCACCATCATCATTTTTCCCACATTATTAAATTGTGGGTAAATCTTCATTGTCTTGATTTCTGACCTAAAGGATCTCCTAATAAGGCCAAACCAGTGGTGGGGTTCATATCCCAAACAAATCATGTTCATCTTAATCATATATCTAACTCATGATCATTAGTCATAATAATGGAGCTAATTTCTTCTAGTATCAAGATGTAAAAGTAACAGAAATCCTGCTATTAAGACAATTTGATGACTAAAAAATCTCCTACTTTATCATACATACCACACAACCTTTCTGAAAAGGACTGAGCAAACTTTGGGTTTTGGCCATCTGTTGCTTTGTTACTTCATCAGTTGGGATGTCCATTATTTGGGTTAGACTGCCCATTCTGCAACATTGAAGAATCATAGACTTTGATTATGCACCTCAACTAAAGCCATAAGTAGTAATTTATCAGAGGTTGAGTAATGAATCAAGTTTCATCAAATCGAGTAATATGTTAAATATTTACTGAGAAACAAATTGAAACAGTGATAGGGTGCTCGAAGGAAACATGACTAAACACCATACAATAATTCTTCAGATACACAGCAAAAGTAGCCAGAGAATGCACCAAGAAATTGTGGAGCTATGATCACATAGCATCAGGTGAAGTTTAAACCAATCAGTGTCTTTCTCTCAGGATAACTAGTCATCATTAAAGGTCCCCTCCAATACATTTAATTAGACTACTTTACTTTATGAAAAAGGAGGTATATAACATGGATAAAGCATCCTTTCTTAAATATCCAACCTTCAAAATATCAAGTTAATGCTCTAATGTGTCAGAGGATCGAATCCAAAAATAAACCACTTGTCTGGTCCAACAAATTGTTTGTATATCATCAATTTATTGTACAGAGTTGAATTCAAGCTACATCTGAAAGTAAGGAGACCTGGGACAAGGTAGGGTTAGATTTGTTCTGACCTTTGGGTCTGCAATGCTACATGATGATGAGCAGGAAGACAACCACTAAGCTGCCCACTTGATGACAATGACTTGTCATCTAGTTCAATCCCATTCCACTGCCTACTAGTTCAATCCCATTCCACCGCCTACTGTATACTTCTGATGGAAAAGGGGAAAAGGAAGTTATTCAAATGAAACCACTACAACGTATTTACTTCAAAATAGTATCTTTTGAATGAATTTGCATATTTTTTAACAACCAGTAAATATAAATCGAGATATTTTTACAGTTTTTTTTCCTATATCCAACCATGAAAAACTGCCAACCACATTGTAGCAGCCTCGATGGACGAAGAGAGTAAAAATTCTCTGTATCTAAGTACATTTCCATGACACAAACAGAAATTGATTGCTAATCAGGTCATTAATTTTCGTAACAAAATGGGCATCAATCCTTTGCCTATTAACCATTTACATTGGTGATGATCAAACCCACCGCATCAAGAAATATAGTTATTAAACAAAACCTGGAACCATTGGATTCTTGGCAACATGGTTCACTTCTTTTCTCTAGCTTCACCAAAAAGTAAAAGTACCATGCGCAGGATATTGCAGTAATATTAAGAGACGTCTTCCTCATCTCTTGGAATCTGGAGAAGATGCTCCACCTTGGTTTTGATGCTTACTATCTTCTCCTGTTGTAGATGCACGAATTTTGGGCAAAACTGGAGCCGGTACTATCTTTTGTCCACCAAGATGGTCATCCATAGACTTGCTAGGATCAATATTTGCCCCATGTTTGGTTTTATCAACGCCTTGAGCCTTTTCAGAGTTCTTTGTGACAATACCACTCCCTGATTGTTTTCTGGATTCAACAGCAATTTCTTTTATAGTCTCCTCAAGTTTATCAAGTCTTGTTTTTACCTCTTGAAGCTCCTGGTTCTTGTCATGAATTTCTTCACGTTCTTCTAACTTTATTTGTTTAGCTGCCTCTTCTTCTTTCTTCTTTTTCAGCTCCAGGTCCTGATATGGTGACTTTGGTTAAGAAAACCATTGAATAACTGAAAATCACAGAAAAACATTGTTAAGGGACCGACTCAAAGAACCAAAGGAAAACTTAAGTATCCAAATTCCCATGGATAACATTGTTATCTTTCTTTGCCAAATATTTAAAAAAGTATATGGTATATATATATACAGTTATTTTCATGCAGTTTTATACAGAAACAGATTCCTCATGACCACTTTACAAACAATAGATTACTTAACGAGAAGCCAGGACGATAACCTCCATATTCTCCCATTCATTTACTAGGTGTAGCAAATGCTGTTCACAGATGTGGTTGTTACATTTTCTGACCCCAAATCATCCTTGAAAACACTAGGTACTGTAACTTTAATTTCTTGGACAATTACTAGTTATCATAAGTCATAATTTATCAGTCTTAAAAGGTTAAACTCCTCATTAAAGTTTATGTAGACAAACATGAACATATAGACTACTCATCTTGATCTAGGAGACAAAATGATGATGCAGTCATTTCATCTCTTACATTGATATCTACTTAAAACAAAAAAAAATGATATGACCTATTTCTAGGTTGGTTAACATCTATAAGTTCGAATGTTCAAAATTTTCAAGTAATATTTCATTTAATCTTCTAACTTCTTCCTTCTTCTCTAATTATTGAACACGCTTTAACTTTATCCTTTCTCAACAGATGATATATATTTTTTCTGTTAAAAGAAAGAGTTCTATGCTTGCCATTTAATACAGAAAGAGGTTCCTCATGACCATTCTGCAAACGATAGAGTATCTAGAAGCCAGAGGATGATACTTGATTATTAAAGGTTAGTTCTAATAACCTTTCGAGTATTTTCAATAGAAGTTAAAAACAATACGCAATGAACTGATACAAGTGTATAAGATCGACAAAAATATAAAGCAACAAATAAGGCTTTCCAGCTTACCACATTCTCAAATTTATTCACCAGGTGTGTCAAATGTTGATCCCATTGAAATTGTTACAATTACTGACCAAACAGTATGGAAACCACAAGTTTAATTTTGAGACGACTACTAGTTATCATAATTCATAATCTAACACCGAGTCTCAAAAGGTTGAACTTCTAAAATAAAGTATATGATGCCAAACATGAAAATATAGGCTACTAATCTTGATTTAAGAGACAGGATGATGATGCAGTCATTTCAACTCTTACATTCATATCTAATTAAAGAATTACTAATCATGAAAACTTAAAGGATTGTTTCAAAGCCATATTTTGAAAACCATCATCTATCTTTAAAAATGAATAATAATTTTCTGAGTAGGAGAACTTATTCGGTAAGATGGATTTTCAACAGTTAAATAAAACAGAGAATAGAACCATTTTTTTCTAACTTCATGTGTTTCTTTACTGTTTTTGTAAGTTACAATTTATATATGAACTTTACCATGCTACTCGTGTAAACTTATATAAATATATTCCATTTTCACATTCATATAGATAAAAGATAAATAATAAAAAAGATCCAACAGTTTTTTTTCTTAATTCAGAAACAACTGGGGAAAGAAAAAAAAGACAGTCTTTTTCTTTACGGCGGGAAGTTAGAAAATGAGTTTTGGGAACAAATTTCAGAAGAATGTACCTAAAACAGTCTCTTAAACTGAAATTATGGTAATTTAGCGATAAAATCTATGGTAATCTAAATTATACAAAATCAAATATTTCTACAACACGCTAATACTTGACACAATGACCTCTTGAAACTTCACGTTGCATAAAGGTACACAGTTTTTTCTGCAGGGCTGGATGAGGGGGATCAAAGAGGCTGACTAAGCTACGTGTTTAATTGACTGATTACTTTTCTATGAAAACCAAACTTCCCTTGAGAAGTAGAAAATGAAGGAATGTGAACAGCCAAGAAGGCAAGCCAACTGCCCAATAAAACGAACCTAAACAAAAACTGGTACAACAGGTAGGAAAATGGGTTCCAACTATTAAGACTCCGGAACTATTATAACAACGACAATAATTATGATCCTCAATGTAATGTTTTGCATCAATAACTACATATATTTGTGTGTGTGTGTGTGTGTGTGTGTGTGTGTGTGTGAGCACCAAGTTAACAACTGTGAACTACATATTGTGCAGAGCGACGACAATAATTATGATCCTCAATGTAATGTTTTGAATCCATAACTACAAATATATATTTATGTGTGTGTGTGTGTGTGTGAGCACCAAGTTTACAACTGTGAACTACATATTGTGCAGAGCGCTACATAAGTGTTTTATGTCAAATAATTTTAAGTTTGGTAATGCAATGATGAACCATATTGAGAAAACTATCGTATAAAAAATATTTGTCATCGTTACCTAAATGTGTCCTCTAAACATGATAATCTTAGAATACAGGGAAAATAAACCAGAAAATGGAAGACAGAGCAAGCTAAGAAAAGAGTATCATGTGAAAACGTTAAATTATGAAATCAAGGAGCACAAATGCATTCAGAAAATAATGACTAGAGAAAACATAAAGCAGTAAACGCAGAACAACAACTTAGGAAACTTTAAAATAAGGCCGTGAAATTTAGTTACCGCTTCCATCTTCCTCATTTCATAACGAGCATACTGGGCCACCAGATAAACAGCTGCTTCAGGAAATAAGTGCATTTAGGAAAATAATTAAGATACAACTAATGTCTCTAGCCGAACATAGAATTAATAGAGAGAGACAGTTAAAGGTACCGACCCAAAGACGGCATGCAAACAAAGAAGAGCTGAACCAGATGGAAATCAATCCTGAGCGTGAAAGAAAGTTGTTAAGTAATCATCGTAGCAAGAAGAAAAAATCAGCAGACATACATGGATTTTGAACAAACTTTTAATCGTAAAAGGACAAATCACACGAAGCTTATACTAATGGGTCATTTGATACAATTTTTATATAATTAAGCTTTGAAAACAATCAATATGATGCATTACTATTGAAGATTCAAATTTCACTACACCATTGAAATATACACTAGCATACAACGAAACCCGTTTGATTCAATCACATACTACAGACATGAACACAACGTGCTCGATAAAATGTCCCAAAGAACTTGAAGAACCAAAAGCTACTCGAACATTAGAACTGATCAAACAGCCATGTAAGACGAAGATAGAGAATAGAAAATGATACCCAAACTTCTTTTTCTTGGGAGGATCAGTGAAGAGGATCTTGGAGGCGGTCATGAAGTCCAAGTTATCCAGCTGCTTGTACGCCTCCTTGTAGCTGCTGAGATCCGACTCCACCTTGTTGCTGCCATTGATCTCGCCGTTGTTGCTGTTCTTGTTGGTCCCAATGCGGGATTTGGAGCAAAATGGACTGGTCTGGAATGGCTTCAATCGCTTTGAAAATCGGCTCAAACTGGCTCTGGCGCGAAACATTGCCCTCGATCAAGATGCCTGCGAGGGAAAGAACGACGAATATACAGGTCAGAGGTAACTAATTCTGATGGGCCGACGAGTCTTCATTTACCAGGCCCATTAATGTGTCAATGTTTGGGCCTCCAGCCCATCATTTTTTTCCCTTTGAGAAATTGGAATGGATTTCTACATTTAACCCTAATTCACCATTTCTCCTCAACTTCAATTCAAAATTTTTAGATTATATATAATTTATTTTTAAATAAAAACGCATGGTTTATCGATAAAGTTTAGATATAATATTTGGAGAATATATTATTTATAGAATATATTTTAGATATTATATTTTAATATTTTTTTCTTTATGATTTAATTTATAGTATATTTTATTTTATTCTCAACATTTAATTAATTTATATTTTCGGTAGCTATTAGTTGCTAGTTTGTATCATATTTAAAGCTTATATATCAACGAGAACAAATTTTCAATTCCTATTTTATTTCTCATTCTTAACATATATGTATCTACCCACAAAACAAAAACAAAATAATAATAATAATAATAATAATAATAAATCTTTCAGAATCAGTATCGCTTTTTTGATCTATAAGGAAATCGTCTCCCTCTTCCACTGTGTTATTTGAATTATAGGTCGAGAGTTTAATATTTTGTGAGGAAGAACACTTTTTATCGGCTCTTATTGCCATCGTTGTCACCGTCACCACCAAGCGTTCAAAGATTTTTTTTCAACAAGACTAAACTTCTGATTGAACGATAATATAATGTACTTTATCAAAACAAAATTTTATTTTTGGTCCATAAAGTTTAACTTAGATTAAATTTGAGTCCTCCACATTTCAAATTTTGATATCTTAGCTCTAAAAATTTGGGTTAATCTTATTTATTATTATTATTTTAATTTGACATGGCTTAAATATATTAATTTCGTATTTTTTTTTTAAGTTATTAACCACACACAAAAAAACATTATTTACTATTATTTACAAATTTAAATAGGAGATTATTCTAAAAATGTCGAGAATTAATTTAAATTTTATGAACTAAAAATATTAATTATTTTTTTTTAAACACGAACTATTTTATGATGTTTTGTTCTCAGTAACATACTTCTATTGAGATATGTAGCCTGATGCAATCTATATTTGGAAGATATTTTCTAAAAATCATATAGTTAGGAGAATATATTGTTGAAATATATTTCGCAAAGATCTGATAGAGATATATATGGTAGATATTTAGTAAAGACTTAATAGAGATATATTTGTTATATTAGATCGGTTTAAATATGTGAAAGCTACGTGTATTAAATTGAAACCATATATACCCCATTGCTCTTAAAATATATTTCTCTTCTTTCTCTTGTTGTACGTATTTGAAGTCATCAATACATAACTTTAGGCACGTGTATTTTCTCTCCCTTGTTCTTGTACAGCCAATTGAGTGTGTGGGTATTTTGGATAATTTAATTATTATTATTTTTTAAAAGGGATGAATTTCTCGATTCCCAAGCCCGCTTTAAAAGATTCCCGTTTCCCAATCCAGCTTTAAAAAACTATGAACTTTGTTAATAATCAAGAAAGTTATGATTACCCGTTAATTCTTTTTTCACTCTCAACACCTTTTTCCGCCCCTTTTTTGTTTATGTTTCCGATGTTAATTTTCTATTTGGTTCGAGGATATTTAGCAATGGAGTTGTTATTAATCGCAGTAAGCGAGTGGGAGTGAGATCGAAATGTGGTGCAGAAGAATCTCCTGCAATGGCGACTCTGGATCGGTGCCAGTGTACCTCAATGTGTACGACCTGACGCACATTAATGGCTACGCATATTGGCTCGGCCTCGGAGTTTATCATTCTGGTGTACAAGGTTCGTTCTAATTCGAGCTTTTCAATTCTTCTTCGTCTAATTCATCGGTTTATCTGCTGGAATTTGCTGTTAGATCTGCATTTTTTATGCTTAATCTGCTGGAATCCACTTTTGATGAGTTCTGTTTCTGTTTGGTTAGTGAGAAAATGGGGGGAAATTGATTGAACTTCTAGGTTTTTGCTTTCTGTTTACTTGTTTATTGTTCTTGTAAGTCGGATTTTACTCCTGTGAAAACTTTCCCGATGTTTTCTGGACCTGCATTTTGATGGATTCTGTTTGGATGGTGAGAAAATGATGGAAAATTAGACGAACTTCTAGGTTTTTACATTTAGTACTCTCGTTTGTTGTCTTCAAGTATAATTTGCTCTGTTTGTGACCTCCATTTTGACGGAATCTGTTTGGATGGTGAGAAAATGGAAGAAAATTGGACGAACATGGAGGATTTTACTTTTAGTTCACTTGTTGATTGTTCTTGAACTATAATTTACTTTTGGAGAATCTTTCCTGGTGTTTTCTGGACCTTCATTGTTGTGTTTGGCTGCTGAGAAAATGAAGGAAAATTGAATGAAGTCTGGTCTAGGAAAATCTATTCTGCCATTTTTTATCTGAAACTGAGAAATCTATGGGATTCTGATGCAGTTCATGGAATTGAATTTGCATTTGGGGCTCATGAGTATCCAAGTACAGGGATATTTGAAGGGGAACCGAAGCAATGTGATGGATTCAAGTTCAGAGAATCAATTTTGATTGGGAAAACAGATATGAGTGAAGCAGAAGTGAGGTCATTAATGGAGGAACTTGGTAAAGATTACAGAGGAAATGCATATAATCTCATCACCAAAAATTGCAACCATTTTTGCAACCATGTTTGCATCAAACTCACTGGAAATCCCATCCCAAATTGGGTCAATCGCCTCGCTAGAATTGGTAAATTTTGATCTAAATTTACTTTCCTTTTCTAGTTCTTGCTGCTACTGTTTCTCCTTGAATGCTGATGATGAGCTTGACTACTTTTGTTAATAGAAAATTATTTTGATCCTTTTTTTCTTAAACTAGTTTACAAAAAGTTGCTTGAAATATTCTCTACTCATTTAAGTGGTAGGTATAGAGTTTCATAACAAATTTAAGTGGTAGGTGGCTTGATATCATTTAGTTTTTTTTTTTTTTTTCATTCTTTCTTTTTGAAAATTTTGTTGGTTTGCTCAATGGTTTTCTGCGACCAAATTTCAAAAACAAGTTTACATTTTTTGGTATGAATTTTTGAAAATATTGATGATAAAACATAAAAAAATCAAACGACTATGAAGAAAATAAAATGATTAATGAAAATTAAACGAAAATGATCCTATATAGATGATGTGAGAACCCAGGTTAGTTGATGAAGGGAACGCATTTCTTATAAGGGTGCAGATCCTCTCCCTAATATATAGCATTTTAGAACCTTGAGGGGAAGCCTAGAAGTAGAAGCTCAAAGAGGACAATATCTGTTAGCGGTGGGCTTGGACCATTACAAATGGTATCAAAGCTAGACACCGGGGTGTGTGCCAACCCACATAGGTTGGAGAGGGGAACGAAACCTTTCTTATAATGGTGTGAAAACCTCTCCTTAAACGCGTTTTAAAACTTTGAGTGAAAGCTCAACGAAGACAACACTTACTAGTGGTAGGTTGAGCTATTATAAATTCGAATCTTCTAATATGTATGTGTCATGGATTGTGTTGAATGTTTGTGTTTGTGAAGAACTTCTGAGATGAGGGGTTTTGGAATGCAGGGTGGATATGCAACTGTGTTTTACCAGCAACCTTAAACTCCACGAAATTTGGACAAAACAGAGCGCAAAAGAAGAGAGGTGAAGAAAAACAAGAAGAAGAAGAAGAAGAGAAGAAGAAGAAGGAATTGGCAAGAAGAATCCAAACAGCTGAAATTTCAGCTTCTAATTCTTCATCTTCTTCAACTACTACTCTCCGCAGAGGAAGAAGCAGAACCAGACGTCCTCGTCTTCCAGCTTCACCATTGATACCCACTTCAAGTTCTTGAAGATTGTTATTTTACTAATTCCCCCTCTAAATTATATCTCTCTCTCTAAAAAAAAAAAAGGCATTCTTGGGGGGTATATCAGTGATTATGTAAATTGTGTATTATTAGGCAAAGTGGGCTGTTTTTTCTCTCTCTGCAATGTTTTTTCCCCACCATTAATGATTCCCATTTTCTTGGATTTTCTTGAGCTCCCATTGAAGTTCTTACAGGCTGGGTTTAATTTCCAGGTGAGATGTGGATTGGAATTCAAATTTTGATGAAATTGCTTAATGGGGCATATTCATTTTCTTAGTAGCAAATATGACCTCCGGAATGCTCTATAGAGTCGACATTTTTTTCCCATTTTGATCATTACTTTGATATTTGTTCTATATTTTATATCGATCATCTTATAATTTTACGGAGATTAAAATACAAATTTAGTATCTAAATTTTTAAATTTGTATCAATAGTTTATTGAAATTTCAATCTAGTGTCTAATATGCTTATGAATTCAAGGCGACTTAAAATTTAAAAATTATTCTTAAATACTAAAAAAATCATTCCAAACTGGCAGAAAATTTTATTAAATATCAAATTTACTACTATAATATAATAATAATTATTATATATATAAACCCTTTTGGAAAAGTGCCTTGAATCAAGTAAAATAGGGCTTAGTATTAGCCTTGGGATTTGGCTAAGAGTATTTTGAAAGGAAAGGGCAAAATGGCCTAAAAAAAGGTGGAAAGTTGTGTTGCGCCCATACTTTTGTGACATTGGTGCTTCCTACTTTGGCCCTTTTTTTAATGCTTTAGGCCATAAGATATGGTCAAAAAGTTTTAGCCTATCATACCATTCATTCACTTTCAAGCTATACGAATATAATCCATGTGATAAAGCCTTTTGCTTTCGTTCATTCAAAGGGTTTGGTTTAAATTGTTTTAAAGGATACACAAAAAGTCTGCAGAGTAGTCAGTCAATTGAATGGCTAACGTGATGATGAAGAATGGGAAGAAACTGTAGTAAATTAGCAGAAGAATAATCCATGAATGTTTGAAATGATAATTTTAACATAATGGGGATTACCATTGATTTCAAAGAAGTTGAGAGAGGAGGAATAATGAGTGAAAATCCTGCTGCTATGCAAATGTGTAATCGAAGATGAGCCTGCAGAAAGAGAAATGTTGGTAGCTATGGTTAGAAGCGAAGCCCCTTTGAAAGGATGAAATATATTGAATCTGAAGCGGTAAGAGAAATTGGATACTTGCTTCAATAACTATGGCGTATACATCAAATACATTGTATGATGAAGACATCAGGTTTTTAGCTCTGTTTTGCTTGTAACCATTCGACGAAATTGTCAAGGATCAACGGCCAAGCGAGTTCTGAATCGTAATTGCTCAGGTCGGGAAAACTTATCTGCACAATGATCAATATGTGTCACAGCTTGAATTGAGGACATCGATACCAAATGGAGATGATACAAACAAATCAATTGGAGGTGGATAGAGAAGTTACTCTTGCATAAATATTACACTTCTCCTTCAGACTGATTTTCAATACAAATGGGAATTATTGTATGAGTTAAAGTAGCAAGAAAAATTCTTGAAATTAGTTAACCCAATTGGAAAAGAAATGAATTCAGTTAATTCACAAACTTAAATATCTACATTGTTTTGCTGAATTCAAGGGATGAGAAGATCATTGAATTGGCAGTGACTCTCTAGTAAAATTCAGGGCAAATTTAGAGTAGATTCCAAAAACTATCTGCCTCTCAATTTTTCTTACTGTATTCCAGCAGTAGTGCGATAGATGCAAGCAAATATAATGAAATGTGTCATGTTCATGTGCTTTGGGAGAGAATGAAAGTACCTCATTGCAGAATCGAAAGAAGCCCATCCATTGATCCATGTTAATAACCTTATAGTCACTTTGTATCTGCATACATAATACGAGCAAATAAGAAATTTTTATTCTGCCTTCTTGATGAGGGGGAAGACAGTAAAAATGTGATTAATCGGTCAATAACCCAAACTGTTGAAACCCCTATGAAAGAAAATTTGTTACTCTACAACATGTCTTTCACAGAACCACCATTCTTGAATCATCAACCATTTCTGAAGGTTCTCCTCACGCAGATTAACTAGGTGGCTAGAGCTGGCTATCAGTAGTAATATGGTGAAGTCCATTTTATCATCCACTAGGTATGCTAGAGAGAGGCTATAACTCAAGAATGTACCTCTCTTAGACTAAGTGCATTGTATTAAATATCTAGAAGTCCTCTAAGGCAGTGCTGGAGTTAACTGCAGTGCCAAATAAACCATGCCTGTGGATAAATGTGGCACATTAAAAGCAAAAAAAAACATGACGTGGCACTCACCTTCAAGTATTCGATAAACGCATGGACTTGGGCATGAAACTCGGACCCTAAAACAAGATCCAGCAACTCGCATATACTCTCTATGTCAATACTCTTTTGCTTATCCTCTAAGAAAATATCAATGGAATAAAGATAACATAAAGATCAAATTACAATATAGAGTAGAAGAAAATGAACAGAACTTGAAGATTAAAAATACAAAACAAACCTGTTAAACAATACCGAAATGCATAAGAATAGAAGTCCACAAAGTTTGACAGCCTCCTTACCTTTTAAAAATGTGAGGAATCGATAATTAAAAACTTTATGCGCAATAATTAAGCAATGCGCTAACTTATGTACTAATTTATTTTGAAACTTTTAACAAGACAAGTATTGAACCTCTTTCTCAAGATCTGGTAGTGCCTTCTTTAGTTTACTAACAGTGTCTGCCCTCAGGGACTTGAGGCCTGTGCGCCATTCTTCCTAACAGATATGCAATAGGTTAAGGTTCCATCAAATGAATTTATAGATCTTGACAGAAAAAAATTTAAGTTGAAGCTGAGAATATAAATGACAGGGTTTTCCTTATAAGCCGGTGCTGAACACAGATAAAATCGATGTTTCTTTTTTAAAAAATAATATCAAATTCATTGAAGGTATGAAATTACAAAAGAAAGGGGAAGAACCCCGCTCCAAAGCAGTTACTAAAAACTCTCCACTTGAATAAAATAAAATATATCCTTCATAGATCACTATACTGATTAGAAAATGAATGAGAAAGGATTAAATGATGTGGAAGCATATTGCAGTAAATAAAAGGACAACAATACTATAAAGAAGATCTGCTGTATAATTTCTAATTTTGAAGGCCAACAGAAGAGTAAATATTCTTACCAGGGTAAAGTATCCTTGTTTTTCAGATTTCATTTTCCTGGTATGTGTAATCCATTAGTTTCTAGGCCATAAGGTCACACAAACAAAAAAAAGTTCAACTATCATATCAGTCGAGGTACAACTTACCACGCAAGCATCAAGATTCTTACATCAGTGGGATTCACTTCCATGTCTGAACAAAGACTTTCAATTCCTTCTGGACTGTTACAACAATAGTCAGTACAGCATATCATACGGATCTTATTCATACAAGTACTCAGAAGTCTCCTTGAAGATAAGGAGAAGAACATCCTTGATCATTAAAATAACATGGATGGGAAGTTTTGATGAAGAAAGATAACATTGTTCAAGCATAAGAAATCAACCACAAAAAAAAGAGTTTATGATTGGAATATTGCTATGCATTTAAACAGTATAATACTGAATAAACAAAAAATAAAATAAAAAGATAGGTACAAGGCAAAGCTAACTAGCAGAAAACGAGATATTTCAATGTACCAAAGTCGACTTACTCGATCAAACCAGAAGAGCCATTGGCATATGAGTAAAATAGGCTATCGATCCGTTCCAACTCTTTTGAGCTTGCTCGACTTGAAGCTGGATACATTGACAATCTTAAGTTCATAAGAATTGAAAAATTATCTTTTTTTGTTAATAAAAGTACGCCTTCAAATTTCTACTCGGACCATTTCAACGAATTTCTACAGCCAAGTTCCTACTTATTCTATTTGTCAAGATACTTTTCAGATATTGTAGATCACTGATTAATCATTCAGGCAAATTTAAAGTACAAAGTTGGGAGTCAACAACAACATAAATCCTTGGCCATGGTCAATGAATTTTACATTGAAATGTTTTATTTGATTAGATCAGAAAAGCAAAGATAAGAATCTAAAATCCGGCCAAGAAGAACATCTATTAGCATAGTGGAAGAAATCCAAAAAAAGATACTCACACATAAATCACCTCATAAGAACAAAAGAGTATACATCAACATGGGCATGATAATTATTACGATATAACTGAGAAAGCCACCTACCACATAGTTTCGCATAAGAATAGCCAGCAGACCACCATACAGAGTTCATTACTCAATTAAATTTGAAAAAAAAAATCTCAAGACAATGAATAAAAGTGGTTTGCATGTTCAGATTCTTTTTCTTTCAATTCCCAAGTATACAACTCCCACTTTCTAATGAAACCAACTCACTCCATGTCATCTCGGATTAGCTCTTACAGGTGCTCAGGTACATGCACAAAACAATCTGTAATATAAGCTTGAAATTCCCAAGTTTGATAGCCGCAACACAATTAGATAACTCCTAGAGCTATTCATCCCACTGAAGCCTCACTCTATTTAAAGACAAACTAAATCATCAACATAGCAAGATGCACACACAACATCCAGAACGTAAAAATCTCCTGAGACAAAGGCATCGTAGGAGTATAATCAATCAATCAAAGACAAAACCATGTCCATGACCAGAACACACAATGAACCAGAGTATATAACAACACGATGATCGATTTCCATGGCGAGAATTACAAGTAGAAGAATTAGAATTGTGGAAAAAACAAAGGATCAAATACCGGAACGAAAGAGATCGACGGCGGAAGAATTAACGGAAGCTGAATTGGGTTGACCGGTTTTCTTTGTAGCAGAGCGCCGCATCTTCTTCTTCTTGTTTGAGTGCAATTGGATTGGGAAGGAGAAGATAAGAAGAGAAAGCAAAGACGAAGATTGATTTTTGTCGCACCAAATTGGAGAACACAGAAACAACGACTAAGAACAAAACTTCGGCTTTCGTCTCTCTAATTTCCTTTTCTTTCATTTTTGTGGAATTAAATAAATATTAAAAAAAATACTTTTTAATAAAAAATAAATTAAAAATTAATAATAATATCATTAAATTTTCAAATATAAATAATATATATATATATATATATCATTAAATTTAAAAATAATAATAATAAATATATTTACCATTATTTGTTTTTTAAATCGTTAATATTTTGCTTAAAAAAGAATTTTAAAAATATATTTTTTAAAGTATTTTTAAAATAAAAAATTTAGAGAGTATTGATAAAATTGAATTTTGGGCCAGTAAGCTTGTTCTTTATATCGAGAATTTGATCTCAAACCAATTTATCTATAATCTTTAAAGTTGAACTCGAATCGATTCGAAGAATTTTAGTATTTGTGAATTTAAAGTTCACATACACAGATAGTTCTTAATTTCAATAAACTATGGCTTTCATATGGCTGGTTGATTGTCTGGAATCTGTCGTAGGCCAGTTGATCATTTTGGATGAACATCGACTTGTTGATTTGTTTGTATCAACTCCTAGCTTGTTGATCGACTTGAATAATCCTTTTAGCTTGTTGACTGGTTAGAATAAACCCCTTAACTTGTTGATCGTCTTGGATTGACCTTTGGACTGTTAATTAACTGACTTGTAGATCTATTTGTATTAATCATTGGCTCGTTAATTAGTTTGGATTAGCTTTCGATTTATTGATCCTCTTGATACATTGTGTGCTTCAAATGCCTGAGCTCATTTGGATTTTATTCAACGATATTAATAAGTTTGAATTAGTTAAGTTTGGCTCAACCCATTTTCAACTAGCTCGGACTAACTTAGTCTCGGGACCAAATGTCGTGGAGTATAATTTGATTGGACATCATTGAATTGATATAAATGTCATTAATTAATCTATTAAAATTTCACATCTTTTTATTTAATTTAAAGACAAGTGTAATCTTGTAATTGGTCAGATCTCGATGGGTTAATATACGTTTTTATCATTAATTTAAATTAATAATGTGACAATGTATTAATATACCTAACCCACCTTGAATCGACCCAGCATAGGATTTAATTTATATATTTATATTTGTATTGTAATATTAAAAGCAATAAATCTAAAAAAAACATAGGAAATTTCCCTCGAACAACTTTTGTTCTATGTCCGAACATAATCGCTAAGAGGCAGCTCCTTACTTCCCTCTTCAAGATCGATTATAATATATATATTTCTTAATTGGGTATAGAAATTTGAATTTTTAAAAATTATATTGATAAAATTTCATTTAATAGCTTTTAATTTAAGCAGGGTCAATTTTTAATAACTTATAATTTAAGGTCAATTTTTAATAGCTTCCAATTTAAGCGCTTTCGAAAGGAACAGTTATTATATTTTATATATATTTTTAAATTATTTTAAATGAATAATTTGTTTGATTGCAATTAATTTAAAAATATTTCTATCAATTATAAATATGTTTTTATTTATCATAATATATTTATCTCGGATATTCCGCATTATAAAATTATATATATATATATTTTTTATAATTCAGTTTTTCTTCAAATAGATAAAAGTTTTAAAATTGAAACTATCTATTTTGTTTTCATTAAATAAAATTCACAAATATATTTTAAATTATTAATTGTTTATATATAAAAAAAAAAAAAAATTCTATTTATAAGATTAATTTTCCATCTCTTTGAATTTTGTGTTAATAGCCATCGTTTTTTCTAAGCCCTATTTTGACGTTCAGCCATCTCGTTGCCAGCCACTTCACCCGCGCACGCTGCACTCTCAGCTGCCGCAGTCTCAGCTTTACGACGAAATCGCTGTCTCTCCGAGCAATCAGAGTTGCTTATCTCTGTTTTTTTCCCCTCGGAAACACGGTGAAGGTAATTCGCTCTCGAAATGTCTCTCTTTTGTTTAATTCTGTTAACGTAGAATGATGTCAGTATATTTCTTCAAATCTCTTGATGTTTCGCGTTGTGATACTTGCAGGTAGCTCCTAATGTCTGCATTTGCGAATCCTAACCCTAATAAATCCTTCGAGGTAAGTAAATATCGATGTGTGCAACGTGCGTAAGTTTTGGAACTCGATTTCATTTGTAAATCAGTTCGATGCCTAGTTTGGTATGGTTTAAACTTAATTGTTGTGTTTCTTTTTGAATGCCTGTTTTTAGGTTGCTCAGCCTCCGAGTGATTCTGTGTCGAGCCTTAGTTTTAGTCCAAAGGCCAATCACTTGGTTGCCACTTCATGGGATAATCAGGTCCTTTTCTTTTTCCTCTTCTTTTCAACTCTTTTTGTGCTTTTACTTCCTTATTTAACCGTTTTGTTTATTTTCTATCCAGATTAGGGTTTACTTTTATGCGAATAAGAAAGTTTTGCTTGCTATTTTTACTTTTCTTCGAGGTTTTCTATCCAAATTAGCTATGAGAATGTCAAATTGATGTATAGTCTTCGAGGTCTGCGAGTTTATTCTATAATTTCATAGTAATGGCTCTGCAGGTTCGTTGTTGGGAAATAATGCAAAATGCGGGTAATGTTGCCAGTACGCCCAAGGCTTCTATATCTCACGATCAACCGGTATATAACAATTTAGTTTTGATTTTGTGGTTTGATTAGAATTTTGTTGCTGTAAGATCCAAAACGTTGCTAAGTTATCGTGCACATTAGGTTTTATGCTCAGCGTGGAAGGACGATGGAACAACTGTGTTTTCTGGAGGCTGCGACAAACAAGTTAAAATGTGGCCCTTGTTGTCCGGTGGCCAAGCCATGACTGTAGCCATGCATGAAGCACCTGTCAAAGAAGTTGCGTGGATCCCTGAGATGAGCCTATTAGTCTCTGGAAGCTGGGACAAGACATTGAAGTAAGCACCAATCTGTTGATTCTTAATTATCTTTAAGTAATTAAAACATGCGTTCTGTGACATCCATATATTCTTTTTAATATGCGTAGCACAGTTTCGCTATTAGAGCTCAGTTCATTATTGTGGAACACGAAAAACATTCTAGGAGTCAGTTTCAAACAATTTGTCTCACTAGCCTGTTTTGATGTCGTTTCATTCATCTATGATGTGGGCATCGTGTTTGTTCAAACTAAGGCACGTGTAAGCAAGATATGTGGCTCTGGCCTCTGCCTTTCTATGGCATGAGTTGATGTAGTATTGCTCCTTAATTTTTTCCTCAAATGGTTTCACTGTTTTATGTTTCTTCCTAAGATTAATTATGAATATGAGTGTGTATTTTGTTTTAACATAAAATTACATGTTGAACCATTTCAATTAGTCAGGTTTAAATGAAAGATGTTGCTGAAAATAAGTGGGTTCATATCCACTAAGCACCTGACTCTCCGTCTCTCTCTCTCT
Source organism: Cucurbita moschata (assembly GCF_002738365.1). NCBI lineage: Eukaryota > Viridiplantae > Streptophyta > Magnoliopsida > Cucurbitales > Cucurbitaceae > Cucurbita > Cucurbita moschata. Next base: position 2,220,023 of record NW_019268536.1, read on the forward strand.
CTCTCTCTCTCTGATATTCTAGAACTTGCATCACTGCAGTCCCTAGTTACTATGATGAAAAATAGCAAATGCGCCCTGCCAAGGTAGACAATTTACCCTTTTCTGGTCTACATGTTCACCCTTTGCCTTTTGTTTTTCTACCATGTGGAAGTGTAATTGTAGATTGTGGTAGATTACCTATGTTTTCTAGTTATGATGAAAAGATTTGATGGGGTTCTATAAATTCTCAGGTATTGGGATACAAGGCAGCCAAACCCAGTGCATACACAACAACTTCCTGATCGCTGTTATTCAATGACAGTGAGATATCCACTAATGGTAGTTGGTACTGCAGACAGAAATCTGATAGTGTTTAACTTGCAAAATCCTCAGGTATTGTTTTTTTTTCCTCTCATTTCTTCTACAATGTAATATATGAAGTTGTGTATAATATTCTTTAAATTTCAGTTTTTGACATCTGCGTGTGGGGTCTTTCTGTGACAGAATGAATTTAAGAGAATTGTTTCACCCTTGAAGTATCAAACAAGATGTGTAGCTGCCTTTCCTGATCAGCAAGGTTTTTTGGTAATGTTTCCATCCCTTATATTCCTTTGTTTAGATGTTACTTGCTGTCAAGTATAATTCTTATATTATGTCTTGATGATATATATATATACTTTTTTGATAAGAGACTGTCTTGATGATATTTTAGTTACTACTACTTCCAGAATAAGAATCTACTTCCAGATTCTTATTTCTTTACAGGTTGATCTTACTGTGAAATTGCTTAATTTGAGTTCATTAACCATTCCAGGTTGGTTCAATTGAGGGAAGGGTTGGTGTTCATCACCTTGATGAGTCTTTGGCGAATAAGAATTTCACTTTTAAGTGCCACAGGGATGGATCTGAGATATATTCTGTCAACTCCTTGAACTTTCATCCCGTAAGTTTGTATTAAATTATTTATTTTTTGAAGCATAAATAAATCCAAGAAACTTCAAAACTACACAAATTCCCAATTTTTTTCTTTCTAGAAGAACTTTGGAAAATCAGAGGGGAGAAGTCTTCTCCAGCTTTTGAGCACTGCACTCATTTGAATTTAAAATTCGTTAAATAAAGGCACATGTATTGAAGCCTATTGTATATGTCTTCGCCCTTCAGAAACCCACATTGAGGCTTTTCATTTTACACAATACATTTACTACCTCCTTCAAGATCAAATTCTGGAATTTTCTACCTCCTCCAATCAAGTCGAGTGCCATCAATTAGCTGCAAAAGCTTTCAAGCTTCCTTCCCTTCCTCATCTCAAACTTGTACTCCAGTGATGATCATCCACCATGGATAGCTGGCACCTCCTGATCTTTTAGTTCTAGTATACTTCCCAAAATCTTCTTTTCCATTAATTCTAACCATCACTTTGTGCCCTTGCTTATTTGGCTCTCTGGAAATCTCTACACCGTTTGGATTCTTATTTTTTAAGCTCCTGACTCCTTAACTGTCACTACACACAAGCTTAGCAATCATGTTCCAACCAACTAATTAATTGACCTCTTCTCTTCATTTCCACTCCAAAGAAATACACCCAATCCATATTGGCATTTGGAAAATCGAATTGTAGTACTCAGGGAGGTTAGAAGGTACTGCATTACGTAATAATATCCTTCCACCCTAGACGAGCAAATTTTTTTTTTCATCTGTCAATTTTTCCTTGTGGTTTTTCCATAGTAGGAAGTTGGACCTCCGTTTTTATTTAATTTACCCCCAAAGACATAAGAAAAAGGAAGGCATTCTCACCTAGGATAGTGTACTGTTGTTGGCTATTTTTTAAGATGACAAGGATTTTTTCTGATTGGTGCGCTCATAAGTGATTATCTGCTACCAATTCGCCATAATTTGCAGCATCTTGATTAATGGTTCTTTAAATCTTGCTATTTATTGACCGGAACTTTCTTTCAGGTGCATCACACTTTTGCAACTGCAGGGTCAGATGGTGCCTTTAATTTCTGGGACAAGGATAGCAAACAGAGGCTGAAGGTGCATTCAATATATTTATTATACTTACAGCTACATAATCCTCTTTTGTCAGTCTTCTTCCATCTGTATAAAATAGCTTATGGTTGCATCGGAACTACGTTTAGAAAACTTGTTAGGTGGGAATAATGCTCAAAAACAAGTTGCTAACAAGTTTTTGGCTCAATTAATATTTTCATAATTTAACTTCATTTCCAGTTGTTAGCTTTACGAACAATCAGTATATTCATTTTTGAGAAGATTAAATTGAGTAAAAAACTAACGAGAAACTTAATATTCACCTATGTACTTGAATTAAATGAACCTGTGCAATACCTCCAACATCTAAATATTTTTTTGGGAGATAGTGCAGGTGTAGAGATCTATAATAACTTGAGAGCAGGGAAAAGGGAAAAAAAAAAAAAACTGCAAGAACATGTCTGCATACAACTTGTTCTAGTTTTACAATTAGTTCCTTCTATAGCAAATTATCTGTTCTGTTCTATTAATCAACACAGAACTCTTAAGTGTATGGCTTTTATGTGTCAGGTCACTACCTTTTCCTTCAATTTATTAACATCTAGAAAATATTTAGAGTATTCTTCTTAATGAATGAATGGTGAATGGTTATCTTTTTTGCTTTCAGGCTATGTTACGATGCAGTCAGCCCATAAGTAGTAGCACTTTCAACCAGGATGGGTCGATATTTGCATATTCAGTACGTATCACCTTAATTATTAATCTTTTAATTTTTTATCACTTGCTGATGCTTGCTTCTTTAAGTTGCACCACCTTCCCTCAAATGTTACGTGAGCACCTATCATAATCCATTATTTCCAACAACTATAGCAACGTGCATTTCATTTGAGGTATATCATAGTTTCGTTGCAAATAGACTTAATGGATTGAGTGTTCAGAAAATAGTAGATAAGCATTCCAAATAGCTCGGAAGTGGGGCCCAAGGGAGGGCTCTTGAATTTCTTATTATCCTTGAAGCCTTTTCTTTATTCCTACAATGTTTCTCTTTAAACTATAATGTTTCAACCAGTTCTAATTGAAAAGCTTTCAGACCCCAATATGTGCAAGTTGTATTAACGTTATACGCATGATATGGTACCCGTACTCCTTGAGACTGAAATCTCTTTCTAGCAAACAGCGGGAATACTTCTGTTCATAGTTTTAAAGAACGCTAGAAAGATATTATTTGACGTGAGCTGAACTCGACATGTGGGATTTCTATAGGTGTGCTATGATTGGAGTAAAGGGGCAGAAAATCACAACCCAGCAACAGCAAAGACTTGCATTTACTTGCACCTTCCACAGGTACTTGGTGTACATAATCTTTTTATTACCTTTTTTTCTCTGTTCTTATTTGGAATATCGTTGAAAACTGACTGAGAAATTTGCCTTTTGGTTGTAGGAGTCCGAGGTTAAAGGCAAGCCTCGGGTTGGGGGCAGCGGAAGAAAGTAGTCACTGTAAAATCGATTACATTTCCCCCCTTCGAATGTATCTTTATTCTTTAATGTCAAATTACTAATAGGTTAAACTAGGTTTGCAAAAATCTTGAATATATTTCTAGTTTAGAACGTCATGTATGGCTTTTTGTATGATTGGAAATACTGAATTTTCAAATACATAAGAGATCTACTGCCGTTGTTTTCCTTCGGCTAAGAAACTGTAATTTTTACCAAGTTGATAACCAGTGGTGATGTTTTTAGCGAGGTTGAACAGTTTTGTTTTAATTTGAAGCACATTGCAGAATTTTGATGACCCAATTGGTTTGATTGATAGGATTTTTATAATATTTCTGAAGCCAAGTTTAGAGTGGTTCGTTTTAATCCTTCAAAATCGTAAGTTTTTACTCGATCAAACTTAATCCTTTCAACCTATACCCAAAATAACTTGTTCTTGTAATATCTCAACCTATACCCAAAATAACTTGTTCTTGTAATATCAATCATGGTCTTTTACATGATAGCGCCCAATAAATATTTCAAATGCTTAAGAGATATATCAAATATACAAATGAAGATCAGAGAATTATCCAACGTTTTAAAAATTTTGTAGTTCTTTGAGTTACGAAATGAAGATCAGAGAATTATCCAACGTTTTAAAAATTTTGTAGTTCTTTGAGTTACGAAATTGAATAATTAAATAGGAACGAGTAATTTGGTAAGACTTTTTGGATTGAGTTCATGACCCTAGAATTTGAATTGTTTCGAACAAACTGGTTCAAATGAAAGTTTTTAAACGGATATTTTTATAGTTTAACCTAATTATTATAAGAAAGCTATCCTTTGACTCTACCGTTTGATATTTAATTTTGTTTTTTTTTCTTTTTCCGTTGATTAATTAATTGTATGTAAATAATAAGCCGTTAAACGCTCCTTTCTGTTGATGCATTAGAAAAGGGGGAAAACAGAGAGTTACAAAAACCTATCCCCCAAACAAATCAAATTCTTTCATTCCCTTTCTTCTTCTTCTTCTCCTTCCTTTCCTAACCTCTTTGCTTTCCCTTTCTGTTCGTCTTCTCCGATTTCAATTCCTGTGTTGCTCCGGCGACGAAGGTGGTCTTAGGCATTAGTTTCTGCAACCGACTACCCGGAGACGATGTCTGCTGTGGTGTGCGGAACCAAGAGATCCTTCTTTGAAGAAATCCCCCCTTCGCCTCCCATTTCCAAGCGCCTCCGCTGCTCCTCTTCTACTTCTCCCATTACTTTCCCTGCGCCCTCCTCTCTTATTGACCACCTCCACCATTTGTTTCCCCACATGGACCATCAGGTTTCTTCTTACTTCCCTTTTTTCTTTCACTCCGATTTTAATTCCTGTTTTTTACTCCCTGCTTCTGTGTAATCTCATATTTCTTGATGCCATTATAGCCTGAATCTTGATAGCCTTGGGGGACTCTTGTTATTCTCTTCTTGTATATATTGCTTAAATATGCCTCTGGATTGTGCAATATCAACTAATTCGACTTACTTGCGGCATGGAATTTTAGTCGTTCTATTCAGTTTTATTTTGCAATGCAGTGCATCTCTTTCGGTGACTTGTTTCATAACTGCTGCCTGTATGTTATAATTAATACTATCTCCCAAGGTTTTCTTGATCGTAATTTGATTTTTCCTTCCCAGCTTCTCGTGAGAGCCCTTGAAGAATGTGGCAACGACTTGGATGCTGCCATCAAAAGTTTGAGTGACCTGTGTTTGGGGTCTGCTGTTGAGAATCCTGTTGCTACTGCAGAACCAGAGCCAAATTTGGATCAAGGTATCACAAAATGCTAAGTAATAAAGGAGATGCTTCATATGTAGCTTCTTTGTTTCTATTCGTTTTAATTATATTATGATGATGAATTCATCACATTCAAATTAAATTCCTGTTCAAGAATTTGATGCATGCTTATTTCATGGAAGTGATCCAATGGCCCCCCCTAACTTACTGTCACTAGTTTGGAATCCTCCTTGCCTTGTGCAGATTAGAGGAGGGTTTAGGTTTTGATCAAGATTTGAAAAACAAGAAACGGAGTTCGCATTCAGATTACTATGCATCCATTCTCTTAGAATAAGAGACTCAATGGTTTGCTACCTTAGTTCTGAATTGCTGGAGATTAAGCTGCATGAGGAACGATAATCTTCCTTAATTCATTTGTGGTTGATGCTTGTGTTGCCCCTTGATCGTTTTATAATGTGTTTTTTTTTTTTTTTTTTCTAGTCTTGACATTTATTTCCATGCCTCTCAGCGCTGTCCATTGTTAAAACGATATTAATGTTGGACTTATCGTACATGTTTCTGCAGAAAGCACTTCAGTTAACCTTTTGTAATCCTTGAAATTTTATCTTATTACTTCTCTATAAAGATCAATAATTCAGTGCATGCTTAAAAATTCTCAGGTTCATTTGCTAATGATGGAGAGGCTGCTGCTTCTGAGAATTGTTCAGTACCGAGCAGTGTTTCTCTCGATGGTAGAAAATGGATTGACTTGTTTGTTGTGGAAATGGTGAGCGCTATCGACGTAGCTGATGCCAGGAGTCGTGCAGCAAGAGCATTGGAGGCTTTAGAGAACTCAATTAGTGCAAGTGCTGGTGTTGATGCTGCACAAAATTTCCACAAGGTATTAAAGTTTTAATGGCCACTACAAATAATTTTCCACATCCTTGGGTTACAATTTTGGGATACTGGTAGGGTTTTTGGAGCATTAGAATGCAGTTAGAATTGGTTTGGGGTTATTTGCTTGTTAAACATGCTATTTGCTTGTAAACTTATGTTCTTTTCACTGTCACCCAGGAAAATATGCAACTGAAGGAACAAATTGAAGTACTTCTACGAGAAAATACGATTCTTAAGCGGGCGGTCGCCATTCAGCATGAACGTCAGAAGGAATTTGAGGGTAAGAATATAGAGTTGCAGCATCTCAAACAGTTGGTATGTCAATATCAGGAGCAGCTCAGAACCCTAGAGGTGAGAATAAATGTACAACTTTTCTAAGTTTCTTGCCAATTATCAACTGTCCCGGTTTAAGTTCTTAAACATGTTTGTGTCGATGCAACTTTTTCTGACCAGTTGAAAAAAAAAATCCTGTTGGTTTTGTTATACAGATAAACAATTATGCTTTGACAATGCATTTGAAGCAGACTGAACAAAGCAGCTCGATTCCGGGACGCTTCCATCCTGATGTGTTCTAGCAAAGAGAAATTTAATTGATCTAAATTATTGGTTGCAGAAAGAAACTAGTTGAGCATGAGTCCGAGAAGGAAAGGGAGAGCAGGGAGGAATGGAGCATATTCATTAGCATGTCAGTTTCCTATGAATAGAGGTACTGCTAATCAGTTTGTTTTTTTAGTTTGAGTTTGGTCATACCATCCCTGGATTGGTGACTGTCATACCATCAACTATTGTTTCCCCCATAGATTTCAATAAAAGTCCTTGTTTAGCTCAATGATTACATCGTTTTCATCACGATCACGATCTGGGAGATGAAATTATCGTCATTTTGATTATAACCCATTTTCAGAGAGATTTCATGGTTTTCATCACGATCTGGATAACAAAACAATTCAATTTCCAGTGTTTTTAACAAGCAATTCCTTGTAAAAAACGAAAGGAGTAGTTGATTGTTGTTAGCTTTGTCTGTCTTGACGACTTTGGTTGATCAAAAGCCATATGGCTACAACCACAGGAGTTGATACCATAATAAGAGCTTGTACAATATTGGGTTTGGTCATCTCCGGAAAGATTATGCTTCCATACTTTATTCCACCGCCCACTGCTATGGAACCTGCTGCCATTTTCAACACAAACTGCACATCCTCCTGCATCATAGTACACAGTAAGTGAATAAATTGTTGCTATATATCCTCATATCATCCTCTTTTAGATCTTACCCCATAATTATTGATTATACTCATTCCGAATTTACTGAACTATGATGATGATCTTGAAAGGAAATTGTCTAAAAATGAATTGGATACATATTAGAGTTGAGAATGCATGGATAAATGTGAGATCTCACATCGGTTGGGAAGGAGAACGAAACACCCTTTATAAAGGGTGTGGAAACCTCTCCCTAACAGATGTTTTAAAAACCTTTGAGGGTAGGTCTGAAAGGAAAAGCCAAAGTAGGACAATATTTGTTAGCGGTGGGCTTGGACCGTTACAAATGGTATTAGAGCCAGACACGGGGTGATGTGCCGGTGAGGAGGTTAAGCCTCAAAAGGGGGTGAACACAAGGCGATGTGTTAGCGAGGAAGCTGAGCCTCGAAGACAGTGGACATGAGGTGATGTGCAAGCAATGACACTGGATCTTGAAGGGAGTGGATTTGGGGGTCTCATATCGATTGGAGAAGAGAACGAGTGCCAACGAGGACGCTAGGACTTGAAAGGGGGTGGATTGTGAGATCCCACGTCGGCTGGGGAAGAGAATGAAACATCGAGGACAGTATCTGCTAGCAGTGAGCTTGTGCCGTTACAATAAATGATCCCACATCGGTGGGGGAGGAGAACGAAACATCGAGAATTCTGCTAGTAGTGGGCTTGTACCGTTACAATAAATCATCGTGAACATGAAATCCATTCTTTTTCCAGGTTTGATTATCGAAAGACGAGAGGAACGCATACTCGACCTAACAAGAACCTGATGCAGCTGGTATACTCAATTCCAGATTTCCTCGTCAAATACAGTAAAAGTGGTCAATTATAGAATTCTATCGATTTCTCCCGCATTCAGCCTAGATTATTCAGCTAATTAGCCCTAGAATTATCAAGTGGTATCAGAAATATGCAAAGCGTATTAACTTGAAGACACAATTAGAAAGAAACACACACCTGACTGATGCCGGTGTCGTCGTCGCCGCCGCTCGAATTCCCTTCTTGTCCAAGTGCTCGAATGGCAGGAACTTTCGGCCGCGTATTGAGAAAGCAATTTGGATAGCGAACTGTGAGCCTCGTGAAGTTCGTCGGCGGCTTCTTTTCAGATTTGACCGGAGCCGGAACGCCGATCTTCCAAGCTCCGGTTGCTGCCGCCGTCGCTGCCATTTTCTCTCTTATCCTCTTCTCTTTTAACGCCCACCGCAAAATTATCTTTGCTCCTTCACTCTGCGCCCGTAGTTGTTGGCCACGTCCGCAAAGTTCTGTTTGGTTCGTTCTTTTTCCATTTAATCAGATATTTAATTTTAATGGAAAAAAAAAATCATTTTTTTATCCATTTTGCAGCCTTATTTCAATTTTTCAAATCATATTGTTTAAATAAATATGACATGAATTATTATATATATATATATATATATATATATATATATTTTGTATTTATCCAACTTGTTGAATTATATATTTTTTAAAATTGTATTTTATTTTTATATATAAAATGTCAATAGTGAATGTGAGGAATTTAAATAAAGTAAAAATTGCCATAATTTTATAAAATAATTAAAATTTAACTAAATAAAATTGAAGATTTAGAATGAAGGGCAACACAATTTATCATTAAAATAACAATAAATGTTAATTATTTTAGTTTATAATACTTTTTGTTTGTATATTTAACGTAACGTATTTATTCACTCATGTTTTTCTAAAACGTCTCTCAGGCATGAACCGAGGATCAAGTATATGTGAACGTTGTCTGTGAAGTCCAAATTTTACACGACTAACTTTTAACTGGTTTAAAATAAGTGATGCATAATTGTTGTCTCGCTGCCACAAGAGCGTGATTGTGACAAGTGATATCATCAGAAAAAAAAAAAAGGTCAATTCTACTATAAATACGCCCGAGAATTTCAACTCTTATAACATTATGAAGATCATATCGAGGGTAATTTTTATTTTTGATTTATTTTTATAATATTGGGTTGGTCTTAATAATGATCCTATTTTAAAGTTAATGGATAAATAAGAGGAAAATGAAATCCAATTCAAAGTAAATTAAAAAAAAAAAAAAAAAAAAAAAAAAAAAGAAAACGGCTCAAAGCTGGGATCTGCTGCGGGCAGGCCCATAATATAATAAGATAGCCATTTAGTTTTCTAATCGGATTTTTGACATTACCACTCCGCGTTAGCCTCTGAAAGGCGAAGAAGAAGGTTGCTGAATTTTCAGAAATCCCCAAATCGGAACCCTATTCTAAAACCTCGCTTAATCGACCAACAATTCGAATCCAGATTTCGAAGAGTCAGCGAAGATGGTGTTAGCACAGCTTGGGGGGAGCATTTCTCGTGCTCTCCAGCAGATGAGCAATGCGACGGTGATCGACGAGAAGGTTTTGAATGAATGTCTCAACGAGATCACCCGCGCTCTTCTTCAATCCGATGTTCAATTCAAGCTCGTCCGCGATATGCAGACCAATATTAAGAAAATTGTCAATCTGGATGACCTCGCCGCTGGTCACAATAAGCGCAAGATCATTCAACAGGTATGTTTTGTTTCGTTTTGTATTTTCATTTTCCTTTTCCATATTATCGTCGTGAGCGATGAGTACTTTTATTGTTTAATTTTGATGCTTTGGTGTTGCGGAGGTAATTTATGAAACTAAAGTTGACTGTGATAGCTGTAGCTGAATGTGGAACTAGTTTCTTGTTTCTCTATCTCAGCGCTCAACGACTTTTTAATTTCTCGTCCATATAGTGGATTACATACTACGAGAATTTAAGTGCAATGCAAAATCTTTCTGAGCGTTATTAATTGTGTGTGTGTGTGCGTGTGTGTGTGTTTATATATATATATACACTTGTCGAAGTTTATAAATGTACCATATTTTGGAATTTGTATACTAGAGGGTTACTGTTGCAATTGCTATTTGGCATTCCAATTTTTCGAAATGAAATAAAATGCTGTTGTAGAGATAACCGGCCAGAGTTGGTTGGTACTTCCATTGGCTTCATTGTTCTATGGGAACCGAGTTTTGTTCTATTTTAGGGCTGTTTCACCTTATCCATTCAGTTTTCCTGCTTGGATGACCGGTCTGTTTGGTTTAGTGGTGTTCATGGCCTTGCCACCTACAGGATGAGAGATGCATTTTGGGATGAGTTCTGTTTAGATAAGAAACGCAATAGGATTAAACAAGAGAAATAGAGAACAACCTAAGGGCCAGGGTAGAGAGAAACCTTGGGATGTGTTGGGCCTTTTTGATTTTCGTGGCCATTTTTTGGATTTGGCTGGGGATTCCAAAGTTATTTGGCTCTGTTTTGTTGGGGGGATAGAACCACTAAGTCTATGAGGGCTCTCAATAGGAATATTGTAGACTGGTTCATCCTCACCTGAATGGGTCTATCACTTTGTCTAGTCTTTCTGCTCAATGTTGACGAGCTGTAGAGTAGACCTGTTCTTACTTTCTAGATGTTGAATGGATGTTTTTTTAGAACGTTAAACAATCTTAAAATCCTAGATCAACTTCAGATCTTTGGCCCATCTCTTTATGGACTTGTTTTATTAAATGTGGTCCTCCACCCTTTGGATGACTTGGATGAAAGAAGCGCTCTTTTAAAAAGCTTACGAAAGAGAGGTTAGCCTCAAGAGTGTGACCTTGTGATAAAAAGGAAGAAACAAGTTGAAGGTAGTAAAAGCAAAACTGAAGTGGATAAACGAAGGTGATTGGAGTACATTCTTCTTTTCACAGTGTGTGATATTTATAACCAACCAAGGTTCATTTCCAGCAGTAAGTATTTGAAGATGCTATATCCTTCATCATTTTTAAAACTATTTATGATATTAAAACCATGCCGAACAACTTTACTCATTTTATTGGTTACTTTTGCCATTCTGTAACTGTACCCTTCTTAGATATTACATTTCTTTTGATGGGAATCTTTAGAACTTGCGCTACATGATCCATCTAATGCAACTCTTTAACTCACCTATTTGTACTATTTATTGGTAAGCTAGGTTTTAAGAGGTTTTCTCTTCTCCCTCTGTAGGCTGTATTTAATGAACTGTGCAAAATGCTAGATCCTGGGAAGCCTTCTTTTACACCAAAGAAAGGAAAACCAAGTGTTGTCATGTTTGTTGGTTTGCAAGGTATGTAACAGCTGTAAGATTGTTGCCTTCAGTACTTGTTTAATGATCCACTTAAATGTGGCGTGCTACAATTTAGAACGATAAGGGCTCATTGCTCTTATCATTTTTTGTCACTATTTGAATCTGTCAAGAAGAAATTTAAAGCTACTATCTGGAGTTTTTTAATCATGATTGAGCATCGGAAAGATTTCTAGTTATATTTTGATTAAGGATTTCTCTCATAAATCATAATACATTCCTGTTGAATTATATTGCCCAGGCATGGAATCTATGTTTTCTTTTTACTCTCTCAGTTTTTTCTGCGTGTTACTGATTATTATATACTTTTTTAAATATCTAAAACTCAGGGTCTGGGAAAACCACAACATGTACGAAGTATGCATATTATCATCAGAAGAAAGGCTGGAAGCCTGCTTTGGTCTGTGCAGATACATTCAGAGCTGGTGCTTTTGATCAATTGAAGCAGAATGCAACCAAAGCAAAGATTCCCTTTTATGGAAGGTAGATAGTGCATATGTATTATTGAGTTGACTATGCATTTCTGTGATCATGGAAGTTACTTTTATTTTAAATAATAGTAACTATATATGACGGGCGGTTTTACCAAATTAGTGATTTATACCTTCCATATCTCACCCTCCCCCAATCCCCAACCACATCACAAATGTGCTGTGCTAAAAGAAAGAAAGCTTAAAACTCCAATACTGTCAAACACAAGGATCGATGCCGGAAAGTAGTTTCCTCTTAGCAAGAAGAGTTCTAAAGAGGACAACACCGTAAAAGAACTGGGACACATGTTTCCTTCCTAGTTTATGATTCCAGGCGTATTTAGACTATAAAAATGTTTATTCATATGTGTGCGCATTTCCTCATTTTTTATTCCTTTGCTTTGTATTTCTTACGTTTATACGTAAAAAATTTCTTTCTGTCTGCAGTGTGCTTGATTTATTCATCAAGGTATTATTCAGTATTTCAATTATTCTCTATTTCCCCTTTTGTAGTTACATGGAATCAGATCCTGTAAAAATTGCGGAGGAAGGTGTGGAAAGATTCAAGAAAGAAAATTGTGATCTCATAATTGTTGATACCAGTGGGCGTCACAAACAGGAAGCTGCTCTTTTTGAAGAAATGCGTCAAGTTTCTGAAGCAACGGTATTTTTCTTGTACTTATTTTTTTATGGCCATTCGATGATGACTTGTTAAAATTACTTACCGTTCTTTGCCTTGTCCAGAAACCGGATCTTGTTATATTTGTCATGGATAGCAGTATTGGTCAAGCAGCATTTGACCAAGCTCAAGCATTCAAACAAAGTGTTGCAGTTGGCGCTGTGATTGTGACCAAAATGGATGGTCACGCAAAGGGAGGTGGTGCTCTTAGTGCGTAAGTTTTCAAAGCTGTTTTTTCTCCTTTTATTATTATTATTTTTTTGGGATGAAAAATCATACTGTGCAGATTGTTTTGCGAAAAACCGTGCTTTGTAGTTTGTGAGCCTTATGAAAATTTTCTGTTGAAGTTCTTCAGATTTATTGTTTGATTAAGTTCCTGATCAAATGACTTCGTCAATTGATGCGTAGAAAGATATTTTGTCAAATTTTGTTTTGCATTTATGGTTCTCTTTTCCGGGATACACTGTGTGCATATTTGTCTGTGAACGATATATAGATGAACAGAGTATCATTGAGTTAAATCTCTTTCTTCATGTTCTACTTATTGTTGCAGTGTTGCAGCGACAAAGAGTCCAGTCATTTTCATAGGGACAGGAGAACACATGGATGAGTTTGAAGTTTTTGATGTTAAACCATTTGTCAGCCGTCTCCTAGGTGATTTTTCTATTAAATCTGAACTTGTTCACGTCAGTTGCCGTAATGTTCCTGTTCATTAAGCAGACTGTGTCAATTATTTAGGCATGGGAGATTGGTCTGGATTCATGGATAAAATTCATGAAGTCGTGCCAATGGATCAGCAACCAGAGCTTTTACAAAAGCTTTCAGAAGGAAATTTTACTTTGAGGATTATGTACGAGCAGTTTCAGAAATTACTTAAGATGGGTCCAATTAGCCAGGTATTATTCATACCCGAGATAATTCTCTGTAAGTTTATTATTTTCTTCTCCCATATTTTTGAAGAAAAAGTAGGTTGACCTTTTGAAATTTCTGAGGGAGATTTGTGGGTAGTATTGTGGCTTAAAGGTTCACAATAGTAAGAGCTTTTTCCTCTGGTTCTAATCTTTACACTACTAAGATGAATGAATTTAAATCTTAGAAATACCTTCTGTTTCTTGCAATACGACACTTTATGGGGGAAGACAAAGGTGTATTGTAATATTGATTAAGCAAGTTAACAATATGTCTTCCTACACATTTTTATTTACAGAAGCGTTTCTTCTGCAACTTTCGTAGCAAATAGGTTTTTTAATTGGTAAGATTGAGACATTGGGGTCCAGAGCATTATAAGTGCTAGCTACCCCAGTTCACAGGATAAAAAATGCGTGTTTTTCTGTAATTTGAACATAGGCCTGCTCTAAATACTTGGTATACTCTAATTGCTTATTCTGAAAAGTAGGCGGTTGAGCTTGTTATTCTCTTGTTGCAGTTTTTCTTTATATCAATGACTTTTTCAATGTATAAGCATTACTCTAAGAACTGGTCTGTTTAGGTATTTTCAATGCTTCCTGGATTTAGTGCTGAATTGATGCCGAAAGGACGTGAAAAGGAAAGCCAGGCGAAACTAAAGCGTTACATGACCATGATGGACTCAATGACAGATGAAGGCAAGTTGAAATTATCCATATATCCCTTCCTTCTTTTCTTGCTATGAATATTCTGGTTCCTTTTGAATTTGTTGTTAATGATCCTCATGCATGGATTTCATTTGTTAAACAGAATTGGATAGCTCAAACCCAAAGCTCATGAATGAGTCGCGAATGATGCGAATAGCACGAGGTTCAGGTCGCCGTGTTCAGGAAGTAATGGAAATGATGGAAGAGTACAAGCGTCTTGCCAAGGTATGGAGCAAGATGAAAGGGCTCAAGATCCCAAAGAAGGGCGAAATGAGCGCGCTATCTCGAAATATGAATGCACAGCACATGAGTAAGGTCCTTCCTCCCCAGATTTTGAAGCAAATTGGCGGGATGGGTGGCCTACAGAGCTTGATGAAGCAAATGGGTTCGAATAAAGATATGATGGGGATGTTTGGAGGTGGAGACAAGTAGAGCTTTGATTGGAAGTTTGGTTTAAATTCTCATGTTGCAACAATTGGATCGTCATGCAGCACGTAGAACGCGTGGCAATACTGATTTTCTAGCGGGAAGAAGACGATGAGGTTGACGATTTTAGTGGATTGATTAAGTCATAGAACAAATATGTATACTTGATTTATTCTCTAGCATGGTTGCAGTCGGGACAGTTAGGGTTCCAAACCTGCCTTCTTCAAATATCCAAAAAGGTCGGACTAACAAGTGAGAAACGTCGACTATGTTTTTACCCCTTTTTGACTCCGGAATTTCGCCCTCCCCACACCCCCCCATTGTTCTTTGTTCAAGATGTTTAAAATATTTAGAAGAGGATATAGATTCTTGATGCTTTCTCTGTCAAATCATAAATAGAGTTTAAAATTTTGTGCTGCATTGGTCGAACTTCTATATATATATATATATATTACATTTTGTTTTTTTGTTTTAATCTTAGGGATAATCTTAGACATCAGAAATTACAAAGGTATTAAAATGTAGCTCTCTTAGTAAAATGTAAAATGTGGTTAAGAAATATTTTATCTAATGTAAAATCTTATATTCAGATATTAAAAAAAAAAAAAATTGATGGTTTTATTTAATATAAATTTATAGTATTTTGTGTTAGTAAGTCATTTTTTTAAGGAAAAAAACCTAAAATGTGTATAATATAATATTACATATATATTATAAAATAATAACTATAAAAAATTTATAATATAAAATATGATAAATAAAAAAAATTATTAATACGACCCCTAATTTGATTTAAATCTTTCATGTTCGGACATATGAATGTAATATAATGTACTTTTACAAGAGTGAACTATGATCGTATATAACTTGATTTTAATCATGAGTTATATGAATTTCTACTTGTGAAAGTTTGTATTTTGATTTGCATGGGTGAGAATGATTCTTGTAGTTGATTCATTATATCAATCATTTTGGGGACTTAACCAAATAAGGAAATGAGAATATAATTTCAAATTCTCTTAGGTCTGATCTCACTACTTGAATAATAGAACCTCAACTCTAGAATCTCAACCCTACTCTCTCACTAGTTCAAAAGGGGCGGACTTCATTTGTGAGTGGATTATAACCAAATTGCTCATTAAAAATCAAATGAAATAGCTTTTTGAACTAGTTCTAATTTTGAACCATTAGTTTCAAATTAGAGAGCTTTTAGAGTTTTATACCTTACTTTTTTGCTATAATTAGCGGATGAATAGCAAAAGTAAAGTAAGTGTCAAATAGTGTTCGATGAAATTGAAAGTTTTCGATATAAATTGATTTGGTGGCTAAAATTCTCTCTTTTACTATAAAGAGAATTTGGTCTTATAAGTTCAACAAGGAAATGATCGAAATATGACTACTAAATCAGTTGAACTAGGTTCAAAGTGGACATAGATAGAATATAGATAGAATATGCTAATATGCAGCACTTTCATTTCAGTTTGAGTATCCATCTCAACGCATTGGCACAGAGAAATAATTGGAGAACCCAACCACATCAAAAGCCTAACAGAGCATAGATGTTCTAATACAAAATTGAGCATAAATAAAACAGAACCCATTTGATAACAGTTTTATTTTTCCTTTTCTGTTTATAAAAACTAAAAAATAAGGTCTATATACAAGCTTAATCTTAAAAACTGAAAAGTCAAAACGAAACTCAATCTAATCTTCAGAGACATGGTTGAACTAATGAGATATAATGTACACAAAAATGTCAGGTTATTTACAGGATTGGTATAGCCATTTTATACATGCCTATCAGGAACGAGACGCACCTTATTCAAGGACTCCTTAAGTGCTTGCCAAGCAACCATATAATGGTCTTGAGATGTCATGCCTTCTTGAACAACTTGCGTTGCTCTTCTGTGTAAGTGATCAAACCACTGAACTGGGTTTGTAATGTCTATGTTATTGCAGCCAAGATCTGGGACATAAACGCGCTTCAAATCCTTCCTCCACCGCGATAGAATATACTGATATGGGATTTCGTCTATGCCATTGTAACTTAGGATGAACAGTGCGTGTCGGCATAGATAGCCTTTGAAGTTGAAGCAGTTGCAAATGCAGCGGACTTCTCCTCCTGCTTTATCATACATAACCTCGTAAGCCCTTCCATCTTGGGGAATCTCCTCCCCTCCACGTTCTTTGACCACAAACGTCATGATGGGTCCACCGCTCGTCTCGACTTGAGGAAGGCTAAAACAAGAAGACATCATCACTGTTTCATCTTGGAATTTGCTGAATATCTCCTTTGTATATAGTTTAGCAAGCTGCAATTCGAAGGGGCATCTCGACTTCAGCAGGGGGCTCAATTCACTGGACTCTTGGTCCTGGAGAGTTTCTCTGTCTTGCTTTTTCAGAAGAACTAATTCGTATATGTCAAAGAATTCTTTCAAAGAAGTTTGTTGGTGCACATAGCCATGAAAGAAAGGAATTATCCAGTCGCCTTTCTGGCAATTATACATTCCAGCAAAGAATGTCTCTTTTGAGAAAACAGGAGCCCAGCGCTCTTTCTCTTCGTACAAACTTCGGAGCCACTCGTTATTTTTTATCCCAAAATGCTGGATCATATCTTCCCAAGCCATTTCGAAATCTTCCACTCTCACACAATCATATATTGTCCTACTTAGCACTGCATGAAATGTTTCGGACTCCTGCAACTCTCCCACATTCTCAAGAATGCTTTGCATGACATATGATAGACAAAGCCGATGATGAGCCCTCGGAAAAACCTCAGCTATTGCATTTTGCAAAGCCTTGCATCGGTTTGTGATGACAGTGTGTGGGGGACGACCGGACATACATGTAAGCCACGCCCTTAATAACCAAATATATGTTTCTAGCGTCTCATCCGCAAGTAATCCACAGCCAAGTAAGATAGATTGGCCATGATGATTTATTCCAACAAACGCAAATAGTGGAATCTCAAAGTTGCTAGACAAGCATGTAGTGTCAAATGCTATCACATCATTGAAATAACTGTATGCAGCTCTACACCTGGAATTGATCCATAAAACATTTCTCAAAAGACCTTCTTCATAAAAATCCATCACATAGAAAAAATTTGGATCAGTAAGCTGAACTCGACGAAAAAAATCATGAATGACTTGGGCATCACCTTTCTTGAGCAGCAGGCACCTAGGCTTGTAGACATGTGCTTTAGATTCTCCATGTGAATTTAAGCCTTCATGACCCATTGCATCCAATGCAGAACTCCGATATAGCTTGATTGTTCGAACCTCTACATCGATAGTTGGTTCAACCTTTCTTTTAGTCCCAGTAGTATCCATCTTTTTGTGGGACTTGGAGTTCTGAGCTCTTTCAGGATCAAAAGAATGGTTATGCTCAAGTTTTACCTCATCAACTCGCCATCGGTTATATTCTACCAACCTCAACCTAATCATTGCCAAACACCCTGTCCTAGTTTCTTTTCTTCTACTGTTAACTTCTTTAAGGGTTTTGAACCCCTCACAGTTGCAACAGAGAACCGCCCCACGTTTCTCTTTGCTATTACGTTTAGTCCATGACGACTTCACTCGAATAGCAAAGCCAAGTTCCTTAGCATAGCAATTATAATAATTATAGGCATCATCATATGAGTCGAATTCCATCCCGGCAACTGGAGAGGGATAATTCTTATCTCTAGATAAATCAATTTGGCAATCAAGCAGAGGACTTTCATCTCTGTCATGCTCATGGTCAGCATTTATGCTTATATCACCATCAAAGCTTTCATTACCATCACTTATGCTTAAATCATTTCCATGATTTTGATGACCATCTAACAGGACTTTTTCATCTCTATCATCAAGATCATCATCATCCATCCGAAATAATTGCTCACAATCATTTTCAAGATTATTTCCTTCTTCCTCGAGCAATTCTCCACTGCTTTGACAGCCTTCTTCTATCTATATATTAAAAAAAAAAAAAAAAAAACAGAGTCATGAAGAACACTGAAATTCTACACATTGTTAAGAGGAAAAGTTCAAACAAATAAACATATCCAGACAGGTTGAAAATTTCTGAACATCAACTGACATTGAAGCCTATGAAAGGACTCCATATCCGTACATCCTTCACTTTAATAACAGTAGCTTACAGAATCTCCTCGCCGCCACATATAAAGTTGTATTCAAATTTCAGAAACCAGAGAACAAAATCACCCTTAATTCATCGGATTTTTTTTGAAGTTTCTAAGTAAAAAACCACTCAGTTTCCTTAATGCGCCTTCTAAAGGGATAGGTAACAAATTTCGGAAAATAAATTCAGGCCTTAAAACCCTACCAATGACAGTGACAGAAGAGAGGAACTCTAATCTCACAGGAAAACAAAGAGCTCAAGAACAAAGATGGAGAGCGAAATAACTTACGGAGATATCGACGTTAGGGTTCGCCGCGAAGGCGTCGTCGTTCAGAGAAAACGAGTCATCGGCGGTCATGGTGGGTGCACAGCGTTCAGCTTCGGTGCGTCAAAGTCTGATACATTAGCCTTTCCTTCAAGCCACTCACTGGGCTTGGGCTTGGGCTGATATCTATATATATTTTTTTGAATAAATTCCTCCTGTACCAACGACATGTCGTCTCACTGGTTGACCGACAGGCATGAATGTTGTAAATGGAGCAAGCTAGTCGACATGTGGTCCAGTTTTGCCTTTTCAATTTAATCTTTATTATTTAAAAAGTTTCATTTAATTAATTATATTTTTTAAATATATTATTCCTTTGGTAAATGTTTTTTTTTTTATTTTAAAGATATTAATTGACATATTATCGATTTAGTTAATAAATATTTGTGAAAAGTATAAATAAAAACATTATTACATAACTTTTACTTATAAAATGCAATAATAAATATTTGTGACAAGACCACCACTAGCCCCAAGTTCATAACCTCAACCGACCCAACCCCAATCTAACGCACGCGCAGCTTGGCCCCGTGTTCTTCTTGCATGTGGCTCAGCCCTGACTCTATCCAACCGACTCCGACTCGACTCGATGACTCCTAACGGTTCTAGTTCGACTTCTTGGTTTATCCGAGACATTTTCATGCCATTTCTTATAATTCTAGAGTTGTTTTTTTCTTTAAAACTTTCAGAGGCGTTTAAGATCAGTATGACTAGTGTTTAACCAATTTATAGTTTTTAAGTTAAATTGATGGATGTTGTTAGGTTAGTTAGGTCATTAATATGTCTTAACCCGTTGTCGACCAACTCCTAAGGACCAAAAGTTAAATTTATGGACGTTGTTAGGTTAATTAGGTCATTAAATATGTCTTAACCCGTTGTCATTTAACTCCTAAGAAAAATATGGATTTCAAGGAGCATGTTCAAACTTAATATTACATAAGTATAGTAATTTCGACTTAGGCCAACCAAGTAAGTGATTTTACTGTTACATACTCGTAGGTTTGGTTGGATGACTTGTATGTTGTATAAATGACACGTACCTTGTGACCCTTGAACGTGTCATATATTTTATGTTATTATATCTATGAACCTCCATATGCTACGTCACAGATTATACATCGATGGTATAATATTTCTATGAGACATATATATATATATATATATATATATATAAACATAATTTGTTTTTAAAAGGATATTTTAATGTTTTTTAATAATTAATGTTATCGCTTTTCAATTTTATAGTTTCTTTTCTTAATTCCTTTAAATATGTGGAGGAAAAGCCAGTCGTGCATTTCCACCGACTCCAATGGCGCTTCCAATATCTGGCAGAGTTCCGGCACGTTTTGTCCTGCCGTCAACGGCGCACGTTAGACCACGACAGCCAGTGGCTTTCGTCTCTTTATCTTCTGCAACCAATGACGGAACGATCGATTGGGTCGAAGCAACTTCTGACTTCTTCGAGAAAGATACAAGACCAATAATGCTATTTGACGGTACGATATTCTTTTAGTGTATCGATTGCTACTATTTTTGAATTCGTTAACCTCTAATTCTTCTCTATGTCATGAAATTTTTGGTTTATTGATATAATTGAATGAAAGTGAAGTAGTTGTGTAGGGTTTTTATGTGTTTTTTGAATTCGCGGTGAAAGTGAAGTATCGATGATTTTATTAATCTCGCAGGTGTGTGCAATTTGTGCAATGGAGGTGTGAGATTTGTTCGTGCTAATGATCGAAACAGGTGTGTCTTCCTTTTCTTTTCATTTTTGATTTCTAAGGAAATTCTTGGAAAGATAATGAAATTGGAAGCTGATTTAGAGGCCCCGTATAGCTCCCCTGTAATATGGGGAAATTGAATGCCGTTGTATCTTCAAGATCAATGGTTTATATGATTTCATACCTTCATAATATTGTTGCCATGATTGAGTTGCAGCCTAAATAGATTTACGATTATGTGTTTATGTAAATGGGCGATCATTGTTCTTGAGGAGAGGTTAAAATTATTTATAGCTGTTACCTTGAAACCCTATGCTCCCTGTCTTTGTGGATTTACCATTCACATTAACAGAAGAATACGATTAGAGGCTCTCCAAAGTGAAGCTGGGAAGAAGCTGTTAAGAAGATCAGGAAGAGCACCGGATGATATTTCGAGTGTTGTTCTTGTTGAAAAGGACAGGTATATGCTTGCATCTCGTCATTTGAAGGTTATAATTGTTGATGAAAATGTATTATTATAACTCTCATTTAGTTCATAACCCTTAATGATTAATCCTTAATGATTCATAATCTCATTTATCTTAGTTCATAACCCTTAATGATTAATCCTTAATGATTTATAATCTCATTTATCTTGGTTCATAACTTTCATTTAGTTCATAATCCTTTTGGTTCATATTCTCATTTTGATACACGAATCATCTATGCCTATATAAAGGGTTGTCTAGGATGGTTGAGATGTATTGAGTTTGATTGAGTTTGAGTGTCATTTTGTATTTGTTGGGTGATATTTAGGAGGAAATTTCTTGAGAGACATTGTAGTGTGAGAATGTGAGATATATACTCTGTAAACATTTTGATTATTGAGATTGGTTGCTACCCGTCGATGTAGGGGAGTTTCTTCTCTTCGAACTACGTAAATCTTTGTGTCTCTTTGTTTAATTTCTGTTTGTGAGTGTGTGAGTGTGATTGATCTTGCTGCTTCCGCTACGACAACGATGAGCTATATTTGCCTATCTTATTTGTGATATGGCATCTCCAATCTTTCTTGAAGACATCAATCATAATCACAAGAAAATAAATTTCTCTAATGTATTGATTTCCTGTCTTTTTTGGGAAAAAATCTCTCAACTTCAACTACTGCATCTTTTCAGTTCAAGAAAGATGATAAATTCTATGTATTGGACTGCAGATCTTATATCAAGTCTGAAGCTGTTCTAAGAATAATGGAACATTTAGAGTTACCCTTTCCTCAGCTTGCACTTTTTCTCAAGTTTGTGCCACTGTAAGTCCTTCCTTACGATCATGTAAAGTTCTTCAAGTTTTGAGCATTATCTTTCAAATTCTGAATATTGATTGTGTTGCAGGTTTGTTAGAAACATTGCGTACGACAATATTGCTGATAATCGCTATACGCTATTTGGGCGCTCGGAGTCGTGTGAAATATAGAATTTAGTCCTATCATTGTAGAATTTGTATAGAATGATACTTGGGATTTGGGAATTAGAAATTAAGATAGATATTTGTTTGGTGAATAATACGAATTGGAGCTGATAAATGTCACGTGTTATGGTCATACTTGAAAGACGATTGTGACAACAAGCTGACTTTGTCAGTTCATATCATTAATCTCGGTAGCCCAGCAGCTGTACTATCTCGTTGCAGTATGAATATTTCTTCCCTTCATTTACCAGAGTACATGCATGGTCTCGGTTGAAAATAGCTCTTTCACCGAACTAAAAAATATATATATATATATTACTCTGGGTTGCAAATTAATAATTTATTAAATATAAAATTAAGTTTCTTTTTAACTTTTTGATGCACGTGTAAATGCTTAAGGGTAAATTTTTTCCCTTTAAATAAAATAAAAGAAACGTAAAGAAAATAAAAGAAAAATAAAAATTTAAAAACCCTAAGGCAGCACATAAGCGTTCTCGCAAAGCCCACGCCCGCGCGATTCACTAACGGCCACCACACGCACGCGATTCCCTTCATCATCTCTCCCCTGTCCTCCTTAATCGTTCGCCGCCGCTGTTCCCGGTTTGTTTCTTTTTCTCCTTAAATCTCCTGAAATTTGTTTAGTTTCAAATCTTATCTTGGTGTTAAATTGAAATTAGATTTCATAGTCTGTTCCACTGAATTGGATAGAGAATTCTGTTCAACTAATTTCACATTTTATGGTTTATGATCTCAGAAATACCATAATTTCAGGCAAGGAGCTCTGTAATGGCAATCAGAGCATTCTCCTCCAAATTCCAGGTCTCCATTTCACTTTTCTGCCCTTTCTTAAGAATCAGTATTTTCGCTCACCGACGCCCATTCAGTTCTCTCGCTACAGCAACAGCCGCAGGATTAGACTCACCACTTCCATTTCTCGTCAGTGAGATATCTCGCATCCTCAGCGATCGCAGAAGCCCTCACCATGACTTGGAGTTCGCTCTCTCCTCTTTCTCCTCCAATGTATCGTCCGATCTCGTCGAGCAGGTTCTCAAAAGGTGCAAGAATATTGGATTCTCTGCTCACAGATTCTTCATCTGGGCTAAAAGAATTCCGGGTTTCGAACACAGCGCCGATAGCTATCGCATTCTCGTTGACATCTTGGGAAGCAGTGGGCAATTTGCTATTTTGTGGGATTTTCTTATAGAAATAAGGGAGACTCGATGTGCTGTAATCAATCGGGAACTTTTCTGGCTTGTTTTCAGAGCTTATAGTAGAGCTGACTTGCCTGAAGATGCTGTTCGAGCTTTCAATCGAATGGTAGAGTTTGGGATAAGACCTGGAGTTGATGATCTTGATCAGCTCTTGTATGTTCTATGTAAGAGGAAACACGTCGCTCATGCCCAGCAGTTTTTTGATAAAGTTAAGAGTGAGTTCAATCCGAGTGTGAAGACGTATAGCATTTTGACAAGGGGGTGGGGAGATGTGGATGACTCAAGCAATGCCCAGAAGGTGTTTGATGAAATGCGGGAACGAGGTTGTTTGATAGATGTGCTTGCTTACAATAGTCTCTTGGAAGCTCTGTGCAAAGCTGGGAAAAGGGATGAAGCGCACAAGATGTTTCAAGAAATGGGTTCAAATGGCGTCACCCCGGATGCAGGTACGTATTCGATTTTCATCCGCTCGAGCTGTCAAGAGAACGATTTGCATACGGTTTATAGGGCCTTAGAAAGAATGAAGAAACACAACCTTTTCCCTAATGTGTTTACTTACAACTGGGTCATCAAGAAGCTTTGCAAAGATCAAAAGGTGGAACAAGCCTACGAACTTTTGGATGAAATGATTGAGAGTGGAGTTACGCCAGATACATGGTCCTACAATGTAATCCTAGCATATCATTGTGATCATAACGAAGTCAATGGTGCTCTTAAGTTGATCAAAAGAATGGATAGACTCAATTGTGTTCCTGATAGACATACTTACAATATGGCTTTGAAGATGCTGATAAGAGTGGGAAGATTTGACAGAGCCAATGAAGTGTGGGAGAGTATGGGAGATAGAGGATTTTACCCTTCTGTTTCAACTTATGCTGTCATGATTCATGGCCTCTGCAAGAAAAAATGGAAGTTAGAAGAAGCGTGCAAGTACTTTGAGATGATGATCGACGAGGGAATACCTCCATATATTTCGACTGTGGAGTTGTTGAAGAATCGGCTTCTGGGGATAGGCTTCAAGGATCAGGTCGTGATACTCGGCGATAAGATGAGACGAAGCAGTTCTTGCTCCATACAAGAGCTGGCTAACGTGATGAGCGGCGGCAAATGTCATGAGGTTCATACCATGTCGTCTAAAAGTGAGGAGACAGAGCTTGAAAGTGACTGAAGAAAGAAGAAATGATTTTGGTGGAGGAAGTAATTGTTTGGTGAGTTGAGTATTGCCGGTACTGTTCTGTTCTTCATCTGAAAAAATGTGTATAACATGCAACAAAATGGTTTTGGGCTGCAAGTTCGCAACTGCGCCGTCGCTTGGAACTTCTAAAACCAGGTACCAATATTGGTCACGACCAAGCTTTCCAATTAATATCATGCTATGAAACTGTTAGGAGGGTGAAAGTTCCATATTGACTAATTTTCTAGGGAATGATCATGGATTCATAATCAAGGAATCATCTCTCCATTGGTACGAGGCTTTTTGGAGAAGCCCAAACAAAGTTCAAAGTGGACAATATCATACCATTGTGAAGAGTCTCTAACAGAAATTACAATCAAACGGTGGACCAAAATCAGGAAATCACGAGTGCTGTACTTCTGCTGTGAGATCAATATTCTGAGGGCAAAGTTGCTCGACTGTAAAGGAGAGAGGCGAAGGCGAAGCTGCTCGACTGAACAAAAAAACAAACTACTAACTTCTCCAAGTAGGGACTGCCAATTGCTTTTTCACTTTTTTTTTTTTTTCCCTTCAAGAATCTATCTATGATAACAAACAATTGTAGGAAATATATATTTTAGTCATTTCAATTCAATTAAATTTTAGAAAATTCATAGCAAATATGGAGTAACAGCTAAACCACTGCTTTAAAATGTTGGGTCTTTACGGTTCATATCAAAACTCGAGATTATAAGTTCTAGCTTACGTGGTAAGCAGTAAGTGTCCTAATGTCCAAACAACAACCATCTTGTCGATATATCATTGTTTCAAAATGTTTGGTTTAAAGACTCTTACAAAATGTTTTGTTGCCCACGTGAGAATAAGTGAATTTCATTGCGTGTGTTTGGGGTATAAGTTTTTGTATAAATGTATCCCCATGCTATTAAGTATTTTGATTTAAGTTCTTTTCTTTCTAAGAGGTGGAATAGAATAACCCGGTTGAAGCGTAATGATCATGCGTCTGTAATGCATTATATGTCCCATAATAGGTCCCATTCTTCTACCCTTTCCCGGAAGTTGATGAATATTCATAGCTATTACCTTGACACCAAAGAAGAGTTCGACCCAATGCTTTATTTCTGTCCTAGTTGATCCCGATTCGACATTAGAAGTATATTGATTTTTCCCCAATAACCGTAAGATTATGTTCCTAACTCCTTATTTCAAAATGTTCGGCATATTGAATCGGCTACAAGCTCCTACCAGCAAGCATCCGTAACTCACTCAAAATTAAAACCTAGTTGTATAATACCATCTTATGAAATATTAATTTTCTAAATTAATAAATTTATAAAAGTAAATTAAATATTTTGTGGTTCATTTGGATACAAACTCATTATATAGGACACACTCAAGTGTCTCGACATGAACAATTTGAATCAAATCATTTTCATTTCTAACAATTACAAGGCTCACTATTTCAATAATGTTTTCAGGATAAAACATTATTAATCGAACATAATCTTTCCATATGTCAATAACATTTTGTTGAAAAATTACAATGATAATCTTAGATTTTTCTTAGGATAGTAAAATAATCAAAATCATTATAAACATTAAACAATTAATTATGAGACTTTATGACACAAATTTCAACACATACAAACACAACAATTTCACCCTACCAACCCGTAAGTATGTCAACGGTGGTTCACTTCTAGTTTCAAATTTAAATTGATGCTATTGAAATCAGCCTAGCCGATCGTTTTTATGTTCAACTCAATCAGATTTCAATTGCATCAATGATATTTCATTCATTCAGAAACAAAGCTTAAAGCCGGTTCATTGAGTCATCAACAATGCTTAATATTAATATTCGTCTAAAAATGGTAGCTATATTGATCTTAAATAGGTCATAAACGATTTCAAAATAGTTTAAATGGTTGAAACGAGCTAAGTGTCACGGTCATGCTCGTCCAAGACGTGTTGCCCATAGCCGCATGCCCATGACAAGTCCAACCCCTTATGTCTTTTCATATTCTAGTGTTTTATTGTTATATTTCTAGAAAGTATGACGTTTCAGAAATATCATGTCTAGGTCTATTAGACATGAAATGCCTCAAAATGTACATACGACTAGTTGTCAACTTCTCCTTACCCAATGTTATATATTGTGAGCCGTTGTTATTTCTCTCTTGCTTGCGTATATAACGTCTCTTTCAAAAATCTCTCTTGCGAAAATTTCTCTTTACCCTTGTTTTCTAAAACCTTTTCTTAAAATCGAGGCCAGAGGCTCGAGTATACGTCGGTTGGCCGTAGACGATGTAAGAATGAATTGGCTTAGCTTACTTGTAGTTGGAAAGTGAGTGCCGCACAATCGCAAGTCTACTGCTATTAACAGTGCTATTGTGACAGTAGACCTACTAGAGATTTATTTTTAAATTATTATTATTATTATTATTTGACTAATACTATTTTAGTGCAAATTCTCAAATACATATTGAGTCTGAGTTTGAGACGAGCTCCATTTCCAGGCCCTAAATCCATCTCTCTCGTTCTCATCCAAAATGCTAGCTCGCCTGGCTGCCAATCGTCTTGCCGGAATCCGTCAAAGTTTCCGTCAGGTTTTATCTCACTTTCTCTTTCACTCTCTTCCATTCCCCAATTGCCTTTCCCTAATTTGAGTCTTTGTCTGCTGCAGACTTCGCGATGCCTCTCAACTGCCCTTAACTATGTGAGTCCATGACTGTTGTGCTTTGTTTTCTTGATTTCTTCGCTGTGTTGCGTGAATTGAATGAAATCTACAATTTTTTTGTGTTGAGATCATGAATTTTAACGTGTTGCAGCATATAGATACGCCGGATAACAATTCCGATCTTCCCTGGGAATTCTCCGAGACGAACAAAAAAAAGGTTGGTGTTTTTTGAATGCTCTCGGAATTTGAGGATTTCTGGCGTTTTTGTTCCAAGACGGGAATGTTTTAACCTTTATTGGTCTTGGAAATCTGGATGACTTCTAGATCGATATTCTTCTGTATTTGGCTAGTCTTTTGACAAATTTTTTTTTTAAAAAAAAGAGGATTATTCTGCTAATTTGATTGAACAACCGGAAAGGATGTAGGAGACTTGCTACGGTATGTTGTTTATAGCCATGTCTGCTTCGAGCCCATCAATTTTATGGCACATCCTCTAAGGAAAGAGCAATGTAAGTGTGTGACCAATGTATGTAACTAGGATGATGCAATGGATACCTCCGCATATCTTTTTGGGGTCTTTTGATGGTTAGAATGTTGCTTTGGAGGATTTAACCAAAATAATAGACAATATACATGATTCCACAAAAGGATTGATAGATAGTGCTTAAAAGTCTTCTTTCCCCACCCGTACATGAACCCGCAATATCCTATCATCGTGGGTTCTGTATTTGGTGATTGATACAATGAAGTAGTGTCTGCATCGTTGTTTTTGTCACATGCTGTGCTTTTAGAAACTGATTCTAGAAAACCTTATTATCACAAAAATGTGATGAAGATTTAAAATCATCTTCGACATTGTGTCATGGGCGGAAGCTTAACTCTCTTTTTTGTTTGTAAAGAGAGATTTTCTAGTGGGCTTAATATTCATTGGGACGTTTCCATACTGGGCTTTACAACCATTCCTACTGATTTTTGCTTGATTTTTAATTTTTAATTTTTAATTTTATGGCTTAATATCGTTGTACAGGATAGGGATAGATGTTTGCGTTAACTTCATATCATCTATGAAATTATATGGTTTAGTTTACCGTATTCATGTGCAGGTTGCAGAGATATTATCCCACTACCCCTCCAACTATAAACAATCTGCTGTCATTCCTTTGTTAGATCTTGCACAACAGCAGCATGGAGGATGGCTTCCTATTTCTGCAATGAATGCAGTATGTTGGCCTGTACTTTGAAGTTTCTCTTTAATTTGACGTCGTGTCAGTAATTTGGAGCATTCCCAAAAATGAATGAATGCTTTAATATTGATAGAGGAAAATGCAGTAGAAAACCTTTTGATATTAAAATTACTATTGCACTCAAACAATACAGAAAAAGTCCAATATATAGACAGGGACTTGGTAGAAAACTCCTGCTGGTACAGCAAACATGAAAACAGAGGATAAAAACAGTCGAGTTGGGGGGGGGGGGGGGGGGGGGNGGGGGGGGGTGGTGTAGATATAACTTGCTTGCTGCACTCCACAAACAAGTCGAGTTGTGCATAACATCCAAAAGTTATCTTGAATATAGCTCCCAGTCCCAAGGAACCTTTTGGCTCCCCAGGTTTTGTTCACCTTCTGTTGAAATAACAAATACCTTTTAGGCCAGGGATATAAAGGCATCCCAGATGTTAATTATAAATTAAAAAAGATATCCCTGAGCTTGGCTAATTTGAACTACTTTTCCCAACTTCACCCTTTGGAACAAGACAAGCGCATCTCAAAATTGGGAGTGTCTTCAAAAGAAAATAATCTAAAAAACTAAATAAGGCGATCTTTTACAGAGGAGATGCATGCTCTCCAAATTCTTAAATTATACAATTTCTGCTTTTTCTATATTTAAATTTGTCATGTACAGCTAATTACAATTCATTTGCTTTCCATTATTTGGGAGACTCGTAATAAGACAAAGCCTCTTCAAATCTATTTGTTCTTAATCACAAAGGAACGCACTTTCGGTTAATTGGAAGTTTATTGTATTAATAGGAAACTTATTTAAGCCTTTGGTTATGATGAATGTTATGTCAATATTTCATTGTAAAGGTACTTTTATGATTGACTCAGGTAGCTAAGGTTGTAGAGGTTGCTCCCGTCCGTGTATATGAAGTTGCAACATTTTATTCAATGTTTAATCGAGCAAAGGTGAGAGAATAAATAAGTCTATATTGTTTCTTCATTTATATTTGGATTTCTAGTATATAAATTTAAAAATTGTGTGGCTACCAGCAAACCTGCTGAACTTCATCAATTGATTTTCAGGTAGGCAAGTACCACTTATTAGTTTGTGGCACTACTCCATGTATGATTCGTGGCTCTCGGGAAATAGAAGAGGCTTTACTGAAGCACTTGGGAGTGAAGCGCAACGGTGAGTGTTATGTAGCTGTTTGCTCATGAAAGGCCATGGTAGAATTCATAATTATTGCAAGCAATTAGAAGTCTAGAGTTGAACTCAATCAACTTATTACTGTTCAGCTGGTCCCTATATGTTCAAAATATTTGATCCACATGAACATCAATCCAAATTTTTACAACAAACCTTTTAGAATAATAATCATGACTTTTCTTATTCTGCAATTTATACATTAAAACGTCGAAGGTATATAGATCTGAAGATAAGCCCCATAATATGTTTGTGATGTGCAGAAGTAACAAAGGATGGTCTGTTCTCTGTTGGAGAAATGGAATGCATGGTGCGATTACTTTCCTTTTCTCTTATTCTATTTCCTTGGCATCATCCCCGACCTTCTTATATACTTTTCTAATGAATAACCAAATTTTCATTGAGAAAAAATGAAAGAAAACGAGGTCATACAAAAAGAAAGCCCACAAATGGTGGAGACAAACTACCAAGAGGGCCGATTATTAGTACTTCAGCTTGATTTGTCTTTTGGCCTGTTTGTTTTTGGTATTTATGTCTGGCAATGTGTTGAGTTATCTACGTTAATGATGATCTGCTATCTGCTTATTTTCTGTAGGGATGTTGTGTTAATGCTCCAATGATCACAGTCGCCGATTACTCGAACGGATCTGAAGGATACGCATACAATTACTATGTGGGTGCAGCATAATATTTTCATTTATCCAACGCAAAATAGACTCATTGTGCTGAAATCAGTATTATCTTGAATTCATGTGTTTTTCTTCATTTTCAGGAAGATGTCACTCCTAAACGGGTCCTCGAGATAGTAGAGATGTTGAGAAGAGGGGAGAAACCACCGGTAAGGAAATTAACTAGCTAGCCTAGCTGATGTCGATGTCGAAATGTCGAGTTCCCATTCTAGTTATCAGATTTCCTTCATGATGTCTTGCATGATCTAATATGTAACATCCATGCCCCATATTCAGCACGGAACACAAAACCCAGGACGCATACGTTGTGGACCAGAAGGAGGAAACACGACTTTGTTAAGCGACCCAAAACCGCCTCCGTGCCGGGATCTTGATGCTTGCTGAAAAGCCTCTATTTATTTCATCCAATAATGCAAATCTGGGATGTATTCAATCAATCAAGCTGCCATAGATTGTTGGTTTGATTAATAGCTATTTTGTCAAATCTCATCCACCTTCCAGGAAGGAAAAAGTTCATATTTACTACCGCCAGAATGGATTCTGGTGGACTTCTCAATAACACGCAACGCTTTCATGTCGTGTTGTCCAAGCTATGCATGCTTCATTTTTTGGAATATTGTATAAACTATAGACGACTTCAGCTGTTTTTATGCATATCAAATTTAGATAATTCTCTAGAAATATAGGTAACAATGTTTAACTATGATTCTATGTTTAAATTTAAATATTAACTATGGTTAGGATCACTCTCATTAGGATATAGTTGCACTTAGATATGTCGACCAACTTTCACATTGGCTATCTCTAAACTACATCCTATGGAAAGAGGTTTCGCTATTTTGTAACCTCGCATGACCAGGATTTGGACCATGATTTGGAATTTAGATTGGGCACCTAGTCCAAATTGGTCATGGGTGTTACAAATGGTATTAAAGTAGAATTTCTTCTTCATATAGTG
Organism: Cucurbita moschata; assembly: GCF_002738365.1. NCBI lineage: Eukaryota > Viridiplantae > Streptophyta > Magnoliopsida > Cucurbitales > Cucurbitaceae > Cucurbita > Cucurbita moschata. The sequence goes on from NW_019268536.1 coordinate 2,251,459, forward strand.
TTGAGATATAATAGATGGAGAATATATTATTATGATTTGATTTATAGTATATTTTATTTTATTCTCAATATTTAATTAGTTTATATTTTCTTAATGATATGTATTAGTTACTAGCTTGTATCTTATTTAAGGTTTATGAATATCAATGAGAACACACACCTTCGATCCTATTTCTATTTCTCGTTCTTAACATGTAGTCCCGAGAAGAACCAAAGCGAAAACTGGTGGGTATATAACGTTTCGAGTAAAAGAGGAACTTACATTTGAATGAAAGTGAATATCTAATCAATAAAGTGTACCCGGTAAAGTGATTTGGGTTTAGGTGTGATTTTGTGAGTGGTATTTTTGTTTTGTTTATAGTTTTTGTTATTGTGTTTTGTTGGTGATTTGAGTTCCACTTTCTTTGCAAAATAAAATAAAATAAAATAAATAATCACTCTGAAAACATTTATAACAATTTCAATAAATACTAAACATGTTTTAAAAAATTAATTTTATTACTTTCAGAATAATTTCTGAACATGTCCTGAAATCAAACAAAAACAGCCGAATTCGGAGTTCTCCGCCCCAGATCGGCCACTACTCGGATCCTTTTACCATTTCTGATCACTTTCTGTTTGGGTTCGTGGAAAATTTTCTGATCAATCTACGAATAACTCCACAGAATTCAATTACTTCGTTCTCTGAAGTTTGACGAGTTTCTGATCCTCGGTGATTTCTACAGTTGTTTTGATTTCGCCTCTTTCTGTAGCAAATTCTAGGCAATCTTCCTCCGTACAAATTGCCTACATTTTGCTACTTCTTCCTCGAGGTGAGAACGTAGATTTTGATTTGCGTTCATTGAATCTCAGCGACGAACAATGGGAAATTCCTCCTCGATGCTCACTCAATATGATATTGAAGAAGTTCAACAGCACTGCGATAATCTGTGTGAGTGTTTTCGATTTCTGTTCTTTATTCTTTCTTTGGATACTCTACGCTTCTAATTTTCTCGGTTCTCGTTCATTTTGGGTCTGCAATTCAGTTACGCAACAAGAAATAGTGTCACTGTATCAGAGATTTTGTCAACTCGATCGAAACTCGAAGGGATACATCTTGTCCGACGAGTTCTTATCAGTCCCAGAATTCGCTATGAATCCTCTTTCTCAGGTTATTTGAACGATTTCTATGATTAATTTCTTGATGTAGTTAGATTCTGAGCCTGAGTTTGCGAAGTTCGTGTACTTCAATTGGTGAATGATAGTTTATCCTTTTCTTTTGGTATTCCCCAGAGGTTGCTGAAGATGGTTGATGGTTTGAACTTCAAAGATTTCGTGGCATTTTTGTCTGCATTTAGTGCTAAAGCTAGCATCCAACGTAAAATTGAATGTACGTATAAAATGCAGTCTTCCAATTGTTTAGATCCTGTCTGATGACACTCGACATTGGCTTGTTTGATAGTGTTCTCTTGTAATTCAAAAGTCGTGTTCAAAGTTTGGAGCAGAATTTTGGTTTATATTTCCAACTTTCCATACTTGATTGTACACCCTTTATCACATGATTTAGACATTCTAATATTTAAACAGATTGTTTAAGATCATTTTTTCCCCTTTTGCACTTCTGTCAAAACAATGCTCGTATGCTTATGTTTTCGATTCGATGGTGTTAGGAATTGTGAAATAACTATCCAATTTGATTGTAGTGTTCTTCCAGAAGTATGAAACAGTGAGAAAAAGTTGTCAAATGGGATTCTATTGAGGAGTTTTCAAATTCAACGTATTGTAATTGGCTCAATAGGGCCTAGGTAGATAGAGTAACGTAGTGAATTTGGTTGTTATTTTAGTTAGTTGATGTATGGGTTTTGATCCTAAAAGTTATGTGCATGATTTTGAGTAGCCATTTTGATATTTTCTTGGATAGTGTAAGAGTATTGGGTCAAAATGTATATCTTCGAACTTTTTGATCAATTAGGTGCGGGAAGGTATTTCACCACGTTGGACTATAAACTTCTCTCTTAAATAGCATTCTTTCTTTCTAGTGGAGGGGGGCCGCCTTTAGTAGTTATATCTCCTTCAGGGCACTCTTTTCATTGTTTTTTTCTTTTCTTGTTCTTGATTACAGCCACTAACATTATACTCGTTTAACGTATTACAAATTTGAGTGGCTAAAATCTTTTCTTTATAATTTGTTCTCGTTTCACTAGTTATGTTCAAAGTGTACGATGTGGACTTTAATGGGAAGGTGTCTTTCAATGACATAATAGAAGTGCTACAGGATTTGTCTGGTCCCTTCATGTCTGATGACCAAAGAAAGGTACTCAAGACGCTGCACTAAATCTTAGGAGGCACTCACTGGGAGATTTGTATATATTTTCCATAGCTCATGATATGGCATGTTCTAAAGTTTTGCCCTTTTATCTCTTTTGTAGCAAGTCTTGAGCCAACTTCTGGAGGAAGCAGGTTACTCAAAGGAATCCCAGTTAACCCAGGAGGATTTCGTTATGGTTTGTTCTTACTATCATAAATCTCACTGTTTTTCATTTGGACCAACGAGGCATAGTGACATGCTTATCTGACACTATACAAACACAAAAATAATTGATACTTATTTGAAACTTGGATTAATCAAATTGAAAAAATGTACATAAATCGCCTAAAATTAACCAAATATCACCACAAAGATGAAGTAGCTGAAATGTCAAGGAAATACATGAATAGTAATTAACATTCACAATCATATTTGAAGTCTTATTATCAATAACAGTACCTCGTTGCTGAAGTTTAGTCATTTCAAATCTAAACTTGCTGATTCTTCAGCATCTGAACAAACACGTTCCACCTAATCATGGTCGAGTTGCTTCTTTTCTACACTTTAGAAGAACTGCTTCATTATTCACCACATGGTCTCTACCTCTATGTCAACTATTCCATGAATTTTGAGATCCCGTATAAACTATTATTGTACGGCCTTCTGTCATCTGAACTTGCTGAGAATCATTCATAATTTGCTTGATTCATATATTTCTTGTGCTGCAATATATATGTTATATGTATTTTTGTTCTTTTGCAGATTCTTGGCAATTCTGGCCTGAAAATGGAGGTTGAGGTGCCTGTCGATTAAGATGTTGAAGTTTGGAAACGATAGATTACTAGCTGAAGCATCATATATCAATGTCTTTCTCAAGCAATGTTCATTGTCGATGGACAACTTCAATTCCTCAAACATGTTCATTTATGCAATTATTTACTCAACTTAAGCCTGTGGCTCGTCTTTTTGTAGACAGATATTGATCTCAAAGATTACGAACTATCTTAATGAAAATCTCCCTAAAACCAATTATTTCTTGTCAAATTTGCATCAACTACTGTCTCTAACTTCGACTGAACTCGGAAGATCGAGCGATTGAGACATGATAAGTAGGAGAAATCTATTATCATAAACTGAGGGAATCTGATTAGCCATTTAGATTGTCTTAGATGTATGTATGTATGAGGATCATCTGAATTGGTTCTGGGTTATTCATTATACAATATACTTCCTAAGACCATCATATTTGGCTTTTATGGTGAAGATAAGGTTGATGGTTTTAGTATGCTGCAGGGTTTTGATGACGCCAAAGCTTCTGTAGAAATGGAGCCAAAACTTGCCAGCGTGTAGCGACAATCCTCCAAAAGCTGCCATTAGAGACGCATGGTATCCACCGACTTACCATCTTCATCCCGATGACAGGTTTTACTCTAAACGCTTCATCTTGAGAAATGTGCTGCAAATTTTGGTATGTTCTTTTGAGTCTATTTCTTGTATCATTGAAGCTTGGTTACTTGCCACTGCAACCCTCTCAGATAGGCAACATTCATTCACATGTCACAATCATGTCTCCTACCCAACCGCTTCATTTTTTTTCCTTTTTTTTTTTTTTTTTTTTTTTTTTTTTTTTTTCCTCAATCTCTCGTTTGTTGAGAACATGAAAAGTATAAAGCTTTTTGACGTGTTTTATTTTTCCAATACTGTTGAAGCTGAACTTTATTATCATCCGCTTCACATTCTCCATTGTAACTGTTTCCCAAGGACAGCCTCCTCTCCCTCTCTCTCTCTCTCTCTCTCCGAAGCCCAAAAGTTAGAAAATTTTTAGAGGCCAAGTAAGAAAAAGTCTTCTTGTGTTCCACCTTCACACCACAACCGAGAGAGCTTACGAACTGGCCTCAGAAATTGATGAAGCTGACTGTTTTCTAAGGCACAGCTACAATGGCAGAACGCCAAAAACGCCCTATTGGGCATGGATTGGAAGTAGATGATTCACGCCATGAGAAGGCTTTAAGAGCATTTGATCAAAATGGGGTTACGAGAAACTCATCAAAAGACGGTCCCAGTTGGAGAGTTAAACCTTGTGAAGTTGAGAAGATCAGTAGAAGACTGAGCCTTCTTGAAGAAGATACTAGAGCTATGAAGAAAGCTTTGTTTGAGAGTTTGGAGGAAAGAAGAAATCTGTTGTATGAGATAAACCAGCAATTTCAGAGCATAAGCAAACACCATCAACTCTGTAACGAGGTAGCTGAAGATCATGATGAGACACTCCAACTCCCTGAGGTAAAATGCTTTGAATCTTCTGATATACTTCAAATTTCTTGAATTCATACATAGAATGGAATATAGAACGTCTGAACATTGTTTGCAGAACAAAGAGAGCTTGTTTTTGTTTTGTTTTGTTTTACATGAATTCCATAGCCTCGCTGTGGTTGAAAGAATAGGATTAGGAACTGAAATTCATAGATACACATTAAGGTTTGCATCATTTTGTGGCATTACTTACTTAAAGGCCTCAGCTCCTATATGACTGATCGATCTTATGTGGTGTGGTGTGGATTTTGGTGGAGAAAACAGGAATGGAGACGTGGTGTTGGCCTATCACAAATCTTTCACCACCAACCAAATATATCTCTCGTCTTCAAACATTTCAAACCAAATTTGTTGGCATTCACTGATTATCTTCCAACAGAAAAATGATCTATTTGGAGAGACTCGAAGAATGTAAGTATTCGGAGTTCGTCCTTTAATCAATTGAGCTATATTTAGGCTGGCTATTACAGTGAAATTAATTCCTCTTCATCTTTGATGTAATTTTACTTCGCACACGATCTTTAAAGATTCTGATTCTGGCTCGAGAACTTTTAGTTTTTTTTGTTTATAACTTAACTTTAATCCTTCAACTTTTAATAACATCTGCTTGATTATAAAAAATTTAACGAGAAAGGCGTGCACACGTGCACCTGCCTGATGGCCCTAACTAAACTCAAATTTTGATTTTGATTCTTTTTTATCAATAAATTGATGTGCTAAGAACATCGAATAAATATTTGTTACATCCAAACCTATAAATTACGATACAGCATCTCTTAAGTTCTCGTCTTCCCAATAATTTTTTTTTTTTAAAATAACTTAGGACACTTTTAAAAATATGTAATAGAAATGTTTGTTACTCTCAATATCTTTTTTTTTTTTTAAAAAAAAAGAGTGGGCTATTTAATTTAATTTAATCTTTTAAAAAAAATAATAATAAAATGATTTTTGAGTGGGAAATCCAAAAGAAGAATTTAGGAGCAAAGAGGATGATGATATGATCGGAAGTGGTTCAAATTGAAAGCCTAATCCAATTATTTTCTCCGCCCAAAACCTCTTAACAATGAGTCTCCGATTGATTCCGAATTCCGGCCACTCCTTCCATCTCCGCCGCCCCACATTCCTCCGCTTCAACAACCACCGCCTGAGAGTTTTCTCACCGCCCAAACACAATCCCTCTCTTTCACTCCGCGCAGAATCCAGCGCCAGAGAGCGTTTCTCCAACCTAAATGAACCACCAATGGAGGTCGAAGTAAAGCTCCGTCTTCCAGATTCTTCATCTCACCAGAAACTCTCCGATCTTCTCTCTTCTCACCACATCAAGACGCACAATCAACAGAACATCTTCTTCGACGGCGCCAACGCCGAGCTCTCCTCCAACCTCGCCGTTCTCCGCATCCGATTCTACGATGATGACAGCCACTGCGTCCTCTCTCTCAAGGCGAAACCTGTAATCTCCGGCGGAATCAGCCGCATCGAAGAACATGAAGAACCGCTGGAGCCGTCGATCGGCCGCGCCTGCGTGGAGGAACCAAATCGTATGCAGTTGATGGAATGGTCGAAGATTTTGGAGAGAGTGAAAAAGGAGTACGGGATTGGGAGAGAGGGATTCGTGTGCTTGGGCGGATTCAGGAACGTGAGAAGAGTTTATGAATGGAAGGGATTGAAATTGGAATTGGATGAAACGATTTTCGATTTCGGAAGGAATTATGAGATGGAATGCGAGAGTGAGGAACCGGAACGAGTTATGGATTTGTTGAAAGAGTTTTTGAAGGAGAACGGGATCGATTATTCGTATTCGGAGGCTTCCAAGTTCGCAATTTTTCGATCCGGGAAGTTGCCAACCTTCTGAAACCTTTCTGTTTCCATTCGTTTGGTTTCTTTTCTAACCTATTTCAATCAAAACATGATCAACCATAGCGGTCTTGGTCTTACTTTTTCAAGCGGACAACATCGACACGTTCACAATAAGTCTTGAACAAACTCAAACTTCATTTTTATTTTTCGTCCACTTTTGCAACGTGATCAAATCTTAAGCAAAGAAGTTCAGCCACATGTCACCCATGCATGTAAGTTTGCTCGCTATAGTTCTAGTTAATTTACCTCTATTCTAGGCCAAATCATGTAGCTCACCCGAGCCAAAGTCCTTGGAATGCAATGTCATACCCTCATCCCATCATTGTGATTCTCAACAATACTATTACACCTCTCGATGATCGATCACCTACGTTTTGAATGGATTGATTCGATTCATCAATGTATTTGATAATATTGATAATATTAGTTATTGCTATCATTAAAATGGAGGAGAACAAACAAAAAAACTCTATTAATGGTTCAAATGCAATATTTTTTCCAAAATCATGTTATGTTTCCATAAATAATCAGGTTATCACAGTAAACAAGCTTTGAAGCCTTTCTCCAACTCTTCTGCATCCAAGTTTTTTCCTATAAACACAATCTTGTTGATTCTCGGCTCATCTGGACCCCATAATCGATCGGGCGAACCTTGGAATATATCATGAACACCCTGTCACACCCAACGGAAAGAACACATTACCGAACTCGAAAAACATTCTGATGTGTAAACGAAGAGAAGGGAATTAATACTATGAATCTTATAAAATTGACACCATGAACTAAAAAACTAAAGATGACCTAAGTTATGTTTGATGGGGTTTAGTGAAGCATAGATTTGTTCAGTCATGGGAACAGGAAAACATCATTAGTCATTAGTTTCATTGATTTTTCTCACTCACCTGAAACACGAATCGCTCATCCATACCCTGAACTGATAGGAGACCTTTCATCCGGTATATGTCATCACTACGGTCTAACAATAACGTACCGAGCCACATGTTTGCCTGATCGATACCAACAAAAAGGTGAAAATCTTTCAGTTGAGCAAAACAAGCTAGTATTTATCGATTTTATTGATACCCATCGACATCGTATATGAAGAAACGATAGTTAAAGAAAATACTCATGAAACATTCTTAATACGGGAAGGCATGAAAAAATTATTAATCCAATGAAAAGAATACTAGAGTTCATTTTTGATGACAAAAAAAAAAACCATCTCGACACCAACCTTCTCAAGATCCAAGATTCCTTCACAGACAATACTGACAGAAGAAACGCCAGGGTCGTGCGTGTGATCGTGCGAATGATGATCTGCAGTGAACAGTTGAAAAAATGACGCTAGATCAGAAAACTAAGGATGTGCAAAGACTTAGTACTACACTTCCATGATCAAGATGCTGAGCAATCTATTCAAGCATTGCATTTTGAGTAATGTGTTATAAAGTCGTAAGCAAGTTTAATTCACCAATAGGGACGTTATAAATGAGAACAAAATACGCGAGTTCTTTGTAAATTCTTGCTGTAAAATGAACTTGATTCGGTAAAACGTCAATAAAAATCTGGATGATGTTCACAGAATAGAAGGCAAAAATCATGAGGCTAGCCATGTATGAACGAATCTCCAAAAGACAATTTGATTGAAGACTAGCAGGGCTGAATATAAAATGTATCAGTCAAATAATGCAGAATGGATGTGACATGATTATATGGGCGCATAATTTTACCGTGCTTGTGGTCATGTTCATGATTGTGGTGGTGATGGTCATGATCATGGTCGTGCTCGTGCTCGTGCTCGTGCTCGTGCTCGTGCTCGTCATGGTGACTATGACTGGCATGGTCTTCCTTCGATTCAGTATCAACGGCACTATCTATCCTGAAAAGATGAAAAGAGGATGAGGAGAAGATCCAAACTTAACCATTCAAAATTAAGCAGGAATGGTAAGTATGAACAAATTAGTACCAGGACGATAAAAAATGGCAATAAGACAAATGTAACTAACACAATAAATGGAATATAAAGGTGAATAAAAATGAATACTTGTATCCAACAAGATGTTAGCATTCAGAAAGAGTGATGACAAAAGAATCAGAGTTCTTTCAATGACGATGGAAATAATTTTAGATGGGATGAAACTACCTCTCCAAATCAAAGCCTCCTATCCCAAGAACATAATCCAAGTCAACCTTGCCATACTTTGTCCTCTTCAGTTCAGCCATCCGGTTTATTTTCTACCATCGGAAGAAAAAAGAACATAAATGACGTATTCGGAAGCTAATGAATCAATATACAAAAAGAAGTGTCGAGTGTTACTAACCTTTATCCGTTGGACCAGATCAGCAATTTGTGGCTCGCCAACAAGATCAGTCTAGTGGGGTATACAGTTCATGAATTAGCCCAGCATTTTGCCCAAAAACTAAAAATCACTTCAATTAAAAATGTTAAGGTTGCTATTCAACTTTCCTTGTTTAATTCATATAGTTAGATCAGTACCATTTTTGTTTGTTATGTCAATTTGGGGGTGTACGATCGTTCGTCAAAATCATCAAAATCATATCTACATCTACCAAGGCTGAAATGACTCAAAATGTACTATAAAGGGATATGACTAGCTATAAATTCTTCCAACTCGGGTTATATGCTATCTAAGTCGTAGTTGTTACTTATTTGCTTGCTAACCTATAACATGCTTTCTAAAATCAATTTCCAAACGTTTTCTAAAACTTTCTATTTTCTCATTTGCTAAAACCTTTTCTTAAGAACAGGGCTAGAGGCCGGTGACCCAAATTCTAGTTTGTGACTTACTCGAGGGTGAGAGTAAAGGTAAGTGCTGCACAATCGTGTTGCGAGTCTTGACAGAGAGCGATTGTGACACCTAGTTAAAGAGTACCACAACCAAATTTTCTAAATTACATTATCAGTTGGGCAGACATTGACATTAACTTGAATGCACAATCCTTACAATCAGAATAATAAGCAGACTTTCTATTAAAATTGCCACGGGATTAAAAAAACTTATGGCACTAAATTTAGTGTATAAAATTGTGAACATGCTTGGGTTTTGGGGAAAAACCCACTCGCAAATTAATTTGACTTGTTTGAACATTATATCTCGAGGGGCTAAAACAGTCGTCTATCATGAATACCTTGTTTACTATGATTCGATCAGCATAAGCAATTTGTTCTACAGCCTCATTGACAATTCCTTCCGGCTTAACTTCATCCAAGTGAAATGCCGCATGTTTGGCATCAACTAACGTGACAACACCATCCAACTTCACATCATTAAAAACCGAGTCCTCGGCATAAAATGTCTGAATGATTGGTGATGGATTTGCCAATCCTACATATTCCAATGATGTAATAGAATATTAGAGAATATATTAGAAAACGTCACATGAAATTATCATAAATAAATACGACAGACGTGCGTTTGTTGCTACACAACGAATCCATTCTCGTGATTGAGAGACTCTTCATACCTGTAGTCTCGATCACAATATGGTCAAATTTTCCTTTCTTCTTATTAACCAGCTCTGATATCATCCGGACAAGATCACCCCTCACAGTGCAGCAAAGACATCCGTTATTCAACATAACAATATCCTCAGCACCAGTTGTTTTTGCAGCAACCAAAGAACCATCGATATCTACTTCTCCGAACTGTAGTTTTAAGACATGACACAAAGTTAAATATATAATTCAGAAGACGGAGTCGTGCGATCATGCACAGAAAGTTTTATCTCGTACCTCATTTTCAATAACCGCAATTCGCTTCCCATGCTCTGCTGTTAATATATGGTTAAGTAACGTTGTCTGCAAGATCCAAAACTTTTCTTATATTTTCCAAATAATAACCCAATGCACTGTCCACTGTTAGAAACTTAACGAAATAATCCCTCATTTTGTCCCGAAGTAGTTGATGAATAATTGCAATTCTTCTAAGCCACTTCTTTGCTTCAAAGACTCAAATTCAATCATAATCATAGTTAAACTAGCATAAAACATATATCAAAGGGTTAAAGGTTCGAATCCTCTGCCCCTCATATTGTTTAACTCTAAGGGCGACAAGTAAACAAACAGCAGGATTGGAAATTTCATGGAAATGAAAAGAAAAAAAAAAACCCAAAACAAGGATCTATAAGATGTAAATGGAAACAAACAAAAGCCCCTAGAATTCAGAGTGAAATTCATTTCATCAATAACCTCTCTATTTTTAGGATTTGAACTATATTTTCGGAACTGATTTAGGGAAACACTCCCTTAATACCAATCCGAACAGCATAAGACACCAAAACAACACTCCGAACTCTACTCTCATAGTTCATAGAGAACTAAAACGGTCCACCACACAGAAACGTACGCACGCAACCGTAGAATGAGAGAGAGAGAGAGAGAGAGAGAGAGAGTTCATACCTTCCCAGAACCCAAAAATCCAGTGATAATCGTAGCTGGAATCCGGTCATCGGGAGGAATCTTCGTCAAAACATCGGATTCATCGCTCTCCGATGTGGGAGTAGGTGTGGAGGCGACCGAGAATCTTCGCGAGGTTCGTTTGGACGCGACAGAGAAGTGGAGGGGGGCGAGAGGTGGTGATTGAAAAGACGTGAGAGTGAAGGTGAAAGGGCGAAAAGGGAGAAAAGCAGAAGGAAGGCGGGTAGAAATACGGTTGGAGCGGGTAGAAGCGAGGGTCATAAAGGCGGCGGAAGCAATGTCCAGAGAAATGGAAGCCATTGCCGGGGAAGTGAAGAAGATAAGAAAATGGTATCTGTATCAGAATTCAAAACGAAGAAGAGGAAGAAGATGAAGAAGAGGGAGAAGAAGGATGAAGATTATTTTGAGGATGCTTCCCGATGACGCATGCGTCCAACCCTTCTTCCTCGCCTCTAGATATTTCATTACATTTTATTTTTTCTTTTTTATTATTTTTTATTTTTCATTTCGTCTCAAAATGCAAAATTTAGCTTTTTTTTTTTTTTTTTAGTAAAAAATGCTAAATTATAAATAAATAACAAAATAAAAAATACCTCTATTTTTTTAAATTTATATTACTGTAATTTATCGTTCATATATATTTCAAAGTTTTCATCTTTTTGTATAAAATTTGAGACATGGAAACATGGAGTTAATTTTTCTAATTGAATATTTTCTTATTTATTAATAAAATAATTTATTATTTTATATTGTGTATTTACATAAAATTAGGTAGGATTCACGGTTAAGGTTATTATAATAAATTTGATTTGAGAAGAATCTATTTCCTTCCACACCATTTATTCACAAGAGTTCAATTATATCTGAAATGCATGAAAATCGATTAAGAAGTTAATTAATTAATTTTATGTTATGCATTGTCACACACCGACCTACAAAAAAAAAATTTAATTAAAAGAAAATTTGAAAATTCTAATTAATATTTTATATAAATGAGAAAAATGTATTTGATTTAAAGGGTTAGAAATTAATATTTAAAAAAATATATTTATTATATTTGATACATTAATTAAATAAATATATATATATATTTAAAATTTAAATGAAATTCAAATTAGATAAATACTTGAAATATTTTATCTAAAGATGATTTTTTTTTTTAATATATTCAATATTAAAATATATTATTTTAAATATGGTAGAGTTTATCTCCAACCTCACAAGAAAATTTATCGAATTCTTTCGTTCTTCTTTCAGGTATAAGACTTGCTAGCTACAATTTCTACAAAGATTAAGTTTTTGCTCTCATATGGATGCTATATTTTAATTTATAATAAAATTAAATTGTTTCTTAATACTTATGCAACTAGAATGAATCGTTCATTTCCTTGAGTAATATGTTATTACACATATCTCAAATTTTTATAAAAATTCAGTCAACATTCTAACAAATTTCTAGTTTAAACATAGTTTTTACTTCATTTGAACGGTCTTAGACTCTGCGACCGCCTTTGTGAGAGTTGTCTCGCACCCCTAGGTATTCTCTACCTACCCACCTGTGTCGGTTTCGGGTACAGGTACCCTTTTGTTGAAGGTAGTTCAAGCTTTTCCTGGGAGTATAGCATGAGTTACTTCAGCGCTGTATCGCCTAGTACTCGAACATTGGGTCAAGGTATTTTCTATGCCTTCGTAGATGAAAATAAGGCCACAAACCCTATCTATTGGACTTTGGATTTAGTAGAACCAATTGACAATGAGTCATTTCACTGTCAAAATATCACCATTAGCGAAGCAAACGCTCCTCAGTCTGATAGATGCAGAGCTTCCACATCCCCCTCCCTCCCCATTTATTCAAGGCAAAATCCTATGCCTTTGTACTCAATGAGGAAGTAGGGATTAAGGTTATTGTCCATGACCACACGACCGAACCGAACCATGATGGCAATCGGGAATCACCAATCTATGACCGAATTTGTTGAGCTTGTTGAGGCAATATCTCTTACACCATGGTATCACCAAAGGATTCTTCCACTCCAAACTGAAATTAAGTCTCCAATGCTTAGAAATCTTTTGACTGATAGAACCTAACTATGCAAATGAACTCCAATTTAAGTTGAGCAAATATGCAACCAACCAGTACACAACTCAAGCAATGAACAACACAATCAAGTAAAAATGGAGTCGGGGGGGCACCATGGGGAGCTAATAACAGTATAGGTTTATGAAGGGAAGAGAAGAAAAATTGACAAAGAATTATGAGTAAGAAGGTCACTTTGACAATTAGTAATACTCCTGCAGAATGTTAACTTACACAGAATCAGAGGAAAGAAGATAAAATCTACATCTTTTTGCTGTTTCCTTGAGTAAAACTACATATCATGAACAACAAACTGGGGGAAATGAAAAATCAACCATAAAAATTTTTTTAAAAAAAATTACAAAATACAACCAACATGGCGCTAACAAATGTTCCCAGGAGGAAGAAAAAAAAAGGTCAACCAGTTAAAATCTGAAGTATACCTAAAGTTGGAGAGCCAGCAACCAAGCATGTAAAAGTACTCGTGCTAGCTGGCTTGATCATCTTGGGGCTTGATCTGAACCTGAAGCTCCAACTGATGGAGTCGTCGGCACACTTGATGCTGATCCATTTTCGATGGGAGGAGGCACACCCCATTTTCCTTCGGATTCGAGGGGTTCGAAGACATGAACCCCGCCATCTGACAGCCCTAAAGCAAATTGGTTTGCTTCTTGGGGATGTGCTGCAATCACTAGTGGTTGTACGGAAGCATTGCTGAAAAGAATGATAGAATGAAAGGTAAGAAAAAATGGAGATGGTGAGTTCGAAATTTGAACAAGTAAGAACCGCCGAGCAGAACATTCTCATCATGTTTAGCTGAAGCTAACATTGTGTTTTTCATTCGCAGCACGCTATTTGTATCCTTTTAACTCATCCTATGCTTTTTAAAATAAAAGAGATGACGAACAGGTGACAGAATAAACCAACAGATCAAGTCAACAAGCCCATTCCAAGAGAGCTCATTACAGCAAAACTTTACCCGCTTATGCATACCCTTAAAGCGGGAGCATTACCTAAACTGCAAGGCGGAGTGAGAGAAATACCTCACACTAGCAGGAAGATAAGCTGAAGGACTAATTCGACAACGTAATCTGAGATTAGCAACGGTAAACACGCAGACAGTTGCATCCAAGAAGCTGGCATATATCATTTGACTGTCGCAAGAGAATGTTGCATGAGAGATTGGTGCACCAGATTCCCGTGGCGTCCACTAAAATGTAAATTAACAACAGAGAAGTGGGTAAGGCGTTGTTTCAACAAACAAAGAACAGATGAACGAACAGGATAGGGGGTAAAAGAAGGACCTGCTTTACACACTCGAGCTTTGTAGTCTCGTATATTGCAATCTGAGTCTCGTGCACGACAAGAAAGTGCGCCTGGTCCTGATGAAACTGTACACGAGTGTCAGACTGGGAGGATAATGGCCTCCCATTTGGAAGCTGTAAGACTCTTGTTCTCTGCTTCTCCCACCCATCAGAGCTCCACACACACAGCTGGATGAGCAACAAATAAATAAGTGGCTCAAATATAAGAATTCGCCAAACATCGATAGGCCCAAACACGGGCAAGGCGTGTTCACTAAGAAGTTGAGATAAATGGTGCAAAGCTCAAATTACAAGAATCTTTATGCTGGGCCAGTCTTCAGTCAACCCGTGCAATTCGACACATAATTAGATTGCTACATATCTGAATAAGGTGAAACCAATACAACAAAAAGAATTCACAGACCCAACGACATGGCATAGTCAAATACCTGTGCATCAGCTCCGGATGAAACTAGCACATTCAGTAAATGAGAGAAGGCCAAGCCAGTTATTCTTTTAGAGTGGCCTTTAAGCTTGCTCTTTACCTGCAGCATCCAAAGATTTGATTGCATAATGATTGCCACAAGGTTTAATTAGAGAATAGGTGGGTTCCAGAGGGTATTATACCTCATCCACACGGACATTATAAATTTGAATTGTGGAATCATCCATGCCAATGGCAATTATATTGTTATCTTGTGGGTGAAAGGCAAGGAATGTGGCAGCAGGTGGTGGCGGCATGAAAGTTGTCATTGTCTGCAGTTGCAAGGAAGGTTGACATAGGTATAACTCACTGGAAAATAATTGCAATGACCGATCAAAAGGTAATATAAGTTACCTTAAATGTCATCATATTGAAGAGGGATATCTTTCCACCAGAAGCTGACATGACGTAAGAATCGTTTTTAGATAAAGCGAAGCAGGGCACAGCCTCTTCAGAACTAGTGTCAGCAACATCGTTGGTCATTAGAATGCCACTTGATGGTTGCCATAATTGCGGCAAAACATTTGCAGTTGCCTGCAAGATGGGAAAGTGTTGATTATGCCGAATGAAAAGAGGCTCCAGATAGCAAACAGAAAACTGACAACATAATATCTTATGATACCTTGCCAGTTGAATTACGCTCGCTTCGCGTCCATTTCCATAGCAGATGAATTGCATTTGATGCTAATGCCAAGATTGCACTTCCAGAATTTGTGTAGATCAACCTAGATATCTGAGTACATCAAGAACAAGGCATAGTCAGAGAAGAAATAACAAAGGATCCCCAGAAAATCTCAAGCTACCGATGCTCAAACTAAACCCAAAAGACACTCTATAACTCAATTTAGAGAAGCAATATGAAAAGGAATGAAAGCTAAATTTCAACGTATAGCGTGAATGACTTACCTTGTTTACTCGTACGTTCTCAGGCAGCCTCAAGGATCTACATTGAGATGGTTCGTTAATTTCAGTGAGCTTCCAAATCTTTGACTTGTCATTTGAATCTTCAGGAATTCTAGGTTTCACATCCCCCAAACTTCGGGTATCCCCAGCCTGGCAGATTTATAGGCTTGATGTTAAATGAATTGGTAAGAGAAAGTGTGAGTTAATGTTTTCATGATTTATTCATACATGCATGGAGACATAAAAATAAACAAGCTCCTACTAAAAACATTAATTTTCTATTAAGCAACACCAACCACTCCAGCCATGGTGACGACAGAGGCGCCTCTATCGGAGGCACTACCAGCTGCGGCTGCTGCTGCCACAGCTGCAGCAGCTGAGATTGGATTTATTGTGGGCTGAAAATTCAAACAATGTAAATTAGATATTTAGCAGAAGAGTTAACAATATGGTGAAGGGTCACGTTAATTAAAACATACAATCAATCTACCTTTGTCCCAGCCTCTGACGTTCTAGATGCATCATATGAAAGATTTTCAAATGTTCTTAGTAGCCGGACTCCATCCACATTAGCCAAGATTTTAATTCCATTCTCATTGCCAGAAACAGCTAAAAGGGTGCCATCCTTGTTAAAGCGGATGCGTGGACTTGCCTACGATATTGAGAGGAATGAAAAGAAAACAGTAAGAAATAAGCAACTGTCAACTATAGTTTTCAATTTTCCAGTTTACTTGCATGAAAACTTACCGGCAGCCCGCCATCAGCATCAACAGTCGTTAGAAGTTGAACATTGTCCATGTCCCAAAATTTAATGGAGAAATCATCACCAGCAGCCAAAAACCGATTTTTCGTCGTATCAAATTGTACAACACCTAGAGACCGCTTGCGGAACCCTTGATAAGTTCTCTTAACAGCTCCTTCACTCTCATTCCATTCAACAATATAGGACTCTCCATCTTTACTTGTCCCACATGAGAAGAGCCTAAAACACCCATGACCAAACGAAAAAGTGAGATAGAAATAACAATTCTTTAAACTTCTATACTATGGACCAAAAAAAGGCAAGTCCAAGCATCCCCCAATACAACTGAGTAAGTATGACACACCTAGTACCATCTGCACTGTATGCCATGGTTGTGCACCAACGTCCAGGAGCATCATAATCAACTCGTGAGCCCATATTATCATATAGCCACGCCTTTATCTTTCCATCCAGTGCTGTTGAAAAGATGAACTAAGAGAGACAAAAACATACGTGTAGCAGATTAGGCAGAATAAGCATCAAGCAGTCTCACAAAAACTTGGGTTGCACATCAAGGGCAAACCTGAATGCTTTCCTTGTAGTGAGGGCAAACAGAGTAAACAGGAGCCTCGTGGCCTTCAAATGTAAATTGTCTTGCACCATTTCCAGCATCCCAGACCTAACAACATCCAAAGAGGAGTATTGTCAACAAACGGAATCCCTTTTCCCTTCATTTAATGACCCAAATAAGAAATAAGACTTACTTTAATCGTCTTGTCATCCCCGCATGTTATGACGCAAAGTTGTTTATTGGGGTTAGAGAACGCTAGATCATTAACTCCACCGACATGAGCATCAATCTGATTTACAAATTTCAGTGTCATTCTACAAAACGGGAAGAGTAAACAATCGATACAATACACTTAATCATACACACCTCCAGGTGCTGTCGCATGTCATCCCCACCATGATAGGAGTATATTTGAACAATGTGCCTCGAATAGGCAACACCTATACCAGATTGGCATTTATTCAACAACCAACGCTCACTTTGATAACATAAAATTTACAAGGAAACATACTATCTTACCAAATAAAGAACCATCGGGGCTCCAAATAACACGGTTCACTGATACATCAGGCTCTTTAAGTAGAGCTGCCTGGAAATCATCAAGATAAACTCAGATTTCACTAATTGTGATAAGATGTAATCTGCAACATTAGTATACACAGAATACCTGTAAAGGCATTGAACATGCATTGAGATCCCAGACTTTAAAACTCTTTGAAATAAGTCGCTCCCTAGATCCAACTTCCCATAAGCCTATTTCACCCACATTTGTGCCAACTGAAAAGAGATTTTTCTTCATATTTGTCAATTTTGATAGGAATGCCCAAATAAAGATATCATCTACAGATACATTATTATATTGATAGTTTAAAAGTTAGATAATACCAAATAAATTTAAATATACCAAGAAGCAGAGTTTGTTGGACAGGATGGAAATCCATGCTCATTGGAGATGACCCTTGATTCAGTGTTCGCACAACGTTCTTCGGCAAATCATCTGGAGCATTAAAAGCTTGTGCATGACCATGACCAGCAAATGATACTGGCAGAACATTAACTGGTAGATTTACCTTCATTATATGGAAAAAAGAGGCAGTATGAACAAAACATAAGTTGTGCACAGGTCTGACTTTTCTGGAATTGGTCTAGAATCATGAGAACATAAAATGAAGGAAAAACTAAATTACCTCATCAGACATCCCCATAGGTTTTGGCCTTTTAGAAACATGTTCAGAGTCAGCAGAAGGGTATTCTACAGAAGGATTAGTTGGAGGAGTCCGTGGATGTTTCAAAGCAGCTACAAAGAAATTTTTTATTAAAAAAAAACTCTCAATCATACAAGACCCTTACAGTAGCTTACATCAGCATGACAAGTCAATAACTATAAAGCACTTAAAAACATAGGAAATAAACTTACCCGGGATAGATGGAGCACCAAGACCAATGGCACCTCCACCAGAAACGGCAGGATGAGTAACAGCTGAGGGATTGGACATCCAACCAGCAAGAGGTGCTGGAACTGGTGCTGCCGTGGGCTGAAAAGGCTGAACAGAAAAACACAGTTTTTTAAGGTGCATGTTAAGTCAATGAGATTAACAGTTACAACAGATAACCCACCCCATGCGCTCCAAGAGGAGGAAAACCTCCAGGTTTGGGTAAGGATCCAAGAAGTGGATTGTTTGCAGGCGAAGGAGCCCGAGCACCATTTGGTTGTCCACAAGAATGATCCACAAAAAGGGTTTTAATATCTGGATTTGGTCTAGGGTTTTTACAAAGTTGATGCTGCCAATTTAAGCTGCAATTTACAATTTGATTTAGTGTTTCATTTATACAATAAATTCGTCAAGTACAAATGAATGCTTCGAGTTTTTAGAACAAGAAAATGTCAGTAAGTAATGACAGATGTTAACAATCAACACTTTGAATCACAGGTAAATAAATTTTCATTAAGCAAAAAACTGTGTTTGTATTGGAATGAGATAATTGTTAGAATGTGAATGATTCGTGGAATAAAAACTAGAAATGCAGGAGATAAATCACCTTTGATTGATAAGAGTACGCAATCTTGAGTTCTTAAGGTGAGGAAACTGCAATTTATCCCGGAACAAAGGATTTGCTTCAATTAGCTTCTTCAACTCGACCAACATAATTGCTCGTGCAGACTTCGTATCGCCATATTTCGATAGTTGTTCATTTTCCCTATTAATAAGGCAGTACATTAACAACTAGCTGTTCTAAAAATCATATCCAATGGATGTAATGCCATACCTAAAATTCTCCAGCGTCAATAGCTGAGTAATCTCCTTGAAAAGTTCTTCATTAAACGTGGAAAAAACTTTTAAGTCCTTTACTAAAATATCTACAGCCTTGGAGCGATCATGCCTGATACAATTGCAACAAAAGTTCTATAAACAAATTTGCAAACAGAGAATAGCATCAAAATGGAAAATGTGCGCTTACTTGTCCAATGCCTCGAGATACTTCTGCTTCCTAATCTCAAAAAATATTTTCATTGAATAGCGATTGTCATCAACTTTGGTAAAACCAGAGAGGTATTTCTCAACTTCATCCCAGTTCCCATTGTGCACCTCGTCCTCAAAATATTTCATATTGAAGAAAAATCCAGATTCCTGCTCAAGCCTATTTTGGAAAACAAAGCAATTAATGCTGCAAATTTAAGCACCAAATTCTGAAAAACAAACTAATCCACAAAAAAAGCACCCAAAATAAAAGACTAAAATATCCCACTTGTGAACTGTCTCCTTAAATTTTTCCTCATCGAGAAACTGTAAGATCAAGAACACCAGCTCCCTACTGAGGGACGACATCACTACCGCCTCCGTTTTTATCAGTATTAGCAGAAAAAACCGCTAGATCTGGAAAATAAGAATCGAACACAGATATGTAAGAGATCGAGCAAAATACCTAAAGAATCAAACAGAAAATTAAAAGGAGCACTGAAATTTTGTTCCTCAGACCGAAAATCAGAACACGATGGAAACAAAATTGGGTTCAGCAACCAACAAAATAGATACAAAATCGAAGGAATAGATAAAATTACGACAAAAAGAAATTAGCAGAGGCATATTACTTCGACTAAAATTGGTTGAAAAGTCAAAAATAATTTTAGGGTTTTCTATATACAGAGAGAGAAAGCGGCTTTAAACCCTACGGGAATCGAAGATGCAAAAGAACAAATAATGGAGAGAGAAAGGATGGTTAATAGTTCAACCATATAAATAAAATTAAAAAAAATTATAAATCCAGAAAAGAAAGATTATCTTAAAGTGATAGATTCGTCGAACAGAGCGAGAAACAGAGAAACAGCGAGAGAGAAACTGAGAGAGAGAGAGAGAGAGAGAGAGAGGCTCCTCATACCTTGAAAGCAAAACGAGAAGGGTTGGTTCAGAGAACAAAAAAACAGAAACTCAGAACAGAGAGAGAGCTAAGAGAAGCTTTCTCTCTCTCTCTCTCTCTTTCTCTCTCTCTCTCTCTCTCTCTCTCTCAGTATGAAGACTTTCACTCTCTCTTCTTTCTTCTTCTTCTTCTTTTCTCTCTCCTAAGCTTATCTCTCTCTCTAGAGAAGAATTCATGAACTTGCAGAATGGTGATTTTATATAGGGACCAGAAGACAGCTAAAGCAGATGATAAGCACGCCTACTTATCAACGGATAAAATAACAAAAAATATTAAAAATATAATAAGCTATCATTATAACTACAGTCCCGATTCGTAATAAGTGCAGTTTCAGTGGGCCCCGCGTAGCCGGCTTCAGTTTGTCGACTTCATCGGCGCGGAATCTGCAAGCTAAGAATAGGAAAGGAAAAAAAAATTAAATAAATAAAATATTTTATTTACCTCCGTGGTTAAAATACGGTTCCAAATCTTTTAAATAATTCCCATTTTATTTTTCTTTAATTAATTTATTCTTAAAATGTTGTTTTTCTTTTTTCTTTTTTCTTTTTTTTTTTTACCGCAATTATCTAATCTAGGCTTTTCCTTTTTAGTAAAATAAGAGAACAAAAATCTAGAACTCTCAAACATGATCTATATATTTCCATTTTTTTAAATAAAATTAAAAAATAAAATTTTAAATATTAAATTCTCTTTTTTTTTTTTAAGAATAAGTCAAATAATGAATAGGTTCACGTATTTAAATAAAATCATATTTTTACTAATTACTCACAAAAAAATTATAAAATATTGTGAACATAAAAAATTCAAATAAATATTTAAAATAACAGATAAGCTTTTTTGCCATTATTGGTATTTAATGGGTTAGTTATGCTTTAAAATTTTCTTTTTTTATATATATATTCATATATTTTTCTATATATAATTCAACCAAATTTTTAAAATAATGTTTGCTTATTAACGGAAAATAAGTATATTAAACGATTTAATTAAGCTTATTAATAGTTTGAGTATTAGGATGGATCTGGTCGGATGTGAAACGGATCCACAGCTCGGGAAGTATCCAAACCGTTGGATTAAAATGTCAACCATGTTCGATCAACTCTCCGCCGCATCAGACGGTGGCGGCGAGTTCCACGATGGCTTCCCGGCTTCCGAAATTCAGAAAATAAATTAATTAATTTAATTAGTCGCTCAGATCCCCCAATAAACGACAAGATTTATCGGGAGAGGGACCCGCAAAAGTTGGCCCTCAGATTTGTCAAAATTTACACAGCCGTGGGACCCACTCCAAAGAGATGCGTTACTCATTATATCACGTGATACAGTTTTACGGTTCCATCATTTGCGAGACGAGAAGAAGAAATACGATATATCACGACTTTTCGTGAGAAACTTGTTTCAAATCAAGATTAATACGTGTGTGGCAAAATCGTAATTAACAAGCATGTGTAGGGACTGTTTGGTAAGAGAGGTGAGCGTGGGCCCCGTGTCCCTTTCCAGCAGTACGTACGTTTTTTTGCCTGAAAATTATTTTCATGGCTTTTTGAGTTTAGCGCCCCATCTTTTGAATTCTGATTGGCTAACCATTATTTTTTTCAATTATTTAAATTTAAAATATTAATATTTTCCTTTTACTTAATTATCATGTTTAATCCAAATTTAATCTTTAAAATATTTTAAGATCTATTTTAATTCTTCCCTCGTCTAATATTGTCGTGAGTTTAGCTCCATTGGTATACTTATCTCTAAAGTGCAGATCGACCGTTCTTTATCTATATGCTAACTACAATAATGAACTGTCCATATGCTAATGGTTTGTCGACCATCAAAGATTCTCTCATTCTTACCTTAATAATATTCACTGAGTAACCCAAATGACTGTGATCATTAACACGTGCACATTAAACCTACTATGCGAGTATCTCGATCACACACACTATGTCTGCATACACTCACACGAGACTACAGAAGTTAACTAACCACTAAAATGAGAAGCAATACGTTCATTAGATCGAACCTTGTGTCGAACTTTGGTCAACCCATTGAGTACTAACTGCTTTTAATAAGTTTACTTTCGTATAAAATACTATATATACACGTGCCTATTAAGTTAGTTCACACGATCGGTCGATATGGTCCAAATAGGCCAACTCATTGACTAAATGAATAAGATCGAGCTATACCAATTGAACTTTAATTCTAGACCGAACTTAGATAGAATTGGACCGTCCTCGAGACCCCGGGCTATTAATGAGAATTAGGTAGAGGGACCATTTTCTTCTCTTTTCTTGTTTTTTTTTTTTTCCCCCAATTTTAGTTGGAGAGAAAACAATAACAATGAAAATCCATTTCCATAAATGATGAAATAATAATATAATTTATTTATTTATTTATTATTATTAGACATTCCTGCCGAACAGACAACATTAAAAAGAGACGACGACTTGTACTCAGAAAAAAGCCGACAAAGTCATAACGCGCCGTGGAAGCGCGTGATTGCACGGATTTGACTGACAGGTGAACAAAAATGACCAGACGACTTTGTGCCAGGTGGGACCCAGACTGTTTTTTGCCCCCCGAAAAAAATTGGTAAAAGTAGAAAAAAATAATTTAAAATTAAAATAATCCGGTGTGGGCGTAAGCAGATTTGAAACCGTCGGGGGTAAGTTAGAACCGTACGATTGTATGTAATACTGATCTCTCTCTGTGTGACTGTTGGATCTTTTTTAGTCAGTCAGTCAGTCAGCGCGTGTGAATTTTTTAATCTCTCTGGTGGGTCCCACATGTTCTATCTCAACCCTAGTGATTATAATTGTTATGATTTTTATTATTTATTTATAATAATCTAAAGTAATTTTTAATATTTTGAACAAATCTTAAATGAAAATCTATCATTAATTTATTAAAAAAATTAATTTCTGATTAAAGAATAATTGTTATAGTATACGAGTAAGCGTACGTCTTATAATTTGAACTTTTTTTATTCAATTTCGTTCTTGGGACTGTAATTCATGAATTTTAATAGTCCTTACCATTAATGAATATTGAAAAAAATTATTGAACATGAGTATCACATCAACGTACATTTATGTCGTGCCACGCATTTGATATCACCTATTGGTAAAGAGCAATAATTTGTACTATAATGTAGACCCGTAAATGAATTTGTTTATTGGTTTTATGATTGAGACATTATTTGTTAAAGATCAATTTTAAAATTAAAAAGAAGTACATTTTTCAAACGTGTAAGATGTCAATTAGAGCCCAACTCAATAAATTAAATACCCGTTAATTTTCTTTATAATTAAAATCAAAGGTCAAATCTCACCGTAAAAAATATATATATTTAAAAAGATTTACAAAAATCAATCCGACCCAACTAGTCTAAATAGTCAAATGTCAACTTAATTACAGTTTCAACTAGTTGATCAGATATTTAAATTTCTGCCCACATGTTATTGATCTCGAAAAAAAACTCAGGTTCGTTAGACAAGAGAGAGATCTATGGTATATATAAGTAATGACTCTTATCCAAGATAAAAACCACGAGATTTTATGCCCACAATGAATATGCAAAGGCTCGTTGTCGGTATGAACTCGTATGGAAGTGATGGACGTGCGTCTATTAGGTTCGGTTCTCCAAAATTTTCCTTTTTATTGTTTATTAGGTGAATCAATACTTGGGACATTTGCTAAACAAAGAAAAGTCCTTTCCAAAAAAGCAAAAAAAAAAAAAAAAAAAAAAAAAAGTAAAAAAAAAAAAAATAAATAAAGAAACTAATCGTGTGGATTTTTTTATTAGTTTTATTTTTTATTTTCAGCTCAACTATTATCTCACTATTCTCAACAATAATTACAATAAATAACATGATTTAATGTTGTAATTTTAGAAATTATAATTGACCCACCAATTATTGAATAATACATTATTAGTTATTATTAAGAAAGTATTAAATCGCTACAATTCACATAAAATAAATAAAAAGTATATATTAAAAAATTAAAAATTAAAAATTAAAAAGTAGGTAAATTAATAATTGAATATAAAGTTTGAAAAGATGAATTATTAAATCAAATATTTAAATGAAATTAAAAAATATATTCTTCTAGAAAAAAAAGAAAGAATTAGGAAGCAGTAGGGCATGGTGGTCCTATTAAAGAACTAATAATTACTTTTCCTAACAAAGAGATCAAGCAAAAGATATTCCTAGTTTTTTTTTTTTTTTTTTTTAATAAATTATTTTAGGATTCATAAATTATTAAATAATTTATTCATTTAAGAGTTAAAAATTTCGATAAAATTATTCATAGTTAATTTGTATATGGAAACTTTATTACATCAAAATTTCCGAGTAAACGAATAATAAAAAAACGAACTAAATAACTATACAATTTAAATTGATACGACCCCGATAATTTTAGGGTCAAATTTAATTTTTTTTTTAAATATTTTTATTTAAAATATAAAATAAAAGAGATTATGATAAGTGTAGTTATATAAATGGGATAAAAAAGAATCAAATTTTGAAAAATAAACAAATTTGAGAATAAAATCACTAATGAGAATATTTGTTAGTTTCCTTATTTATCAAATCCAACTTTTTTTTTTAATTAATTAAGATAGTATAATACGTAAGTATTAAATTTGAATTGACTTAAATAATGCCAAATAAATCATCGTTCTATACTGTACACGTCCACTTAATTTTTTTTTAAAGTTTGTGTTTTTTTATTATAAAATATTATAAACTAAATTTATTCTTTACCCGACAAATACAGTATGAATATAATTTAAAACTTAATTTGGGAAATTAAAAAAAAATGAATTAAAATATTAAAAGAAAAAAGAAATTAAGAAAATTTGATTAGTGATTTGAACATGATTAAATTAAGTGTTGGGAGATAAAAGTTGATGCACAAATGGACAAGAGGATTGATGAGATGGGATATCACTTTCGGCAATATCTTTTTTTTTTTTTTTTTAAATTTTATTTATTTATTTATTCCTCTAATATAAATTTTATTTTAATTAATGCAGTGAATGTTTCGGGAGGAGATATTGGCGTGTAGTAATTGTATCGCGATATATCGTAAATCTCATTTCTCGTTGTGAAGAGATGTCAGTTGTCAGACAGTGGGTCTATTTTTCTTTTATTTGGAAAGCAACCTCTCCCTATCAATGACCCCTTCTACTTTTTTTTTTTTTTTTTTTAATTTTAATTTTCTCTCTCCTCTATGAAAATGAAGTAATTTTAATTATCATACTACTTTCAGATCTGATATTAAAAACAAAAAAAAAAGGTTTTTATTTTTATTTTTCAACTTAAAATACCATTTATTTTTATTTTAATTTAGGATTGTACCTTAAAAAAATTAAATTTACCCGTTTATGTCTAATTTTTTAATTTTTTTTATTTGTTTATGTAATAAAAATTAATTTAGAAAGGGATTTTTCAACAACAAAACAAAAGGAATTGGACCCACCGGAATTTTCGCCAAATATAATATTTATTCGTTTTTTTTTTTGTTCCGTCTTTTAAAATAATTGGAGTTTGATGTGATTTTTATTTGCAAAAATAAAAAAAATAATAATTGAGGAATATATTTACTAAATTATTTGCAAAAAATAAAAAATAACAATTTTAATTTTCTTTTCTTTTTAAATTAAAACTAACTAAGCTCTTTTGTAGAAAATAAATTTAAATATTAAATAATTAAGAATTATAACTAAAAATTCAATATTTATTTATCCCAAACTTAAATAATGAAAATTTGTAGTAAAATTATTAAAAAATAAATAAATTTGAAAATGTTTTTATTGTCAATCAACATCAGTGTAATATAGACTCCACATGATGCAAACGTGGTCAAAAGAAGGCCATTGGTTTGCAATAATTTAATTATTTTTTTAATAAATATTTAATTTATGTGTGGCAAAAATAAAAGATAATGATGGCTATGAATATATATATACCAAATAAATATATTTTATTAAATATAATTTGATTTTTTTTTTATTCTTAAAATTTGGACTTTCCATATTGCATTAAATGCTTCAAATTCACATTATTCATAGGACATTTTTTTTGGGTGAATATGATTGATGTATTAAATAAAGGTGGATGAAGCTTTATGTCATTATAGTTTATTATTGTGTTGGATTTAATTATTATAATTATAAAAATAATTATGCCAAAAAAATATCGACTAATATTTATTAAATATTCTCGAGCGTTGAGTTGGATTCTAAACCTATTTTTTGGGTTGTTCGGGTTGACCCAACTAAAAAACTGTCAACTCGCAATCAACATCAGTTTATTAAAAAAAAAATCAACGGAATCTTTATATATTAAATTGAATAGTCTGAATTGATAAAATATGAGACGATGTTAACACCATACTTTAAAAGTAATTAGACAAAACATGAATGGGACCACTTAGATACCTTAATTAGTGGAAGTTTAGGCCATTTATTTATTATTATTATTATTATTTAGCTCATTTATTCTGTCTTGTACGTTTTCCTTTCCTTTTATTTTATTTATTCCATATTAATCTGTATATATTTAATATAATATATTTGCACAAAAATATAATTTGACTTTAAATCAAATTTCTACAACGTTTGTAATTAAAACCTTTTTTATTTTTAAAATTTTTGCGTTGACTTAGGATTTACATTTTTTATTCACGAGCTAATTTTATAATTTAATAATTTAAATTATATTTTAAAATTTATGAGTTTAAATAGTAAAATATTAATATTAATATAAAATTCTTAAAAAAGGAATTAATAAGCACAAGAATTTAACCGTAATTAGTAAAGTGATTAATGGGTTTGGTGGGGAGAATTTCAAATATTAAAATATAATAAAATTTTAAATGAATAAAAAATAAACCGTATCTTTCGATTTACTTTCTTTATTTGCCCCTTAAGTTTCATCTATTTACCGGTGGACTACCTACCCCTCCGTCAACGTCTAAAAACCCCCCCCATTGAGTTAGACCTCACTCACGCGCTCCGTCTTCGAAGTCATGCTCACGCGCTCTCACCCGATTTGGTAAAGCGACACGTCACCTTCTTCTCCCTTTTCCTTTTCAGTTGACATCGATAAACTCTTAAAAAAGGAAAAAAGTTTTTAAAAAATATAAAGATATTTGTTTTCTATTTTGATTTTGATATTGACAAATCATACCCTTTTTTTTTTCTCTTTAAATGCGCTCAAACTTTTATGTTTGTAAACTTATTTCAATGTAATAAAATAATATAATTTTAATATAAAAGTAAGAGGATTATATATATCAATTGAATATTTTTAAAGAGTGTAGAGGGAGTTGGTCAAGCGCTACTGAGAATGTTTGCTTAATCCACTATACCTTATAATAAAAAAGAAGTCGTGAAACACTTTTCGTAAATATGTCGACAACCTGGTTTGGAGGAGGCATAAAGAAATACTTTCTTGCCCATCGAAAACTGTAGAGATATCGCCACTTAGCGGCGATGTTGCCTTAGCTTCGGCGAGAATATGTCTAACCCATGAAGAGGGTTTGTCGCTTAACGACGATGTCTGCCTTAGCTCTGGTGAGAATATGTTTAATCCAAGAAGTAGAAGAGGAAACCAAGAGCAAGAGACAAAGACAATGTTGAAGTCGGAAGAGTCGTCACAGTGGGCGAAGGAGCCAATTTTGGCGAGAAAGATGGTGGAGACTTGGTTGGCGAAGAGGCCAATGCGGAGCGCAGATTCAAAAGGTAAATCTTTGCAGAAGGTCGATGAGTTTATCGAAATTCTGTATATTTCTGAAGAGAATACTGATGAGGATCCTAAGATTAGAGTTTCTGTGAAGGATGAAGGGTTGATTGGGAAGAAAATGAGAGAGGTTATGTTGGCTAAGAAAAAATCGATTGGGTTGAAAAAGGTGAGGTTGTATGTACCGAGTATAACAAAAGGTGATTTGGAGGTCAATAGGGTAGAGCTAAACGGTAATCAATTGGCTCTATCTGCGACGTGAAAGCCAGCAACGGTGGTGGAGAAGAATAATAGAGCATTCAGAAGCCATTGAAAAGAAAGGATAAAGGTTGTTAAACCGAAAAAGCTCTTATACCATGAGAATGTTTGCTTAATCCACCACACTTAAATGCTGTGTGAAAGTTTTCTATTTATAATTAAATAAATTACACAGATATGAAAATAGTAATAAATGAAAAAAATACGAACAGTAATATTTGTCTTATAATAATATATCAAATATGATATATATGGTAAACTATAATTTAATACTAAATATCATTAACAGCTACAAAAAATATTTTACCTTCCATGAGAGACGTGCACGTCCACATTCTCAAGGAGTTAAGATCGATAATGAGCTTATTTCTTCACGTGCATTACCATCCTATGCATCTTTATCACCTCCTGAAAATAAATAATATTGATATTAAAACGCGATCGAAAATGCTATATTAATTTTTTCTTTTATAAAAATATTTGTAATTTTGTATTCATGTATTTATATATTTGACTTTATTTTTATTTAAAAAGAAGCTAGGAGAAATAATAAACAAAACCCTAATGGGCCAATATATATAACAAAATTTAAAAATAAATTAGTTTATAATTAATCTCCTTAGCCGTACAATACTCTCATAATAAATTTATACTTTAATTTAAGAAAAAAAAAAGTATTCAAATGTCCTTTATATGACGTCAGTGTTTCGAATTTATATTTTTCGAAAAATAATAATATTATTACATAATTCGTTTTGATGCGACTTGTGGGCGCGATTGCGAGAGAGCGCGATAAACAATCGTGCGTGAATATTTGTCGCGATAAATTGATATTGGCGAGAAGTTGACTGAGGAAAATATGGGTGGGAAGTTGAGGAGTCGACACGGTTTGTGAGTGACTTGAGACCAATAGGAAAGGTTTAGGTAGGGACCACAACTACTACTTTGTTGGGAAAGAAATTATACCAAAAAAAAAAAAAAAAAAACCGCTCAGTTCGGTAAACCGGTTGTCACCGACGAAATAATGCAACAAATCCAAATAAACCTTTTTTTTTTGTTTTCTTCTGTAAAATAAAAAAATATTAAAACATATTTAATCCATCAAATTTAAATAGTTTTTTGAATTTTGAAAACTTTAAATTTAATTTTAAAAAGTTAAATATTACTAAATATAATCTTAATTATTATATTTTAAAATTAAATTTATTTATTTTCTTAATACAATAACCTCGTCACAATCCTACAATCAAAAAATTTCTGGAAACACTCATTATCATTAATTTTAAATTAAAAGATTTACATTCAAACAAATCGAACTTTCGAAATATATAATTTAACTAAATAAAATTTGTGTTAAAAAATTATGGCACACAAGGAGAGAGAAATAAAAGGAAGGGTAGGTTTGGATTCATTTAATATTTAGCATTCTTTAATATTACCACAAAATAATTTCTTACCGCAAAATTAATTTATCGTGAGAAAAACAATATATCGCGATATATTGGATGTCATTGGGAAATACAAACGTCACTTTCATTACTTTAATCTCTCCCATTGTGATTGAGAATTCATATTAATTCCCACTTTGACTAAATTTTAACTCTTCTTATATTATTATTATTAATTATATTTCATCAATCTAAGTTTCCCAATATTAACCTTCTTATAAATAAAAAAATAAAGAGTAATTTTATCAACTTTTAAACTCTACCTCCAATTAAATTTTAATTGACTATGAAATTAAATTTATAAATAAAAAAATATAATTTGTTATAAAACTATTTCAAGAAAGAGAAGGAATATATAAAATTAAAATTGATGTATATTTGTCAAGATCTTATTGGACCAAAATTCCACCTCATCTCAACCACTAAAATATTATTATTCATTTTACCATCACTAATTTTCCTTGATATATATATAAATTTATATGTAATTAAAAAGAGAGAAAGAAATTGAGAATCACGTGAAAACGAAATGAATCGCCTCCAATAACGAGACAGCATGTGGTTGGATTGATAATTTGTCCACTGAGAAAATAATATAAAATAATCATTTTTTTTAATTAAAAAAGGAATTATTTTAAAAATTAATAAAAAATGAATATTCTTGACTTTATGTTCCCATTCAGTTCAGTCCCAATAATTAAGAACTAAAATACCTTTATTCATTTGTTTGTCTCTTTCTTATCCCAGCATTGTTTTAATATAAATTAAAATAATAAAAAAATAAAAGCAATGTGGGCCATCGTGTTACCCACTATACCCCATGCACTTAATTTCAAATTAATTAAATAAATCGAATATATTTAACCTATTATATTCTTCAGATTTGAATATCCACTCTTACGTATTATTTTCTTAAAAGTGGTGTTTCTTTAATTTTTTATTATTTATATATTAATTTGAATTTTTTATACTTTAAACTTTAAAAAAGATATAAAAAAAATAAAAAAAAAAAGATTTTAAGAAAAATAAAAATAAAACAAAAAAAGAGAAAAGAATTTATTAGGAGGATCTAGATTTGGAAAAATAATGGAGTGAAAGGAAGTATTGAGGGAGGGAGAGAAGGTAGTATGGGGAAATATGTGAGGACAAAAATGGAATTTCAGCTTTTCTTTTTGTAGTCACTTTTAAAAAGGGAAAGAAAAATAAAATAAAATAAATGGAGGGGTAGGACAAGTCCGAGAAGAAGATATGAAAGCGATATATCGCGATATGATATAAATTTATTTATTTATTGAATTAAAATAAGGGATTGATTTAGATCTCAAAATAATAAAAATAAAAAAAATGAGAGAGTGGGATGGGACTTCGAAGTTGGACGGAGGACGGGATCCCCTTTGTGGTGGGACCCACTCATTTAGTATATATATATATTTTATTTTAAAAAAACTTTATTTTACCTTTTTGTACCTCGCCATTATCAAAATAAGGTCAAATAAATAAAATTATACCCCAACTTTTTACTTTTACATTTTATGTCAATTTGAACCCAAATTTTACTTATGAGTGACGTATGTTTTATTCGATGAAATTAAATTGTTATAAATTTTAAACTACGATCGTAAAATAACGTTTAAAATTAAATTAAAATATAAGAACAAACAAAAAACGTTCTAATTAATTTAAAATGAAGTATCATTAGTTTAGTTCGATCTTCAGTGGATTTATTTACCTTGTTTATAGATGAACAATTGGACTAACTATGTTAAACATAATTCGTTAAGGACATCGTTGCAAAAAAGGAAACCTATTCATAAATTCAATTATAAGTTAAGTTTTTCCTCCCGACTTACTTAGTCTTATCTTTCCTCATTTCTATAAATTAAGTAATCTAATATTTTTTGTTTCTTGAGCCGGTTAAACGAGACAACATTCGTTCGTTCGTTCGTTCAAGTTTGTTGGATGGGATAAGTAAAGTCAACTCCCTTCTGCTTTTGTTCTCAAGAGTCAATCTTCGTCTCGTTCGAGAAAACAATTACATGATGGATTTAAAATTCTTGTTCCATTTTTGATATTACAAAGCGTTCGCCTTTTTATTTTATTTTTATTTTTATTTAAAAAGTATGAATTATGTGGACCTTAAATTCAAGAAAATTCAGTTTCTGGTATTTAAATATTTAAATTACGTGGATGGTGACATATATAATTTTAATTGCCTAAATATTATTTTAAAATAAAGTTTCCGGACGAATAAGATAGATGTCATTTTCTACCACAGAATTTTCAAATTTCAAACAACTTGGATCCACTGGGGACATTTCTGTAATTTCACTACCTTCCAAATAATTGACTTTTTATGATTGATAAG
Source organism: Cucurbita moschata (assembly GCF_002738365.1). Lineage (NCBI taxonomy): Eukaryota > Viridiplantae > Streptophyta > Magnoliopsida > Cucurbitales > Cucurbitaceae > Cucurbita > Cucurbita moschata. Next base: position 2,283,667 of record NW_019268536.1, read on the forward strand.
GACATAAAATTATATATTTAATTCAATACTTATTATTGCTAAATTAAGCAAAGCTAATAATAAATCCAATTCCTTAAAGGAAAAAAAAAGGAATATTTTAATTCCCCATGATATTGTATAACACGAGTGAAAAGACAATTTTCTCCTTCATATCCACAACATTTTTCTTTAGTTTTTTAATTAAAAAATATAAAAGAATATTGTATTATAACTTTATCGAATATCGTCTTTATATAAATAAGCCCTAAATCCAACGTCTTAAACAAACCTATTCATTTGTTTAAAGTCGAACGTCAGTTCCTAAAGGTTCTATGAGATGGTACGTACCATAGTGACCATTTGCCTCAAATTTGATATTTTACAAGTTTTCGACACTCCAGACAATGTAGGGTTAGACGGGTTATCTAATAAGATTCGTCGAAACATTTACGGATGTCAACGAGCATAATAAATACCAGTCAAAGTGACAAACAAAAGGGACGTAATACAAACAACAACTCTCGAATTCAACGTCAAAAGAATAACAAACACTTGAAAAGGATATTACTAAGAAGAATCATGCACCGACGAACGTTTTCCTGAAAAGCAAGCGCGTAGAGAAAGCGGGTGTGGGGTAAATTTCTAGAAGGAAAGGGAATATAGTAAAAGGTAAAAAAAGTGAAAAGGGAAGGGAGAATCGAGAAGGGTAAAAGAAAAGAAAGGTTCTTTCAAAAAAGAATCCTCCTTTATTTTCTTTATTTTCTTTTAGGTACAGAGCCAAATAAATAAATAATATTTGTAAATTTAATTGATATAATTATAAATATCATTTTTTTTAATATGAAAAATTGAATAAATTGATATAATTATAAATCTAATTTATTTTTTTCATTGTGACAAGGCCCAAAAGCCCAAGCCTAGGCCCAATTCAGATAGGCTCACCCTCCAAACCCATTTCTTTTAAAGGCCAAGCCCATTACATAAATCACATTTAAATTATCATCAGAAATATTTATTTAATTTAGTGTGGAAAATTTCTATTTATCTTGGGGTAATGATGGTTCGTGTTTGAACGTGCTCGAACTTGTAGATATGAGCTCTACGAGCTATGGGCACTCAAGTTCGATATGGTTCAAAGTATGCATCGTAGTCGAACATTGTCGTCGCCATTCAAGATGTGTTGTCACAGTTGCTAGGTTGGTAAGGGAACTTGACCCATTGAGGGCATTTTACCTTTCTTGCTGATCATTGCTTATGGTAGTTTGTTACATGGTTTGGTTTAAGGGAGACATGCAACCTGCTCGAAATTGCGTTCTTCAAGTTATTGTTGTGCAAAAAAAAGTTTCACACGTGGGTCATATAGAAGTCTTGTCAAAGGTGTTGTTATTCGAAGGAGACGTCGCAAGTCTTGTTAATCTACTCACAAGACTAAAGATTCTATTTAAGGAGACGTAGACATACCTAAAACCACTTAAAAATAATTATCGGTCAATATGGAATATTTAGTCTAGGGATAACTAATAATCATTTAAAGAAAATAACCCTCATATTTGAAAGTGATTTTTATAATTTGATAATGGGCGAGGGAGTCTACGAGGGAAAGGAGCATTTGATGGCGTGGGCGTGGGCGTGGGCATGGCCACCAAATTGGCTCGAACCTTTTATCCGGTAAACTTGAAATTCGATTAGAATTAGTTTGGTTTCAAAAAATTTACCATACCCAACCTAAACCCAACCTAACTCTTATGATTCAAGTTAATAATGTTCATATTTCGCGTACTCTAAAAAAAATAAAATTATATATATATATTAAGGAAATATCAGCACTTTGGACTTTCATATTTCGCGTCCTCATACTAATAATGTTGTATCAATAAAGCTCGATTAATTCACTTTTAATAATTTAATTGATTTAAATTTACATTAAAAATATTTATATTCTATAATTACAATTTATCGAGCAAACTGTATCTTATATATATAAAAAAAAAAAGAGTAAAAGCTTCACCTAACCCCATTTTTAACAATTCAAATGGGTCATACTTTATTGTAATTATAATAATTCCTGGTCAAATTTGTCAAAATAACAATAATAGAAAATGAAATATTTTAATCTTATTTTCATTTTTGTTTCTTAAAAAAAAAAAAAAAAATTATGTTATTTAGTTGGAACAGTTAAATTAACGTAGTGAGAACTCCACCTTTGTTATAATAATAATAATAATAATAATAATAATAATAATAATAATAAAAGTTAAATCTAAATATATTATCCAAATTATGATTTAATAATAACCTGAAATGTCAAAACAATGAATAATATTCCATTTGAAACAACATATTTCCATTTTATTTTAATTAAAAATTAAAATTAAAATTATAAAAAAAAGAAGAAGAAGATAATTTTCATTTTTCAATATTATAAAAAATGGGATAGGGTCGGGGGAGAGCGAGGATGAAAATATAATTCTGTCTGGGAGTCCGTTTAGCTAGTTAAAAGAAATTTATCTTAATTTTTCAATTTAAACGAGGATTCTTGTTTCGGTTTGGGGAGCTGGTCCAGATAAACAAACATCTAATGAAAATATAGCAACAATATATAAATTATGGTTTTAAAAAATTGAAATTTAGTTTTTTGGTGAGGAAAAAAAGGTTGGTTTATGTATAAATATGCTGATCTCTTCGTCTCCAAGTGTAAATCATTCCCCACAGAGAAACAAGAAGAAGAAGAAGAAGAACACATGGATTGGTTCTTATGGCTTTCAAGAACACCTTTACATCCTGCTCTGGTCTACGAGTACGGCCTTGCCCTAGCCCATAACCAGCTTGAGCGAGAAGATATCCGCTATTTCAACCACGAATTTCTTCAGAGTATCGGAATCTCCATTGCCAAGCACCGTCTCGAGATCCTCAAGCTCGCTCGCAAGGACACCGCACTTCGTCCCCGTCCGATCACTCGTCTTCTTCTCGCTGTTAAGAGTACCAAGCGCCGTTTTGCTAATCTAATTCGTAGTTTCACTTATCGGGATCAAGACGACTCCAAAGCCCTAGTTCTTGTTCCGAAATCTACTTACGCGGGTAAATTTCTCAAACCGAATAGGAATTTGACTATCGCTAAACAGCAGGGGAAGTTTCTTCTCACTAATCGAAGTCCGGATACTTCTGGTCTGTTGCCGCGTGTTCACAGCTTTTCCGGTCCGATTCTGTATGGGCTCCGGCCGGAGGAGAGGAGGAAGAAGAAGAAGAAGCAGAATGGTTACTGGAGGAATGGCGTCCAGGAGATCAGGTGGGATACAATGTTTAAGAATTTGAAACCTACTTGAATTAATTCGTGGATTGTTTTTCTGAAAAGATCTAATGTGTTGTAACAATTCCATTACCGGAATCCACTGTGTTTTGTTTTGAATTGAGTTAATTCTGATGGTGAGAGATAGGTTTTTGGGATCTTCCACCAAAAGATGGATAGATTTTAGTACATTACATTACATTATATTACAGTGGATGCTGCTGTGTATGGGAATTGGGAATGCTTCACTGTTTCTTTCTCAGTGGCAGAAGACAAGCTTTAGGAAGAAGAAGGGTGTGATGATTCTCCCATTACCATGTTTGTTTCTCTGTTTCTGGAGTATGATTCGTTCGTTCGTTCGTTCGTTCGTTCATGCCTTTAGCTCTCTGTTCTAACAGGCTCAATGAATGGGATGTTGATTTGTTGAGTAGATATCATGATCTCCGCCAAACCCAGCTTTTGTGCTTGTGGTTCGAGGCTTGTAATCTCATAATGATTTGTTTGAATCTCACTTATTTATTACAATTTTCACTCTCTTTTGCATTTGATTCCAATCTTTTCTGTTTCTTTCCACGCATGGTGATGATTTAATTTGTTTCTTATTGAGAAAGCAAGTTTGATGTGCTTTGATTGAAGGCTGCCTTGAGGGTTGGGGAAACCATTTATTTATTTATTTATTTGCTATATATTATAGTGTTGACCATGGTGGCTATTTTATTATAAAAAAAATAAAAGGGTAATAATTTAATGAGATATAACGGGAACATCGATCGTTAAACTATGTTCAAATTTACATATATCTCAAATATAATAAGTTAAATTATTATTTTAGTTATTGAGCGTTTATAGTCTAATATTTTCTTGGAACTTTATGTGAGATCCCACGAGGGAAATGAAGCATTTCTTGTAAGGGTGTGGAGACCGTTTCCCTCACATACGTGTTTTAAAACATCGAGGGAAAATTCCACAATCATACTTTGATGGTAGCGGACTTGCGATTATGCAATACTCAGTCCTCAGCAACGAGTGAGTTTTACGCCTATTCGTTCTCGTGTCGCCTACGGCCAAACGACGTATACTTAAGCCTCTGGCCCTAGTCCAAGAAGAAAGTTTTAGAAAACGGGGGCAGGGAGATTTCGAAAGAGAATTTTGAAAGCAAGATTTGAGAAATAGAAATTAGTATTATATGGGAATGTAAGCAATAAGCAACAACAATGACTTACTGCATATAACTATTGGGTAGAGAGTCTAAAAAGTACCATATCTGTCGGCGGTGGGCTTGGGGTGTTAGAAAGGGTATTAGAGTCAGTCACCAGACAATACGAGGCACTGGTTGGAGTAGAGCTAGACCCTTTTTATAGTAGACACGTTTTAAAACCGTTGAGGCTGGCGACAATATTTAACGGGCCAAAGCAGACAATATCTGTTAGCAGTGGGCTTGAGCTATTACAAATGCGATTAGAGCCAGGAAGGTGTGTCAGTGAGGATGCTGGCGCCAAAGAATGGATTGTGAGATCCCATATCAGTTGGAGAGGGGAACAAAGCATTTATTATAAGGGTGTGGATATCTCTCCCCAACTAACACGTTTCAAAATCGTGAAGCTGAGGGGAATGAAACATTCATTATAAAGGCGTGGAAACCTCTCTCTAACAGACACATTTCAAAATCGTGAAGCTAAGGGGAATGAAAATCATTACAAGGGTATAGAAACCTTTCTCTAACGGACACGTTTCAAAATCGGGAAGCTGACATCAATACATAACGAGCTAAAGCGGACAATATTAAAAAAGCATTCATAAATAAATTATTAAAGGAAAACGAAACGCATTCATAAATAGTTAAAAGTATTTTATTGAATAAAGCATGATGATGAAGTTCTTAATACCAAAAAAAAAAAAAGGCATATTTCACATGGTGTTCATCAATGCACAACATTAACGAACACATACACAACAAACCCTAATACAACACACATCCATTTTTAACTCACCCAACACAAGTTTGGCCAAACCCAACCACAAAATCTATCAACTTTTGGTTAGCCACTGCCCCGACGAACCGAACCGAATCTAGCATCAATGACCTGAATTCTGAGGCAACCGGAACGAGCCACCCGCGTACAGCATTTGATACACTGGCCTTAATCTAACAGTCAGAATGATGCACAAGATCGAGCCTAACCCGGCAACGCCTGAGAGGACGAAGAATGTAACCCTGAAGCACTCTTGGCCTATGCAGGTTATCGAACCTTGCTTAGCAGCTTCATTGTCGTATAAAGTACTCGCGAGTAGAACCGAGAAAAGGACTGCTCCTATCGGATTCCCCAGCTGCATGAAGTTGAAGATTACTCCGAAATTCTTTAGGCCGAAAATCTCGGATGCGAGAGGGACCATCATAGCATATAGAACTCCGTAGCTGATTCCCATGAGACCAGTGGCGACATAGAGAGTAACCGTGTGGGCGGACGCATACAGTAGGAATGCTACAGACATAAGCATAAGTGCAAACATCATCCACAACGACCGAGGTATCATTCTCGACCTGCATCGACCAACGAATGTGAGCAACTCATACACAGATTTGGAAGCATAATGATCCCCGAAATCTGGGAACGAAAGCGAGCTGTTTCTGAGATAACTCATACACAAAAGTTGGAACAAATTATTAATTCGATTCGTAATAGCGTTTACCTGACGAAGTGTTCGGAAATAACGCCAGATCCTAGACGACCAACGAAATTGCAGAAGCTGAAAAGAGCCAACAGCAATGTTGTGTCATTAACACCCAATGCAATCCCAATTTGAGACAAATTGTTGAGAACCGTTATTCCAGGACCGACCCCGAGGAAGTACAGGAACCAAAGCAACCAAAAATCAGCTTTGATCACGGCTTCACGGAGCTTGAAATCTTCCCCTCGTTTCGGTTTTCTTTTCTTCTTATGAATCGCCCCCTCTCCCACAGCAAGAAGTGTTTCTACATCCGATGATTCGTCGTTCTCGTAGAAACTTCCAAGATTTGTAGCAGAGGAAGATGGGGTCAATAAAGGTTCTATTTGGGAAGAATCGCTTTCTCCAGAAGCCAAAGGTTCGGTAGAGTCGACTCGAGGGCCAAGTTTTTTCGTTTTAACAGAACAAATGGTCATTTTTATGGGAACAGCAAGAGGAGACATTAAAAGGACAACCATTATGGCAACTAAGGTGTACGCAACAGCATTGCTAGGGGTCGTCGTTGCATCTAGGATTGTGGTCGAGACTAAAAAAACAGCTAGCAAAACACAAGCAGCTTGCGTGAAAAGAAAATGATTACGCTCAGAAGGGTCCTCCGTTGAAGCCGGAGTACAAGGTCGAACAAAGTACATCAAGGCTAAACACAAAATCGGTATCCCGATCGCAAGAAACAACACTAAATCCAAAGCAGACTTTCTGAGCACCATACTGTATATCACCGTATATACAGCTGCGCTAAGCCCGACATAACCTTTAAGAATGCCAGCAACGGTACCTCTGCTGAGAGGGAAGTTTCTCATGTTCGTAACGAGCACGGCCGTTCCAAACCATGCATTGCTATTTGTAGCAATACAATGTGTGAGCCATAGCTGCCATGATAAAGAATACAAGATCAAGAAGCAAGCTAAGAAAAGTGCTGAAACGACAAATTATTGGTAGTTTAAGCTTGAGAGCCCTCTAATGGGAGTGTTCAAGTTCCTCTACTTACACAGGTATTCCTATGCCGTTCTCCGAGTTATCGATACAGCTTTTATTTCAATTCTCCCGTTTCAATAAAAAACGATAATCAGATATCAAGCAATCAACCAAGTGAGATAATAGAATGGTACAAATGGAAAAATTTGTTCTGTGAGATCCCATAATGATTGGAGAGAGGAACAAGTGCCAACGAAGACGCTGTGCCCCGAAAGTGGATGGATTGTGAGATCCCACCTCAGTTAGGAGGAGAGCGAAGCATTCTTTATAAGAGTGTGGAAACCTCTCCCTAGTAGATGTGTTCTAAAAACTTTAAGGGAAAGCCCAAAAGGGAAAATTCAAGGAGGACAATATCTACTAGCGGGGCGGATTGTGAGATCCCACATCGGTTGTAGAGGAGAACGAAGCATTCTTTATAAAGGTGTGGAAACCTCTCCCTAACAGACACGTTCTAAAAACCTTGACGGAAAGCTCAAAGAGAACAATATCTACTTGCGGTGAGCTTGGACTCTTGCATATTGAGAATAGCAGAGTAGAACGGAAAGTAGACAAAAGGAACTTGAGAATCAACGAGACAGAGTTTCGAAATCGCTCGAATACGAAAGTAGGATTCATCTCGAAATCAACTTCAACCTTATCCATTGAATATCTATGGATTTCATCTAACTGATTGTGCTTGTGAGTTACATAAGATGGATAGTATGAGCATATTAGCATCAATATACTAGCTTAGTATCATTCAGATCATCTCAAGAACACAAAGCTTGCTCAAATTAATGTTTTATTATCTACTTTTTAGGAGTGTTCTAAAAGAACCAAGCAAGTTTTGAAAGCAGCTTTGATTTCAGATCTAATAGAAACCAATAAATAAGTAAACCACCTCCATTAACAGAGAAACATCAAGGTTTATAATAACAAAGCAAACAAAGGAACTAATCTGTAGAATTCATCAAGATCAGCAAACAAAAACCAGGAAAAACCCAACAAGTTCTTGAAAAGATGAACATTAGACTCACCAGCCAATAAGGCAGATTGGGGACAGTCCTGCTAACAGCAAGCCAAATAGCTCCATAACCCACAAAGCAACACACAGCACCGACCAAAAGAACAGCCCATGGGGGAAATCTGTTACAAGCAAGGCCAGGGAGCAAACCCACACTCTCCCCAATGTCATTAGCCACTCCAAGAACCGTAAGCTGCTGCTGATTCAAACCCAGAACAGATTTAAGCAAGTGTGAGTAAAGAGAGAAATTATAAGAAGAACCAGCAGCTATTTGAACCCAAACAGCAGCAGCCAAACCCACCCATGGTGGCCTACTTCCCCCTTTCAAAACAAGCTTCGACATACCCTTAAGATCAGGCGATTACCCTTAAACGAACAACAAAACCCCAGATGGGAAATGGGTTTGGATCCCTAAATTTGAGGGTTCAAAAGGGTTTAAGAAGAAATAAGAACAAACTCAAATTGGGTTTGATTTTGTTTGCGTAAAGCAGTAGGAGAAGTTGGTGATTTAAGGAATGGAGAGGTTTAGGTGTCGAATTGAATAGAAAAAAAAAAGGGGTGTAGCCTGACAGGCTAGCCGGCTCCCAACACACGCAGTAATAAGAAGTTAAGAATCAATTTTTTTTTTTTTTTTTTCTTTTTTCCTTCAAAATTGTGCATCATGTTCATACTTGTCGGTTGATCCCAGATTCAATGGTGGTATTAAAAAAAAAAAGTAAAAATGTAACACATGAGGTTAGGGTTTTCAATTTTTAATACCCATGTGATTGTCGAGATGAATCTTGAATTGAATCATTCATGATTTTCATCATTGAATATAAGCTCGTGCCCAATTTTTGGTAAATAAAGGATGAAGAATCGAGGAGAAGAAAGAAAATTATGTTTGAGTTAAAAAAAAAAAACGAGAAGGAAAGCATTTCACTCATTATTTTAATTAAAAGTTAAAATAATTAATTCAGCACTCTTATAATTGGTTAATACTTTTTAAAATATTATTTTGGTCATCATCCTAAATTATTATTATTTTTTATAAGAGAAGCTGGTTGAAAGGATTAATGTTGAAAAATATATAATTTATTTAAAATGATTATATTTTATCATTTTGGAAGTTATTCTAAATAACTCTAATTATTAAATTTATATTATTAAATTTATTGCAAACTTTTAAACTTGTCTAACATGTTTATAAAAAGAAAAATTTTAAATGGTTTAATAATAATTATTTTTTATATATAAATTTGAATTTAATAGGAAGGCTATAATTTTTTTTTTAAATTTTTATATGGTTAATTTCCTGAAAACCCTATAAAAAACCAAATTTATATAATTGGGAAGTATATAAGCAAATAAAAAATAAGCTATTATTTCATATAATTTTGTTTTAATATTACTTAAATATTTTTAAATATTTAAAAAAAAAAAAATATATATATATATATATATATATTTTAAAATAAACTAAACACCTCTAAATTATTATTATTTTTCAAATATGGTAGTAGAAAAATATTTTTTTAATATATATAGGAGTTATTTTAAATTTACTATGAATTTTAAATTCAAAAATATTTTTGTTTTGCACGAACTAATAAAATAAATAAAAAAATTAATTACAGATAAATACAAATATCGAAAAATCGTTAAATGGATGTGATGTAGAATTCATACTATCATTCTCATACATTTACAACTCATCAAATATACCCAACTACTTTTGTGTTACGTATTTATTATTTTTTCAAAGGTGCGTAACTTTATTCTTTACATGAACTTTATATGAGAATGAGGTGTGGGCCTTAACCGTCTCATACCTACTTTTTTATAACGGTGACATTTGACATTTGACATTTTATTCGCTAACTCTTATCATTTGATCTGTCTGTAACATACGTGTTTTAAAATCTGAAAGGGAAAGCCCAAAAAGTACGATATCTGCTAAGTGTGGTTTAAGTTGTTATAGTTGGTCGGTGTGAGAACAAAGACGCTCGCTCCAATGGAAGTGGATTGAAGGTCTCACATCGATTAGAGAAGAGAACGAGTGCCACCGAGGACACTAACTTTGAAAGGATACCAATTATGAGATCTTACCTCAATTGGTGAGGAGAACAAAACATTTATATTGTTTATAAGAGAGTAAAAATCTCCGTTATCATACATTTGTTAAAATTTGGAGGACTTGAATATTTATATTAATATAATAAATTTATTTTGAAATAATTATATTTTTATTAATTTTATGTATTGATATTATCCAGTTTCATTTACTGTACTATTTTATTTTTAATTATTTTTAACCGTTTTAACTTCTTTTAAAAAAATTAAAAATAACTCATGGACATTTTAATAAGAAAAAAAAAAAAAAACATATTCTATAAAAAAACATTTTAATTTATTGAAATATAAAAGAACATTAATAAAAATAAATAATATCAATGAAAATATGATTAACAGCTTCCTTATAATAAATTCATGGACCATTCTCATCATTTTAACCTTGCTCTAAACATAAATAGATAAATTAATTTTAAATTAATTTATTTTACCTAAAGCATATATTATAACTAATGTGATACTGTATAAACTTTTTAACCTAGAACATCCTCATAAATTAATAAATAATATCACGTTTAAATTAAAATAGAACATATACTACAAATTTTGAGGGGTTTAAATAAAATTAGAATTTACGTTATAAATATATACCTTAAAATTTATTTAATTCAATATTTTTTTTGTTTTCAAATACATTTATTTTAAATTTGTTATTACATATTTAATTGATTTTTTGTTTCAAATTATTTACGGAGAGAGATATTTAATTATTTGATCTAATTTTTTCAAAAAAGAGATAGGTATATTGATCAATAATATATATATATATATATAAAAATCTAAATGTTTAAAAAAAAAATAATAATCAATTTATAATTAAATCTTAATTAATTAGATATAATTATTGTATTAATGTTGATTTGAAAGAGTAGATATATTTCAATCATAGTCTTAATCTGAAAGAGTATACATATTTCGATCTTAGTCTTGATCTGAAAGAGTATATATGTTTCAATCTTATTTTGATCATAGTATATATGTTTAAATCTTAGTCTTGATTGGAAAGAGTAGATATATTTCAATTTAAATTAAGCTATCAAAGAGTATATATATATTTCAATCTAAATTAAGCTCCGAGAAGAATGAGTATTATATTTCAATTTAAGCTCTGAAATGAAAAAGTATATATGCTTGGGTGAAAGAGTATACAGTTGTGAAAGAGTATATATTTTCAGCAATATGAATTAAGCTCTGAAAAAAGTCAAAGCCTTTTATCGCCCTTTATCAGATTTCAACCTATGACTTAAGCCTTACCTCGAATTTCAACCTATGACTTAGGTCTTAGGCTAAAAAAAAGGACTTTCAACCTATGACTTGAGCCTTACCTCCTATGACTTACTTACCATGGCTAAAGGGGGCTTTCAACCTATGACTTCCTTACCTCAAATTTCAACCTATGAACTTAAGCCCTGTGTTACTCTACCAAGTTAAATGAGTTAAAAAAGGTCAACTATAATTTACTCCTTACCAACTCTACCACGAAAGGCCTAAATAATATTTCATTCAATTTCTCTATAAGACATTCAATTTCTGACCAGTTATTTAATTCAATTTCTCTATCAAAGATTCAATTTTAAGTTATATGATTTAATTTTTGACGTAGGCCTATTTGATTCAATTTCTAATTTTTGATTAGTTATATGATTTAATTTCTGAGGCTAAGGCCTATTTAATTCAATTTTTATAACGCTTTGATTCAATTTTTGATTAATTTCTGACTTGAGGGTATAAGGCCTATTTGATTCAATTTTCAATTTCTGATTAGTTATGATTTAATTTCTGACCTGAGACTATAAGCCTATTTGATTCAATTTCTATAAGGCCTATTTGATTCAATTTCTGACGTTAAAAAAGTATTTTATATATATAATATATATATATATATATATATATATATATATATATATATATATATATATATATTCTGACTCTAAGGTATAAGGACTATTTGATTCATTCAATTTCAGGCTTATTTGATTCATTCTGACCCATAAGAAGTATTTTATATATATTATATATATATATATTCTGACTCTGAGGTTATAAGGCTTATTTGATTCAATTTCTATAAGGATCAATTTCTGACCGTTAAAAGAGTATTATATAATATTTGATCATGAGGTATAAGGCCTATTTGTCAATTTCTATAAGGCCTATTTGATTCAATTTCTGACCCGTTAAAAAAGTATTTTATATTATATATATATATATATATATATATATATATATATATATATATATATATATATATATTATAAGACCTATTTGATTCAATTTCTGACCCGTTAAAAGAGTATTATATATATATATATTATGACCTTGAGGCTATAAGGTCTATTTGATTCAATTTCTGACTAGTTATTTCATAAAGAGTATTATATATATATTATACTTTTTCATATCTTAATTTAGATGGAAATATAATATCTTAATCTAAATTTTATAATCTAAAAAAGTATATATATTTCAATCTAAATTAAGATGGAAAGAGTATACTATTTCAATCTATATATATATAATACTCTAAATTAAGATGGAAAGAGTATACTATTTCAATCTAAATTTAAGAAATACGATCCAAATAAAATTTGGTAATAAATACACTCTAAATAAAATTCGGTAAGAAATATCATCTAAATAAAATTATAAATTTTTTTTTGTTACATTCTAAATAAAATTTGATAAGAAATATAATCTAAATTAAAATTTTATAAAGATTTTATAAGTTAATCTAAATAAAATTTGGTAAGAAATACAATCTAAGGTAAAGATTTTGTAAGTTAGGCTTATTAAAATATATATATATATATATATAATAAATACAGATTTTATAAGTTAAGCTTATTTAAATATATATATATAAGAAAAACAGATTTTATAAGTTAAGCTTGTTTAAATATATATAAGAAGAAATACAGATTTTATAAGTTAAGCTTATTTAAAAGTTATATATTTAAATCAGATTTTATAAGTTTAGCTTATTTAAAAGCTATATATTTCAATCAAATTTTATAAGTTTTATTTAAATTTAAAAGCTATATATTTCAAAGCTCTATATAAATTTAAAAGCTATATATTTCAAAAGCTCTATATTTCTTCAATTAGTTAAACTATATATTTCACTATATATTTCAATCAAATTTTTTATAAACTAAGCTTATTTAAAAGCTATATATTAAGCTATATATTTCAATTATATTTCTTCAATCAGTTAAACTATATATTTCAATCAAATTTTTTTATAAGTTAAGTTTATTTAGTTAAGTTTATATCAAATTTTTTTATAAGTTAAGTTTATTTAGTTAAGTTTATTTAAAAGCTATATATTTCAATCAGATTATTTAGATATATTTCAATCAGATTTTAACGGATTATTTAGAGTAAATTAAATTTTAATTTTCAAAATAAATTAAGAGTTATTTCAATCCGATTTTAACCGATTATTTAGAGTAAATTAAATTTTAATTTTCAAAATTAATTAAGAGTTATTTCAATCAGATTAACCGATTATTTAGAGTAAATTAAATTTTAATTTTCAAAATAAATTAAGAGTTATATATATATATATTTCAATTTAAATTTTATAAGCAGTAACCAAAACTAGCCAAACAAAACAAAATACAAAAAAATGTTATAAATAGTGACCAAAACTGGCCAAAATTAAAAAACCTGAATTAAAAAAACCTGGCCAAAATTATATAAGTACAATTGAGAACCAAAATCTATACTATAATTCAAAAGCCAAAATTCATCCCAATTCAAATCAAAATTTACCTATGATTCAAAAGCCAAAATTCATCCCAATTCAAATCAAAATTTAAAAGCCAAAATTCATTGATGAGTGCTGGAAGATGTACTCCTCCTCTGCTTTTGGCCGATAGGTTGAAACGCTGATGGCCGCCGCACCTGGTGCGAAGAAGGTCTAACCAAGGCAGCTCTTTTCACTAGATCAGCACCTTCCACGCCTCCATTTCTCACAATCGAATTCGCCATTGCCGATCTACGGAAATTCAACGATCCGTTCGGGAACTCGCTGCTGCGATTCACGACATTAACAGAGCGCCTCCAATTCTTCTTGTGCAGCGAACACCTGAAAGAGCCTGGGTGAGTAGACGGAGAACACATGCACCATTTCTTCTTATTCGACGACACCGCATTCGCATTTCTCTCGCGATTCTTCTGAACCGAAATCGAACGGCCGGGAGACGCCGGCCTTCCATCAATCTGAAATCTCACAGACGCCTCTGACGACGAACACGCATATTTTCCGCACATTGCCTCGACGAGAAATCTACCTTCCAACGGCCGAGACAAGAAAGCCGTACTCGACGAAGCAAAAGGCGACGGAGATGAAATTTGACGAGATTTGGATCCGATCGACGAAGCAAAAGGCGACGGAGATGAAATTTGACGAGATTTGGATCCGATCAACGAAGCCATGGTGTTGCAGGCAGTGGAGTGATGGAGAAGAGGGAAAGACGTTAGAGGCGAAGGGTTTGGTATTTCTGGAAGCGCCAAAGTTTTCAGAGTGCGGCAAATTGGCAGAGCGATTAAATTGAGTCGGAAATGAAAATTATTTTTCTGTTCTAAGTCCAATCCCGTATCAGTTTATATATATATACACACACTTCTTAATCACTTTATTTATGTTTTTAATTACGCTTTTTTATCGCTTTTGAAAATATCCGATTTCTCCTACATATAGGGGAGTAGTTGTAGTTTTAAAATGAATAAAATACTCTGTTAAAATAATTTTGTAAGTATTTCTAAAATATAGGAGACTCATTTAAATAAATAGTTGAATAAAATAAAAGTTAAAAATTAGTTCGTATTATCAAATTTTCTCACTAAAACTATTTTCAACAATCACTCCTTACAATGACATTAGTGGCTGGTTACCTATTTACATAGCCAGCAGAGTGACCATGTTACTCGATCCACATAGCATAACCATTTTACCTTGATAACCATTTTCTACAGTTAGTGGATGGTTACCTATTCACCCTTACCGCATGAAAATCGATTATTTACTTGATCCTTACCTTTTCTACAATCACCCTGTGAGTGACCATTAGTGGTTGGTTGATTCACATAGTGTAATGCTTCTAATTTTCTTATACTAAATTAGTAACGTCTTGACCGGCATACTTTGATGCAACAGCACGTAAGGTCAGTGAATATTTGAATAAAAGGAGGACCAAATTTGCAATAAATAGATTTGGGGATTTGAACGAGGGAGGCGGCAAGGGCCCATATTTTTCAAGGGCGCTTGGGAGGAAGGGCGCGAAAGCAACCGAACAGAGAGCAAAAAGCTTGCAGGGCGATCAAGAACAGAACCCAAGCGACCGCCATTAGAGCAAGCAAAGGCCAAGAGCTGTAAATATATGCCTCCACAAATCTTCCCATTTTCACTCTCCACAATCCATCGTAGTACTCATTCACCTCTTCGATCACCTTGTCCAACTCCAAAACTCTGCTCAATCTCATCGATTTGCTCATTCCATTCCACATCGCAGCGCCCTCTTCGTCGCTCTTCAGATGGTTCAGAATCACTCCTCCTTCTCTCAGCAATCTCACGTCTTCATCGGAATCCACGATTCCGTTCATCAATTCCGTGTATCTTGTTAAAACCAGCGGCCCTAATCCGCTCGACGCTTCGTATGCTACTAAGTTTCTCAGCGTCGCTTGTGTGTTCACGTCTAGCCTCACCGTTGGAAGGTAGAGTGTTCCGGTATTTCTGTCGAAGGTAATCGTTGAGATTCCGCCATCGGAAGGTGAGAAGCGGATTCCGGCTTTGAAGAGCTCTGAAACGGAAGGGATTGTTATTTCCTCCGTTAATGGCGGTCTGTTTGCGTTCGGATTTGAATCAGGGTTTTGAGGTTCTGTTTCTTGCTCTCTGAAGAATAGAATCTCAGCAGGCTGTTTTAAGATCGCGAATGGAGGGATCGAGGAGAGGATCGCCCATGGCAGCCGCGCTATCGTTTTCACATGTTGAGATTGCATCGCTCGCTTTGTGAAACGAATTAGGTTTTCGATTGATCGCAACAGACATTGCTTGGATCTGTGTGCGATTTGTTGTCTGTAACTCAAAATTTGAGGAGATTGTTCGATCTCGTTAGGGTTTTCAGTAATTTCTGATGGTTCTTTCAATTTGGGAGTGATCATTTGGTATAAAAAGTCCAGCAAATGAGCGCAATCTGAAATTTGAATCTCTGGAATTTCATCCGTGGTGTTGAATGGAGAAAGCTCTGCGAACAATCCGATCAACATGGAGAGCAAAGTCTCGTCGGATTGTTCAGTGGATTCGAACTGGAATTCCATCATCTTCCTCAATACGAACAATGGAATCTGATTTTCGAGCATGATTATATCTCTGAGAACGGCGTTGTGCGCTGGCTTCGTCCCAGCGTAATCCATCAAATGCGACATTCTCGAAGAAACTCGCCGAAGAATCTTCAATTGTTGGGCGTAGACATTGAGAAACTCGAGCAAGAAACAGGCGTCAATGGCCATCATCCAGGCTAAAGTTTCGCTATTAAGATCCAAGTAACCGTGGTAATACGCTCGAATCTTATGCTCGAGCTTCGCCAATTGTTCAACGAGATCATGAAATTGGAGATCTCTCGGGCTGAATTTCTTGGCCCTTTTTGCAGCGGAGAGCTTGATTCTCTCCATCTCATGGAGCTCTGGGCGCCAACAATGGTAAGGACCCAACGCAACCAATTGCGGAGTGTAGGAATCTGGATCGGACACCATTAGAGATTTAGGGACCTTGAAGATCGACACGGGAATCCCATCATCGTCATCGAGTTCTTCTTCGAGGGTCCGACGAATTTGAATGACCCAGTTGCACTCGTCGAAGGTGGAAGAGAAAGAATTGGAGGCCATTGTCGAGTGCAGAGGAAGCTTTGTTCCATGATGGGTGAAGAAGGTTTGGTTTCAGTGATGGATTTGCGTTCTTTGTCTTTTGGCATTAATGTGGAAAGGGAGTTTGCAGAAGCACAGTTAATTAGAGCAAGATCAGAAACAGATTGAACAGCACAATGAAGGATGAGATTACGTTTATGAGGATGTATGTTTCTTATTTATTAAGCATGAAGAACTACAAATTATGATGCCACGTCGATTACAGAAAATCTCTCCATAGCATACGTGTTTTCAAAACATTGAGGGGAAACACCAATGAGAAGGGTGTGGAAACCTCTTCATAGCAAGACACGTTTTAAAAACCTTGAGGGAAGCGCCGACGAGGATGCGGAGTCCTGAAGGGTGATGGACACCAGGTGATGTACCAACGAGGACGATAAGCCCCGAAGGGAGCTGGACATCAGGCGGTGTATCAACGAAGATGCTGACCCCCAAAGGGGCTGGATTGATCACATTGATTGGAGAGAGGAACGAGTGCTTGCGAGGGGTAGATTGTGATATCTCTGGAGAGGGGAACGAAGTAGGACGCCGAGCCTCAAAGGGGGTTGGATTGACCACATCGATTGGAGAGAGGAACGAATGCTTGGGAGGACGCTAACCCCGAAGTGGTGGATTGTGAGATCTCACATTAGTTGAAGAGGGAACGAAGCAGGATGCTAAGTCTCGAAGGGGGGTTGGATTGACCACATGGATTGGAGAGAGGAATGAGTGCCCGCGAGAACGTTGGCCCCAAAAGGATAGATTGTAAGGTCTCTTGGAGAGGGGAACGAAGCAGACCGTTGGGTCTTGAAGGGAGTGGATTGACCATATGGATTGGAGATAGCAAGGACACTGTGCCCAAAAGGGGATGCATTGGGAGATCCCACCTCGACCGGAAAGGGGAACGAAACATTCTTGTGTGGAAACCTTTCTCACTCGTTTTAAAAATCTTGGGAGAAGTCGAAACACGAAAGCCCAAAAACCACGGTTCCACGGTAAACATTCCATCAAAATTTCAGTTTAAAATCGACACACGCACGCTCATTAATTAGGCCAGATTACAATTTAAGGTGAAGTTTTGAATGTTTGGAATGGGCCACTTAGGGTAAATGGTGGTTGCAGTAGTTCATTGAGAATGAACATGCACGTAAAGAGTTGCGAAAAGTTGTTGAATAGACTAGTTGTGTTGTTGAGTAGATATCTGATGTAAGAGATAGTTGTCCTTCAATCTATGAAAATTCCAGTGGAATCCTAAAGAAAAGTGAACTGAGCTTTCAGTTGGCGTCATCCATGGCGGCGCCTCTGCATCTCAACGCAAAGCCTTTCAAAGCCATGGCCGTTCAATTGGCAGATGAGACTCTTTCAGCAGCAAAACAATCAGTCTTATATGTGGTACTCTATTTCCCTATTATTCATTATTCCATTACTTACTCCTTCACTTGCTGGTCGTGGTGACGGTGAAGAAACTTCTCTTGCTCTCGCTCTCTCTGATCTATTTATTGGTCTCGGTCAAGAGATAGCTTTGAGTCTTTTATCTCTTTAGTCATTCAATGGTAGACGTCAATCCTAATAAAGATCACAAGAAATTAGAGATGTCTACTTTGAACATGAATGACAAAGCTATCTCCGTCTATTTTAATCTTGTTCTCCACAAAATTTGAAAAATGGTAGGATCGAGTTCCTCGAAAGAAAATTTTCTCATTTCTTTATATAATTAAAAAAAATAGAGTACTTAATAATTTTGATAATATTCCATAAAAAAATAATATAAAGTTGAAATTAATTCGTAGAAATTTAAATTTAATAGTACAACGTAGTCTATATATATATATATATATATATATATATAAAATAGAAACAAATGCTCCGGGGAATCACACATTTATTGATTCCAAAATATGACGTGTGTACTTAATTTATACATACTTTATTATCAACGCATGACATTTCATTAATGGAGACCTTGCTTCAACGTATTGAAACCAACTAACGAATCTATTTCCTAACTTTTAGTTGTAAAGTGAAGTGACATCGTCCTACAAGCCATTTGTCAAAGGCGGGGTGTCATGGTCGCTTGATCCCTCTTTTTTAAGCATATTTTACCATCTTTCGTTTGCACAATACGTTTCAAAATCTTCTTTTAACCTGAATTTGATGATCCCGACGACTCCAATTAATTTAAATCGATTACGCTCCTACCAAATGATATTCATTGGAAGAAAATTGGATGGATAAATGCATTTTAAAAATAATAGTTCCTAATTTTATTAGAAGAGTATCATTCTTAATATAATTTAATATATATTAGTTTTTGTTTAATTAAATAATTAATACATATTATTTAAAGCAAATTCTAAATATAGCAACCAAAACACATTCTTCTACGCATGGCTTACAAATCCGCAGCAGTAGAGTGACTTTAAACCAGAGAGAAGAAGATGATGATGAAGAAGATGATGATGAAGAAGATGATGATGAAGAAGATGATGATGAAGAAGATGATGAACAAGAGCTTATTCTGAAGAGGTCGCTATCAGAGCACAGATTCTAGACGCCTATGTTGTTTTTCTACTTTTCGAAAGAGAACAGTTCTGATTAATGTTTACTATTATTATGCTTCTGTTGCTTTGAATTCTCTGTTTTCTGATTTTGCTCTGTGAAATTGATGTTTCAGACAGTACACTACAGAGAGATCGTCGGAGAAGAGCGGAAGAATCGAGAAAATCAGATGGAGAACACTCCTTCCTGTCCTCGAAGTGTGAATGTCAATCTCAAAAATCTTCCTCCAATTCATAATCCGTGTGTTGGAAATGCAAATCACTCCTCGATTCCGGTAACATGCGGTTGATTGTATTCAATTTTCTTTGAAGTTCGAAGGAATTTGAGATTTAACTGAATTGTTTTAGGCTAAATTTGAGAAATCGAGGTATATTGGGCGCGTTCCTCAGTTTATGCCACCTAATCACTCGCCGGATGTAAGGCCGAACGAATATGATGGCGTGCCGATGAACCCGGCGTGTTTTGATTCTGCTCGTTCTCCTAATGCGAGGACGACTCCGAAGGAAAGGAAAGAGAATTTCGGGGATTCAGCTTCGAGGTCCAGTGGTTGCAGTCATGACTCGACCAAAGAAGGTACCGGTTTAAACCTAATTCCTTGAACTTGATTGCTTCTTAGGATTCGAGATAGATGACTCCTGTTATGTTTCATCATCTTCATGGATCGATCTTCTCTTTGTGATTTTACTGGTTTTCTTCCAACTATTGATTTCCAAATGCGATTTATTGTTCATCTTACAGCCCACAATCCTTCTCCGACTTTGTCCCTAGCATGCATCCATTAATTTCAAAGTTCTGTTGTGGTTTTCTTTCTGTTTTTGTTTTTGTTTTTGTTTTTCCTTTTTTTATTAAAGAAACGTTGTCTACAGTAAGCATCTGGTCTCTAACATTTTCAAAACAGAACTCTGCATGAGGATCATTTTTCGAGTTGTGTTTGAACGTTATCATTACTTTCCTATTTTTCATTTCTTGTTTTTTTTCTCCAACTACTTCTAAGGATGACTTGTTTTAAAAAATGAATGAAGTTGTGCATTCAATAACGACAACATTAAGATTTTTAAATTACTCGATCACAATCTTTAATGGCTGAAAGTTGTGTGAGAATAGTTTTCTAATCTGCCCTGCTCGTGAGAGCTGGTATCTCAAAATCCCACTTCTTATATGTAAATAGGAAACTAAATAATTTAAATTTTTTGTTCTTTCAAACTTGACTTTGGAGCTGAGCTCTCTAGAAAAAACTAACTGAGATATCAGTTAGTCAAACATGTTTATACATTTTTTAAACGAAAAATTGAATACAATTTTGCAACTCAAGTAGAAAAAGCACAAAGCTCTTGCACTTTGATGGCGTACTTGATCTTTGTTAAACTTGGATAAGGAAGATATCTCTATTACAGCCTGAGTTTATTGCCTTTATGATTCC
Organism: Cucurbita moschata; assembly: GCF_002738365.1. Classification (NCBI taxonomy): domain Eukaryota; kingdom Viridiplantae; phylum Streptophyta; class Magnoliopsida; order Cucurbitales; family Cucurbitaceae; genus Cucurbita; species Cucurbita moschata. The sequence continues at coordinate 2,304,634 of NW_019268536.1, forward strand.
CATAAGAATTACCATGGCGTTTCTGAAAAGCACTGTTAATGCACCATTTTGGGTACTGAAAGTTGGCTTAAATGGTGTTAGCTTCACCTTTCCATTTTAGGTACTTCAGTAAAGAAATCGGCGAAGTCCCTTCTGTATGAGATATGCACTGCAAATCACTGGAAGCCTCCTCTGTTTGAATGCTGCGAGGAAGAAGGTCCAAGCCACGCAAAAAAGTAAGCTCATTGAGACTATCATCAACATGAGTTATGAACTTACAAACACTTTATTCTAGTACCTTGTCAGCTCAAAACTTTCAACGCCCTGATATTTCTAAGAGTACTTAACTAAAGATGTAAGTAATCCTTCTTCTGCTTTTGGGTGTGGATTACGCGTTAAAACTCAAGAAATTGCCCTTGGAACAACTACTTTTGAAGCTTTTATAACGTTTTTGCTTTATATCTTCAAAATAAGGTGTGAGATTCCACATCTGTTGAGCAGGAGAACGAAACATTTTTTAGAAGAGTGTGGAAACCTCTTTAAAACCCCGAAAAGGAAAGTCCAGAGAGGACAATATTTATTCGCGGTGGGCTTGAGTCGTTACATGAGTAGAATTAGATGTCACCAAAGTCTCCTTTTAGCTTCAACTTTGAGAAATTTGCTCTTCTTTGGATTTGACAGATTCATATGGTCATCTGTGTGCAAACATGAGAGGAAGAATATTGATGGAAATTTAAGTTGGATGCAGGTACACATTCAAGGTTATTGTAGAGATGAAGGGAGATTGTGGAGAAGATTTGGAATGCTATGGAAAACCTCAAACAAGAAAGAAAGTAGCAGCAGAGGATGCGGCAGAAGGAGCAGTATGGTATTTAAAGCATTTGGGGTATGGTATTTAAGAATAATTAATTAAGGGAATTGTAAAGAGCTAGAAATGGGAAGTGAGTGATCATTTTGAACCCAAGACTCTTTTTCAGGGCATAAAATTATTTTCCAATTGCTAGAAAAGAATTCCATATTCTATATCCAATCTTCTCATATCTTTTTGTCACCCCTAATCAAGTAAGTGGGTGGGTAGGAAGGATCATGACTATGAGCCATGTTCATTTATTATATCACGTCTGCCTTGGTTTTCCTTGTGGTAGCCTCCTCTAAAGTTTTGCTCGTAGTTCTACTCGGAGCGCTTGTAGCCTCCTCTAAGGTTTTGCTCGAAGCGCTTGTAGTTCTTTTCTCACACTCAAGAACTTAAAATTGAGAGGTTCTATGGGATAAAAAATTCCAAATCTATGAATTTATCATGTAATATAACCAATTTTAAGATTTTCTTACTATATAATTATAATTTTAAAACTAACTTAAACATGGTTCTATGGGTTATATGGGTTAAAAGGCTCCAGACATTTTATAAGTTGGATACTAAAAAACTAGGAAATAAATATATTTATTTTAAGTGATATTTTATAAAACTATAAAAAAAATTATAATTTTATTCTCATATAATTTTTTTTTTGTTGAATACAAAATTTAGTAAGAAATATATACGTAACAATTTAGTTTGTATATTTTTAAATTTAAAATAATTTTTAAGTAAAAGTAGGTAAGGTTTAATAGAATTTCTTATTTATAAAATTGATAAACTAAATTTGATATCTAATTTTATGAGTTTTTTTTTTAATAATAGAGATTAAATGTTACTAAACTATCATGAATGGTATGAAATTTATTTCAAATTTTAGGGTTTTATATCTTAAATTTTAGTTAAAAAGTTGAAATATAATTAAATTCAAAATTATTTATTTTATTAATAATAAGACCCTATCCGTTCACACGTGTCGGGTTAATTGACCAGCATAGGATTGCAGCAAATCACAATCACACGTGCTGGCGACTTATTGCCATCATCCTACTTTCCTACTACAAAAATCAAACAACAAGACAGCCTCAATAATGAACGAAACCAAAATCTCAATTTTCTGATTTCTTTGTCTGCTTGCTGTCGCCGGCGGCCTCCTTTCCGGCGCCGGTAAACTCTCTCTCTGTCTTCTTCTTCAAACAGTGTAGTGTTGTTGGATGGTTTCAATGTCCAGTCCCTTTAGTTTCACCACCGATTCAACATGTCCCTTCAATGTGTGAAGCTCTCTCAACCTTCACAATCAATACAAAATCATCATTATTCAACCCGAACCCAAAAACTTACCCGAGAAAGACATTATCTGCTAGTTCAAGCCTACCACTAGCACATAATGTCAGCTTTGGCTCATTATGGCTCATTACGTATACCCCTAAGCCTCATGGATTCTACGGTTTTAGAAAGCTTAAGTTGATAGGGGTTATACCTTGCGACCTCAGCACGCTTCTTGGCTTGCTCAGCGATTTCAGACAGCTCCCTGTAATTGTTCTTGTCATGGAAGAGGTCAGAAACTTCTGGAGGCTGCAGGCCATGAAGGGTACGTTGAGCTGCAGCCCATTGAGCCTCCCTCTCGCCAATGCCATAATCCTTCTTTGATGTGAAAGCAGTCCTGTTTTGGAGCATATTATCCCAAGCCTTGCCGCTCAATGCATATCGAGTGGCAAACTTGAGAACGTCCAGAGGAATGTAGAAGACTATGCTGTAGATCCAGATCACTCCAGCCCATCCCCATCCAATCCCTTTCATGTCAGCAAAGGCCCAGTTCGCATACACAGCAATCAGGGTAGCCACCTTACCAAAATCAGCCATTGAAAATCGTAAGCTTAAGCTTTCATGGGCTCATTTCATGTCTTTATATTCCAAGTGTTCTTACCAGCTGTGCTACGAAGAAGGCAAACACTAGGAGAAGACCAGGGCGTTCTACAAAGGACCAGCTTCGAGATCTTGTCACAAAGATGAGTGCCTGACTGACCGTGCTAACTTGAAGATACACAGCTGCTGTGAGCTCGCCGCTGCTTTCTCTGATGGAACGCACACCAAATTTGTCCTGCACGAAGAAAAATATGAACACAGAAGCAGAATCATTATCTAAAGCAACAACCCAATTGCTTGGAATTTTCCCTACCGAAAAGAAGTCGGTAGTGTGTGCGATCCAGAAGAACACAACAGTCATAACGGCTAAGTATGAACCCAAAACAACGCCGGTGGCAAAGATCTCGCGGAGCTTCCATGAATCCGGGAGAGGAGAGGGTTTTACTCTGTCTTTAGAGATGGTCATGATGGTGCCATCATTGAGTATGGCTATGATCAAAACCATGAAAGGGGAGAAGTCAAATTTCCAAATGAGTGCTATAAGCATAAATCCCACTACAATACGGATGGTTATGGAGACTGCGTAGATGGTGTAGTTCTTCATTCTTTGGAAAATGGCTCTGCTTGTTAGAACAGCACTGACGATCACGCTCAGTCCTGGCTCTGTCAGGACAATATCAGAAGCGCTTCTTGCAGCATCAGTTGCATCGGCCACTGCAATTCCTATGTCGGCCTTCTTCAATGCTGGCGCATCATTCACACCATCTCCTGTCATACCGCAAATATGCTTCCTCTCTTGAAGCCTCCTTACAATTTCATATTTATGCTCTGCATTTAACAACAACAACGGACATTCAGGCACAAAAACTAAGAAAGCCTAGGATCCATCGATCGGTTTAGTAATTCGACTCACCAGGGAAGACTCCAGCAAATCCATCAGCCTTCTCAATAAGCTCATCAATAGGTAAAGAAGAAATGGACTCGTCCTTGCTTTGTCCAAGAAGTGAAGAAGATGGGTACATGTTTGTGCCCATTCCAAGCCTGCGGCCAGTTTCCTTGCCAATGGCCAGTTGGTCACCAGTGATCATCTTGACGTTGACACCAAGATGAAGTGCCCTTCGGATTGTCTCTGCACTATCATGCCTTGGAGGATCAAAGAGAGGCAAGAGACCAACAAATTGCCATGGCCCTCCTGCACCATCTTTGCTCTTTTCTGGAACGGTCTGCAGCAACAAAGAGATTTCATCATCATAAATATCATTTACTTATAGATTATGGGATTTCGAGGCCAAACCAAACAATTACCTGTCGGCCAACAGCGAGAGAACGAAGGCCACGATCGGCGAATTTGTCAATGATTGAATGAGCCTTCTTCTTGACATCATCACGAAGGTCACAAAGTTCAATGATCTGCTCTGGTGCTCCTTTGCTAACACGGTGCCAATTGCCATCATTGTCAATATAAGTAATAGCTGTGCGCTTCTCAACTGGGTTAAAGGGTAAGAAATGGACCTCCCTTATGCCTTCTCTGGCCTCCTTAGGATCACCAAGCATCCCAACAATGCAAGCATCAATGGCGTCTTGATTCTCAACCCTGGAAGCTCTAGCTCCAAGCAAAATCACAGTATCTTTGTCCACATCTCTAACAAACACCTCAATCATGGATTTGTCAACTGTAAGCTTATTGAGAGTCAAAGTTCCTGTCTTATCACTGCAGAGGACATCCATTCCAGCCATTTCTTCAATGGCTGTCATTCTCTTTGTGATAGCACCCTGCTGGGATAGCCTATGAGAACCAATAGCCATAGTGACTGATAAAACAGTGGGCATGGCAATTGGGATACCCCCGATGAGTAGCACCAAGAGATTGTTAATACCATCTCTATATCTACGATGTTGAATTGGGTACATCACTACTATCTCTATCACCATCCCTACGGCGATGGAGCAAATGCAGAAGTTTCCAATCGCAGTCAACACCTTTTGGAAATGACCCACTTGATTTGTGCTATCAACCAAGTGAGCAGCCTTCCCAAAGAAGGTGTGGACACCAGTGGCAATTACAACAGCCTCGATCTCCCCTTGCTTTACAGTGGAACCAGAAAACACTTCATCACCAGAGCTCCTTGTCACTGGTAAAGACTCACCAGTAAGTGCTGACTGATCAATCTTGAGCGGATCGCCTTCCAACAAACGAGCATCGGCTGGAATGATATCTCCTAACTTAACGCTAATCACATCTCCTGGAACTAAGATCGCAGCCTCTTCCTCACACCATCTTCCATCACGAAGAACCTAAAACGAACAACAAAGCCGGAGATCATTTCGATTCCATTAGTAATGAGGATTCGGAATATCGCACATGTATCAATCAACTCTTTACCTTGGTTTTTGGTGCAAGTCCTGCCATGAGTGCAGCTGCAGCATTGCCTGCATTGTTTTCCTCTATAAAGCTGATTGTGGAATTGATAATAAGCAATGCAGTAATACCCACAAAATCTTGCCAGTCGGGTGGTTGCCCCTGCAATTTAGCCATTGAAATCATATCACTATCTCAGCAAGAGCTTATCCTCCTCCTTTTATAATACAGAGAGAAAGAGAGACGATACCCCTCCATTGGCAAGAACAATCGCCATGATAGCAGCAGCTTCCATAACCCACGAAAGTGGATTCCACATAAACCCCAGAAACTTAAGAAATTTACTTTCCTGTTCGAGAAGAGTTTAAAAACCATTAGAATTTTCTTTCAATTGATAGCAAAAGTGGAGAAAACTACATCTGATCATTAAGCTATTAAGTGACCTTTTTCTCTTCAAGCTTATTTGGGCCAAAGAGTTGAAGCCTTTGGCGCCCCTCCTCTGAGGACAAACCCTCTCGGGTACATTTCAGTTGTTCAAACACTTCCTCAACGGGTATACGCTCCTGTAAATCACAGATTGCCAAAATTTTAAGTTCAGAAGATTTAATCAACAAAAGCTTCCTTCGAAAACTGAAACCAAATCTTCCAATACGTTCATTGTTCCTCAAACAGAAACATAAACAAGATGAGAAGAACTTACAAGATCGACGTTCTCATTCTTGATCTCCTCTAAGCTGATGTCGGTCATTTTGAGATATATAAAGAAGGAAACAGAAGAAAATATATATGATTATAGCAACGAAAAAGAAAACGGAGAGAGTTTTTGGTGAAATCAGTGTTTTCGATTTTCCATAAGTATAGATTAATGAAGCGCCATCAGGTTCCTTCAAATCGAGGTTGGGCGGGGGGGAAAATGGTTAATGGTTTTATTCTTTTTTTGGTTTTTCTTGTTGTGTTGAAGTGAGGAGGAGTAAGGTGCTTTTATAGGGATGTTTTTGAGAGATCTTGATCGGAATGAGCGGAGGAGCGGAGGAGCGAGATTCTTGGTTCTCCTGCAGGCCCGGTCTTCCGCCATTGCTGCTACTTTCTGTTTCCTTTTCCTTCAGTCTAGCGCCATCTGTTGCAGTTGGAACGGAAGTGGCTATTTACGTTTATGCCCTCGTTTATTTCCTTTTTAATTCAAATTCAAAACAAAATGATTATAATTATTTATTTACGAAGATTTTAATTTGAAAAACAATATATATCATTTAACCCAAGTTTTTACCAATCCTTCACTTTAATTAAAAAAAATTCAAATCTATTCAACTCGTAAAAATTAATAGAATATATATAATTATTAGATCGAGATCTTAATTTATCTTGAATAATTACAATTTTTATATGTTCAATTTTTGTTACATTTCTTCGATAATTTTATAAGAATAATATACATATTTCTTTTGCGGGCTTGAAATATTTACTAAAGATTTTGTTGAAATTTTTAGAAAAGAAAAATATAAAATATTAAAAATGATTTATGATAGGAAAGGATTTAGTTTGTGATTTAGATTATCTAAAATGGTTGAATTTATAAAATATTTTTTAACTTTGTATTTTAAAATACTTTCCAATATTAAAAAATTTCAATAATATATTTTAAACTTATATATATACATAATATAAGTTAAAAACTCTTTAAACATTATTATAAATTTTCAAATAAATATTCAAAATGTTTTTATCACTGGTATATGCTCATTTCTAAAATAAGTTTCAACGTTTAAATAGTTGTATTAATATCCTTAATCTTATAAAAAGTTAAAAAAAATTTGTCATTAATACCCTTCCCTACGTGGTATAACCATAGTGTGAGTGTAAACTAACTAAAGACTAAGTTTAGGGGTACCTAAACAAACTCGTCTGGGGTTTATGTGCGCGTGCGTGAGCTATGTATGTAGAGGAGTATTACACATCCAATACTGCCCCGGACTTGAAGTTGAGATCAAGGTCATGAAATGATATTTAATGATAGGTCTCAAACAAAATTTCATGTGATTGCATTTCTTGACTCATTAGTGGGTCGTGTATGTAGAGGAGTATTACACATCCAATACTGCCCGAACTTGAAGTTGAGGCTAAGACCATGAAATGATGTTTAATGATAGGTCTCATACACGATTGCATGTGATTGCATTTCTTGACCTAGTAGAGTCACTGTGAAGTCATTTACTGAGTATTTCTTAAAATACTCAAACCACGTTCAACTCTTATTTTTCGAGTAAAGTACTTCTACATGGACTGTGATGGTTATGAGACTGAAGTTAGAGTAGAAGCATTCATGTTATTTGTAGCCCTTAGAGTTATGAGCATATAAGTCCATGATATTATTTTGAAATGTTTTAAAAGACTCGCATATTGTATGTTCAAATGCATCGGAATACTTCTCCGTTATGATTAGTACGAGCATGTACACTACGATAATATGATACGATATTATGTACACCATGATGCTATGTGCCCTCCCTTCCCACCATAGTATAACGGTAGCATAAGTGTAAGCCAACTAAAGACAAGTTTCAAGGGTATGTAAACGAACTCGCCTGAGGGTTCATGTGCGCGAAAATGGGCCGTGTTCGTAGAGGAGTACTACATATCCAATACCGCCCAGGCTTGAAGTTGAGACCAAAGCCATGAAATGATGTTTAATGATAGGTCCCAAACACGATTGCATGTGATTGCATTGCATTTCTTAACTCCAATAGTAGGTCATTTACTTAAGCCGTGTGCTACTCTTACATTTTAGGGGAGAATAACTTTAGACTTTATTTATAGTTTCTACTATTTTTGGCACGGTACACCTCTCATAGTCTCTAATACTTCAACATACAATCATCGAATTGAACAAAGACTTTTAATTGAAATCTATGAGGGAAACAATAGAAGTTCAAAAAAGCTACAGTAGCAGTCACGATTCAAGTTTGAAACTCGAGCTACAAAAAAAAACAAACACACTGATTAGCAGTACCTCTATTCATAGGAGACTGATATGCTAATGAATATGCTCCCCATTCCTCCTCTCACTCACGCTCTCTACTAGTTTCTTTCTGCAACCAATAATTTAGATCAATTAATTTCTCTTTGCTAGAACACATCGGGATGGAAGCGTCCCGGAATCGAGCTGCTTTGTTCAGTCTGCTTCAAATGCATTGTCAAAGCATAATTGTTTATCTGTATAACAAAACCAACAGGATTTTTTTTTTCAACTGGTCAGAAAAAGTTGCATCAACACAAACATGTTTAAGAACTTAAATTAAACCAGGACTGTTGATAATTGGGAAGAAACTTAGAAAAGTTGTACATTTATTCCCCTCACCTCTAGGGTTCTGAGCTGCTCCTGATATTGACATACCAACTGTTTAAGATGTTGCAACTCTATATTTTTACCCTCAAATTCCTTCTGACGTTCATGCTGAATCGCAACCGCTCGCTTAAGAATCGTATTTTCTCGTAGAAGTACTTCAATTTGTTCCTTCAGTTGCATATTCTCCTGGGTGACAGTGAAAAGAACATAAGTTTACAAGCCTGGCTCCTTACTTTATGGCAATAGCATGTTTAACAAGCAAGTAACCCAAACCAGAGAGCCTACCAGTATCCCAAAATTGTAACCCAATGATGTGGAAAGTTATTTGTAGTGGCCATTAAAACTGAAGTACCTTGTGGAAATTTTGTGCAGCATCAACACCAGCACGTGCACTAATTGAGTTCTCTAAAGCCTCCAATGCTCTTGCTGCACGACTCCTAGCATCAGCTACGTCGACAGCGCTCGCCATTTCCACAACAAACAAGTCAATCCATTTTCTACCATCAAGAGAAACGCTGCTCGGTACTGAACAATTCTCAGAAGCTGCAGCCTCTCCATTGTTAGCAATCGAACCTGAGAAATTTTTAGGCATGCACTGAATTATTGATCTTTATAGAAAAAGAAAAAAAAAAAAAGAAGATAAAATTGCAAGGATAACAAAAGGTTAATTAAAGTGCTTTCTGCAGAAACATGCACGATAGAAATAAATGTCAAGACTAGCAAAAAAAAAAAAAAAAAAAAAAACACATTATAAATCGATTAGGGGCAACATAAGCATCAACCACAAATGAATGAAGGAAGATTATCGTTGCTCATACAGCTTAATCTCCAGCAATTCAGAACCAATGTTTTTTTTTATCCAACTGTTTCTATATATGTACCAGCCTATTCAATTTGATCAAATATAAGCTTATCAACCCAAACTACAAACAGGAAGGTGGGGTAGCAAACCATTGAGTTTCTTACATGAGAAAAGAATACATCTTATTCTAAGAGAATGGATGCATAGTACTCTGAATGAGAACTCCGTTTCTTGTTTTTCAAATCTTAATCAAAACCTAAACCCTCCTCTAATCTGCACAAGGCAAGGGTATAATTAGGATTCCAAACTAGGGACAGCAAGTTAGGGGGACCCATTGGATCACTTCCATGAAATAAGCATGCATCAAATTCTTGAACAGGGGATTTAATCTTGAATGTGATGAATTCATCATCATAATATAATTAAAATCTTGAGCGAATAGAAACAAAGAAGCTACACATGAAGCATGTCCTTTATTGCTTAGAATTTTGTGATACCTTGATCCAAATTTGGCTCTGGTTCTGCAGTAGCAACAGGATTCTCAACAGCAGACCCCAAACACAGGTCACTCAAACTTTTGATGGCAGCATCCAAGTCGTTGCCACATTCTTCAAGGGCTCTTACAAGAAGCTGGAAGGAAAAATCAAAGCACGATCAAGAAAACCCTGGGGGATAGTATTAATTATAACATAAATGCAGCAGTTATGAAACAAGTCACCGAAAGAGATGCATTGCGAAATAAAACTGAATAGAACCACTAAAATTCCATTCCGCAAGTAAGTCGAATTAGTTGATATTGCACAATCCAGAGGCATATTTAAGCAATACATACAAGAAGAGAATAACAAGAGTCCCCCAAGGCCATCAAGATTCAGGCTATAATGGCATCAAGAAATATGAGATTACACAGAAGCAGGAATTAAAATCGGAGTGAAAGAAAAGGGGAAGTAAGAAGAAACCTGATGGTCCATGTGAGGAAACAAATGGTGGAGGTGGTCAATAAGAGAGGAGGGCGCAGGGAAAGTAATGGGAGAAGTAGAAGAGGAGCAGCGGAGGCGCTTGGAAATGGGAGGCGAAGGGGGAAGTTCTTCAAAGAAGGATCTCTTGGTTCCGCACACCACAGCAGACATCGTCTCCGGGTAGTCGGTTGCAGAAACTAATAACTAAGACCACCTTCGTCGCCGGAGCAACACAGGAATTGAAATCGGAGACGACGAACAGAACGGGAAAGCAGAGAGGTTAGGGAAGGAAGGAAGGAAGAAGAAGAAGAAGAAAGGGAATGAAAGAATTTGATTTGTTTGGGGGTTAGGTTTTTGTAACTCTCCGTTTTCCCCCTCTTCTAATGCATTAACAGAAAGGAGCGTTTAACGGCTTATTTACACATAATTAATTAATTAACGAAAAAAAAAAACAAAATTAAATATCAAACGGCAGCTTCAGAGGTTCTCTCTCTTTTACTCATTAGGTTAAATTATCAATATATATATACTTTAAAAAAAAAATCCAACGGTAATTTTTTTTTATAGTAAATTTCAAATTTTAAGTTTATTTTGTTGAGTTCTTGAAATTTTAAAATATCTAATAATTTTTTTTGGAAGAATTGAAGTAATTTTGGGTTAATTGAAGTAGTGATGACCATCAACTTAGTAGAAATTATGTTTCAAATGATTGTTGAGCTGAACAAACCAACTTGCTTATTTTTGCTACTTTTATTTTTTAGATGACAATTAACTGTGGCGACCACGAACTTAAGCTTTGAGGTTTTAAAGTTGTATGAATATGTCTGTATATAGTTTAAATTACATTGCATATATTTATACTTTTTAACATTCTCCATTTGTTCGATTATTTAACATTCTCCATTCTTCGCTATTTTGCAATTAGTTTCACTACAATACTTACGGTTCTCGATAAGGTGCTTTTATTTGAGGTTCCCTCTTCGGAAGCTTGCATATAACCCAAGAAAAACAACTTATCTCAACAAATATTTGTTACTTGCTCCACAAGTATTTGGTTAGATAGGAACAAAATTTGGTAAACATACTAATAACTTCTGAATTAGATAATGGACGATTGGTTCCTAAGTCATCTCTGGCGATGAAATATTCTAAAATTCTAGTGTAAGCAATTGCACCCACCAAAGTTCCGAGTTTAGGAGGAGGAACAGAAAGGTTGAAGGTTGCTGAATTCTTTCCATTCTCATCGAAACTAGCAACGACTCACTTTCCCCCGAATCAAAAGCAAAATGGTCTGCTTCCCACCGCCTGTCCAGGGTTGCTGGGATTTGACGGCGGACTTCAAAAGCCACCTACAGACGCTTTACGCCCAATCATTCTGGAAAACGTAACCCAAGTCTCATCAAGCAATTCGACCTTGAAAGAAAGTGTAATAGCCCACTAATCGAGTGCGCACGTGTAAAATAAAATAAAATAAAAACTAGGTGGTGTAGAGAATCTTCTCCCTCCTAATAAAGCAACAAAACAAACAAAATGGAAACAAGAAAAAGTGAGAAGCACCGGGTTGGATACAGATTGATTGATGCCACTTACAATATATATTTATATATCCAAACATCAATTTGAATCCCCAAAAATAAAGTCTAAAAGGGTAACCACAAATCATACAAATCTCAGCTGCACTCATAAAACAATGCTTGAGAATCAATACCCAAATGAACACACCCTGCCATGCTTTTGTAAACAACAGCCAGAGCTAAGCTAAGTAGACTCACCTACTATTCTCATGTGGGGTTTTGTGTTCAATCCTTTTCTTCTGATATGAACTCTGAGCTGTCTTCACCAGCTGCTATTTCTGTAGATTGTGCGTCTACTTCATGGCTCTTGAACAGTTCATCATCTTCTAATTTAGCTACCTTCTCTTTTGATTCTCCTTTTAGCAGCTCTACCACCTCGACCATGATCGGTCGTTTCTCTGGCCGTGAATGGGAGCATCTGAGTGCAACAAGGACGACTCTCTTTAGCTCGTCTGCGTTGTAATCTCCATTTAGCTTTGGGTCTGCAAGTTCGTTAATCTTTTTCTCAACTACTAACGGTAACGCCCAATCTACGATTGTGCGTTTTGTTGTTGCACTTGACTTCTCAAGAGGTCTCTTGCCAGTGGCGAGCTCAAGAAGGAGAATGCCGAAGCTGTATACGTCACAACTTTCTGATGCCTTACCTAACATAGCATATTCAGGTGCGAGGTATCCGAGTGTGCCTTTGACTCTTGTAGTTACATGTGTTGCACCGTCGGGGATGAGTTTTGCGAATCCAAAGTCGGCGACACGAGCTTGGAAATCTGGATCTAGCAAAACATTACTAGCTTTGATATCTCGATGAATGATGTGGGGAGTTGCTTGGTGGTGAAGATAACTGAATCAAACAAAATTAGGAGTGATCAAAATGCATAAGTGAATGTTATGATTAAATAAAGATGGTTTTACGTACGCAATTCCCTCGGCAGATCCAACCGCGATTTTCATGCGACGTTTCCAATCGAGATGGCATTCTGATGCGTGATGTCCATGTAAATGGGAGAGTAGACTTAGATTGGGCATGTAGTCGTACACGATCAAGCGTTCTTGCCCTTCGGCACAGTAGCCACGTAAACTCAATAGATTCTTGTGCCTAACTCGAGCCAGTATCTCGACTTCCACAGAGAATTCCATGTCTGCCTTGTTGCTCCAAGCCTTCAACCTCTTCACTGCAATCTGAAAAGACATGCCATTCAGATTTCAGAATAGGTTGCTGTTTCTAAAATTCTAAAATACAAATAATGTCAATGTAACCGCCCAAGTCCACCGCTAGCAGATATTGTCTTCTTTGGACTTTCCCTTCTGAGCTTCCCCTCAAGGTTTTAAAACGCGTCTGCTAGGAAGAGGTTTCCACACCCTTATAAAGAATGTTTCGTTCCCCTCTCCAACCGCTGTGGAATATCACAGTCAACATGGTATATGAGATATTGTCCTCTTTGGACTTTTCCTTCCAGGTTTCCCCTCAAGGTTTTAAAACACGTCTACTAAGGAGAGGTTTCCACACCCTTATAAAGAATGCTTCGTTCCCCTCTCCAACTGATGTGGGCTCTCACTGTCAACATGGTATACGGTATTTCAATCCTTGAATTATGTGAACAATATTCCCTCTTTGAACTTTATGGTATTAACTCCTTATCATGAACGCTCGGGGTGTCTCAAGCTAAAGTATACGTAACTTACACAACAACTTATTGCAATCCTAGCTTCAACAAATTCAAAATTCTAAACCTTTAGAGCTCTCATAGATGATTGCCAAGTCAGCTTGCGTAGACGTCAACTATTCTCACGAGACAACTAGATGACCCTACTACATTTGGTTCCCAAGATAGGATATTAAATCTTTGGTAGGTGGTCATTATAACTTGAACTCACTCTCTAAGTCCCAAACTGCCATGGTAACATTCTTGCTGGCATGGTAAGGTAACGAAACAGAAAAAGAGAAGAATCTTATTGACAGAAACCGTACCGAACAGCCTTGGTCACCGTCCTTTCACAATCATAAGATGAACATGATACAAAGAACATATGAAGTTCAAAAGATTCTAGTACATTCAATAGATTATTCAGCACAAGCAAGATCTTAACTTGATCGATCGGCATACTAGTAATCTAAAACTAACGAAACAAGCATTTAAACGGAGCTAAAACGACTCGGTAAGTTCGAAACAACCAAGAATGGTAGCACAATTTCCTTGAAACAAATTGAAAAAGAAATCCCAAATTTAAAACAAGTCTACGCCACATGAATTGATAGGATAAAACAAGAAAAATGAAGGCATATTTACTTGTGATCCATCCCATAGCTGACCCCAATAAACGCTACCAAATCCTCCTTCTCCAAGTTTGTTATCATAGTTAAAATTATTTGTGGCTGAGTGTAATTCCTTCAATGAAAACACCCTCCATGTTTGCTGTTTCTTCCCTCTTTCTTTCCTGCAGAATAGAACAGTCAACAAACAAAAACATCCTAGAAAGTTACAAAATCTTTCTATCATACGAGCCAGGATCAGGGGAACAAACAGAAAAACCAAATCAAATCATACAGTTTCGGAATCAGATGAACAAAATGAAGTAAAATTCCCTTAAACTTTTTATGTTATCCCAAATTCAACTTGAACATGTAGAAACTCATCACTCATCCCCCAAAGACATCATGCCCACAAAGTGTTTGATAAAATTCCCCAGTGAAGTTTGAACAATCTCTCACAAGCTCAAAGTCAGCCCGAGCCCACAATTGGAATCCAGTACAATACACATCAGATTTTCAAGAAAAAACAAGAGACAAAAACAGATTCTAATCTCAACCCAGAAGCTAAATATATCGATCAAGTAAACGTACCGATCCGAACCAATTCCACAGCAGAACATTAGGCGAAGGGCCATCAAAACGGAGCCAAATGAAATCCACTTACTCTGTAAATAAACTAAGCTTCCGCTTTCTTAATTTGCTCACAGTCTGAACAACAGAGAAGAGAGAGATGCGAAGCGTGAAGGGAAGGAGGAAGAAACAATCATTTGAAAAAAAGAGGAAAAAAGAAATGGGGTTTTGATTTTGATTTTGGGTGTCAAAAAGTTCGCCGAATGTAAAGCTTTGAAGACAGAGAGATTGAGACAGGGGCGATCCAGAGCGATTTATAGAGAGAGAAACGAGGAGAGAGAGAGAGAGAGAGCGACGGCCTCCTGTAGTCTTCTTCACGCCTCCATGTCTGACTTTCTCTCTCTTTTTTCTTTTTTTTTTCTTTTCTTTTTTGGTTCGTGATTTTCAAATTTCCAGCTGTGTTCAAATTCTTAACTGTAACGACTCGAGAACAATTTCATTTTTTTTATTTTCAAATAATATGGGAAAATAATATTTTTAATCTCCATGTTTTCGGTGCGTTTGGTTACTCAAAAAAATATATTTATGAAAATAATTTCTCTCTCTCTCTCTCCCTCATCCTCTCCTCCGCACCGGATTCCTCTCCGCCACTTCTCTCCGGCGACACACCGTCATGGCGACAATGGAAGTTCCATTCGCCGCCCCTCCACCCAAAAACACGGCCAGAGATATCTATGGGCAAATCTAAAAATGTTTTCTAAAAAAAATATAACATAATATTTAATATAATTTAATATTACAACTTAATGTTTAAAAAATATTTATTTATTAGAAAAAAACCAAATACATATATATATTAAAAATATTTATTTATTAAAATATATAAATCTCTGTTTAAAGGATGGTTTTTTAATATATATATATATAGGAATTGAGCATTTAGACATTATAATAAAAGAGACATCATTTGGGAAAAAAATTAAAGAAACCAAGTGAAGCGAAGCATAAATCGAGTCTCGGACGTTCAAAATACCATCAAGCCAATATGGCTCAAAGGGCATTTTAGCTTCTTAATTCTAAGAAGATTAAAGTTGTAGGCGTTCCCTCGTGCCCTTTTTGTGTGTAGCATCTTAACGATATCCTATCATCTTTGAGAAAAAAATGTGTTTTGAAATGGTGTCTCAAGGCTGTTTCTGTATTTTACTACATATTTATCTTTTCATCCGCCGAATTATGAGAAAAAAATTATATTTTAATTTGTATATTTATTTGAGAGCAAGAGATTCGTTTGATGAATATATTACATTGTATTGGGTTACATCAATTAATAATTAAAATGATGATTCATCAGCCTAAAGTTCTATTCAATGATTGGATATTAAGAGAGAGAAAGCGAGCTAATTGCTAAATCAAATATTAATTTTTGTGAAATCATTTAAGTGTATAGTTATATAATTATATAAGTGAAGTGGACAAACTTTTAATTTTATTAAATCAAAATATGAGATTATTTTAAACTTAGCATAATGTATTTTTATCTCATTAGTGAGCTTTAATATTTAATAATACCAAGGACATGACTTGATTAAGAAATTTCTATGTAAAATAATGAAATTAAGAAATTACAAATGAGTAGAAATATGAGTGATTTTAGCTTATTATATATTATTTTATTATACGCATTACAAAAAAATTAAATAAATAAATTAACCATATTGCATACTCATTTAACAATTTTTTAATAAAAAGTTTACATATTTCATTATTTCACTATTAATACACGTGAATGTCCTTTCCGACCGATGAAGGATCTTATAATTCACTCCCTTAGGGGCTAGTGTTCTCGCTGACACATCGTTTGGTGTCTGGCTCTTATATCATTTGTAATAGCCCAACCCCACCACTAGCAAATAAATATTTTCTTTAGGCTCCCTCTCAAGGTTTTAAAACACGTCTGCTAAGGAAAGGTTTTTATACTCTTATAAGGAATGTTTTGTATCTGGCAGTGTGCCAGCGAAAATATCAAAGCAATTAGGTGTCGAATCTGTGTCAACATGTTGGAAGGACTCGTGTTAGTATGTGAGAATAGTTTTCACTCTTAAGAAGCGAGATGTAAGTAATGTAACCATGTCACTGGAGAATGCTGCGGCGATCAGTTGTCGAATCTAGATTCTAAATTCTGATCCGAATCTTGAGCATGAGATGTTACAATACCAGTACTATTAATTTGATAAAAAAATCTTACCCATCGTTCTAGATTAAACATATTATTCTTGATTTTGTGAAGTTTACTAATCAATTAGTCGATATTTTTGCAGCTTGAGCTTATTATTATTAGTATTAATATATTTCTTAATTTATTGAAGGGAGAATTAATTTTGAGTGAATTTCAAGTATGAGCTTTATTATGACGTAAGTTTCACGAATGAGTTTTATAGTGACGTAAATTTCAAGTATGAATTTTATGGCGATAAATTAGAGTGTATTATTTGGATGTATGTATTATCTTTTAACTTTAATGTGGAATAACCGTTTTCGATTATATTTTTAAATAAAAGAAAAGGAATATTTGGAAATCAAATACCACCAATCAAGTGATTCCAATCCTGTCAACACATCTTACCACTAAGTGGGCCAGGCCCACGTGACAAAGTTTAATGGGCCTAAATACGAGGGCTTTTGAATATCCTATTTTTTTTTAATTTTGAATTATTAATTTAAATAGTTTAATTTTGAAGAGATTAAAAATATAGCATTTGAAGTTTGTCTCTTCTCGCTGCGGCATTTGCTTCGTGATTTAAAGTTTATTTTATTTATTTTTTAAATACCAACTGTTTTTTTTCCACTTTTCTTTAAAAAACATGTAATTTAATCAAATATACCAATTTTTTTTTTAAATTATAGTTTTATTTCATTAGAAGTGACTATTTACATTTTAATTATTTTATTTTATAAGGTAAGAAAAGTTTGTATTTTTTTTTATAATTATTTTACTTTATAAGTAAATGAAATATTTAAATCTTATTGATCGAAACTATCCTCATCTCGCTAGTTCTAGCTACATTTTCCTAAGCTACAAGTAACATTTCTTACAATTCGAGTAAGAAGGTGTTACACGGATTTTTACCAATATTATACAGTGAGCTTGAGATATCAGTAGCATAACCCTAAGTTAATGATAATATAAGCTTCTACTTCATTCTCCGAATCATAGCCTTCCACAATGAAATTGGTTTAGTAATATATAGTCATCGAGACTTGAAGTATTACGGTAGATATTGTACTCTTTGAGTTTTTTCTTTTGGGATTTTTCTCAAGGTTTTTAAAACGCGTTTATTAAGAAAAATGTTTCTGCACCCTTATAAAAAATGCTTAGTTCTCCTCCCCAACCAAGGTGGGATCTCACAATCCACTCTATTCGGAGCCCAGCGTCCTCACTAACACTCGTTCCTTTCCCAATTGATGTGGAACCCCACCAAATCCACCCCCTTTGGGACCTAGCATTCTTGTTGGCACACTACTTCCTTTGGAGCTCAGCCTCGTCGCTGACACATCGCTCTGTATTAGGTTCTGATACCATTTGTAACGGCTCCAAACCCACCGTTAGTAGACATTGTCTTCGGTTACCATTGGTTTTTTAAAAGGGTGATCTCAAATACTAATACAAAGCTTTGGTACGTGTCAACAAATCCACCCCCATGCAAACGAATCCCCTCCAGAGCTCGACACCTACAAAACCCTCGCCAAATAAATAAATCCCTCAAATCCTAAAATCACAAAAACAACCAAACAAAAATGCAACAACCGACGGCCAAGAAACCCGACACCATTCAGGCGGTGGTGGACAAGAAGGTGAAAGATCTGATGAGGGATTGGAGGCGGCTGGTGGAGGTGCCTTACACCGCCTCTCTAGCTCACACAATGAACGTTCTCGTCGCCAACTGCGTCGTGGCTGTTCCCGTGGCTGCGCCGCCTGGCCACTGGATCGGCGCTGGCGGTTCCATGATCATGGAGGCTGATAAGAGCACTGGGGTGGTAAGAAAGCATTATATTGGGATGGTCACGATGCTTGATATCTTGGCTCATATTGCTGGCAGTGAGGATGCTCATGATAGTAGTGGTGATCTGCTCGATCTCGATCGGAAGATGGCGGTTCCCATATCGTCAATAATTGGACATAGTGTTGAAGGGTTGAGTCTCTGGACTTTGAATCCTAACACCAGGTAGGTGACTAGATAATACATGAAAATGGTAATTCTCAATCTTTTGTTTGAAATTCATTAATAATTTATTAGCCTTAAGATGAAACTTCTGATCACGAACACATTTTAAGAGTTATAACCTTAATACTTCATGACCGTAAATAGCCATGAGGTAGTGATATCACCCTCCATGTGCTAGAACGTATCATCTAAGAATAAATGAATCCTAGCTTTAATCTCAATTTTTTTTCGAATTGACATTAATTGGAACTTGAGTTTATCTCGGATAATTTGAACAACATTTTTTTTTTTTTACATTTTAGTTGGATTTGATCTACGATCCAAATATGTCGAAAAGAATTAAAAGGGGAGAGATCTTCCGGAGAAACTTTAAGCACTTAGCTTTTCAATTCGAAACGTTAAGCACTTAGCTTTTCAATTCGAAACTTTAAGCACTTAGCTTTTCAATTCGAAACTTTAAGCACTTAGCTTTTCAATTTAAGCACTTAGCTTTTCAATTCGAACTTCAAGCACTTAGCTTTTCAATTTTATGGAGTGGTGAAAAGAACCGTACATGTTAATGGAGAAAACACACGACAAGCTCAAATTAAAAACACGACAAGCTCAAAACTTGGTCGACAATTTATTCTACTCAGTCTACTAGCGATAAATATTGAAATTTAGGGATTAAATTGAAAATATATTCCAAATTGAATGTAAGTTTTTAGGTGTAGTAGTAAGTGAAGGCTGATTCATTGTCCGGTCTCATAGCATATTAGATTGTATGGAGATATTCAGCAAGGGGATCCACAGGGCATTGGTTCCCGTCGATGGGCAGGTCGAGGAGGCCGTGGGCGTGAAGCTTGTTGAGTCGGCAACGAGTTACATGATGGTGACCCAAATGGATGTGTTGAGATTCCTTAGAGAAAGAACACCAGAAATTAAAGCGATTTTGAGACAAAGTGTGAAGGAAATGGAAGGGATTAATGAGAATGTTATGGCCATTACAGATCAAACCAAACTTATAGAAGCAATTAAGTGCATGAAATCTAGCTTCCTCAATGCAGTCCCCATTGTTGGCGGCGACCATCTCCACACACAGCTTATCACTGTATGCCTATCACTTTCCCTTCATTTCAATTGCTTCTTTTGGGATCAAATTGATAGTTTAAGTCTCTTTCAGGGAAGAGGAAGGAAGCTAGTCGGGACGTTTTCGGCAACCGATCTGAGGGGGTGTCAGCTCGCGACGCTGCAGACGTGGCTGCATCGGTCGGTGCTAGACTTCACCGATGCAGTCCGAAACAGCTTGTTGTTTGAAGGGAGTGTGGCGGTCGGGAGAGAACTGGTTACATGTCGGCCGGAAAGTTCGTTGGAGGAAGTGATGGAGAAGGTGGTGTCAAAACATGTGCATAGAATCTGGGTAATTGATGAACATGGTTTGCTTCTTGGTGTTGTCTCCCTATCAGACATGATTAGAGTTGTAAGGCATTCACTTCTCTCTCAACTCCACACCTAATATCCCTTGTTCTTCATGTGTGTGTGTGTGTGTTTTTTTTTTTATATTTGTTTCTTTTAAGGTTGTATGGTTTTGTGGGGGAAATTGTTTTCCTTAGAACTATATTATTAATTTGGAGAAGTCGCAACAATTGATTGAAAGCTAACCTCCTCGACTGCGTAAGGAAGCTCCGTTGTTATCGGAGTGGCGAACGTCTCCCCTTTGCTAGCATGCTATTTGGTAATCGACAGATCTACAGTATAGGCATGCGATTCTGATTGAATTGGTGCCTTTTGTAGCGAAGTTAATGGCATCCCCCGGATAGCTCTCTTTTATGTCTAGATTGAGGTGTTTCGTTTGTGACCCATAACCCCAATGACCCAAGTTAGATTTCCCGCCGTCCAAAGAGTCTAGTTATGCAATTTTGAACTTATTTGAACACAAAACGACTAGTAAGTCGACTCTTTTAACCTACTTTAGAGTTAGGTTGGATAGGATTTGCTTTGGTTTTATGTTTTGTGTTTGATTATATGATGTAATGGTTGTACATACATATATGATGCGTATCTGAAATCCTTGCCTTGTACTATTTCATTGTTTTGGTATAATTTTCTTTTTTGCTTTTTTTTTTAAGAGTGAGGTTGTAACACAATCATGTTTACGCCTAGAATCTCGAGATGTCAAATTCTCACTACTCAATAAGTGTTATATTATTACAACTCGAGGCTTCGAAAAAATCAAATCGTGACTAAAAAGACGAAATCGAAAACAAATAAAATTTAAAAGAAGATAAAAGGAGTCAACGACATCAAAATTAAATACAAAATTAAAGTCAAATATTATAAACGGGAAATATAATTATAATTATGAAAGAAAAATGCAAAAGACTCTAAAAGATCGGCAAGGGACTGACGCTCGACACCCCTCTGTGACAGTGCAGCTCTCGAACACCTCCCCACCTCGACTGGTACCTGAAAAAAAAAAGAAGGGGAAACGGGGTGAGTATAAAAATACACTCGGTAAGCAACCTACTTGTAGACTCTTAATCACATCCAAGTTTAGGAGAGAACCACGAACTCTATTCTAGACCCTAGAGTCTCAATACTCTCAGTACACAATTCAGGGTGGAAGGACTTAACCTTTGAAGCGGTATTCAACGTTTGAGAATGAGGTACTTCCTCATAACTACATGTACCACTCGTACAACCTAGCTAGAATTAGTCACTGCATGGTCAACTTCCTTCCACAGGACGGACCCATCATGCAGGCGACCTTTGACCCACTCGCGTGATCAACATCTTACCATAAGACGGATCCCCATGTAGAGTAGTCGATCTACCACTGAGTAACACTTCCCTAGCAGGCGTCTCGCCAAGCTCAACAGTACCACACCAGAGTAGGAAGGGAAGAGTAACACCTCCCTAATTGGCGTCTCGCCTAGCTCAGTTGGTACCCCGAAGTAGGAAGGGAAGAGTAACATCTCCCTAACTAGTGTCTCGCCTAGCTTAACGGTACCATATCGGAGTAGGAAGGGCAGGGTAACACCTCCCTAATTGGCGTCTCGCCTAGCTCAACAGTACCACACTAGAGTACAAGGGTAGTTGAAACTATTGAGTTAGGGACCCTGGCTTTCAGATCCACTCAATCAAGACTCCCAAGTCCATAACAGTCCAAGATTAAAGGGTCTCTCCCTCTAAGCGTCACTCACGACACCATAGACCATAACATCAGAGGAGTCCCCTAAATAAGTCAACTTAATCCCTACAAGAGTTCACCCTAGGCATATCACAACACTGCAGCTTATCAATCATATCATAAGTTCACAGAATCATTCAAGAGGAGTTTATGTATGATTAACAATGCATACAACCATACAAGCTCAACGGTAACATCCATCAACACCCGGAGCGTAGATACACAAATTCTCCCGTCTGCCAACATAGTATGAACAGATAAAAGCAATAGTAAGATAGTCCAGCAAGCATACAAATAACCAGTACAAAATCTCACTAGGACAGCAAGTCCAACCGATATATATTTAATTCCCTAAGTATATAGGATCATTAGAACTAGCTACCTACGGTAATTTGCTCTAGCATGCATGCAAAACCAAGCGCGCCCTACAAGTATTACTTCCTAAATCCGTATGGTTACTTACAGGAATGAAGCGTGCCCTTCGAAGCTTATTTTTCGGCTAATTAAGACCCTACTTGACGCAGTATTTTTCATGATTTTCCTCCGCCATTCCACGCCAGACACATGTCCCATTTTCCCGACGACTCACGGCCCTCTCCCTTCTTGACACGCGTCCCTCTGCCGTTCGTCTTCTTCCTCTCATTTCTGCAATTTTCTAGATTCCGGTCAAATTCTATATCAACCTATTTATTTTGAATTTTTCTATCTTCCAAACCGTAACTCGAATTAAATCGATTCCTTCACAAGAATTCAAGATCTCAAGTCCACCTATCCAGATCTATTTTTATTGTCTTTTTTTGATACTCACAGTGCTTAATAAATGAAGTCGAAAACCGAGAAAAATTCAGTTTCTTACTGAAGTAGGATGGTTTCTCGATTTGTTTTTCAACGGGATTTTTTGCCGCGTTTCCTCTGAAGACTTGCAAGATTCCTCATCTAAAGTGTTCAACTAGATTATTAAGGTCTAAATCATCTAAAACCCCCGGATGTATGGTGAAATCTTGAAACAAGAGAGGTCGCAGACTTACCTCACGTTCTTGCTCGTTTCTTACCGAAAACGAACGATCCAACATTCAGACCACTTCTCTTGAAACTCTGAGTAGTTCTAGTAGGAGACCTAAGATTGAGGGTGCTTTAGTTCCGGTCTGTGGCGTTTCTCCCTCCTTGTTCTTCTTCTTCTTAAAAAATCCTAACTCTTCATTTCTCTCTCTCTAATTTTTTTTATTTCCCTTTTCCGTTCTTCCAGGTCTGACCCCCTCAAGGTGGTACGTGTATGGCAAAATTACCTTTTTGCCCTCGGTTGACTTTGACCCAAATTTCGATTACATTACCATTTTTTTAAAAAAAAATTCACTAAGTTCCTTGATGCATCCCGAGCATTTCTTTCTTCTGCACCGATATGAAAATCACACTTTAAGTCCTCCAATATAATCTAGAAATTCACAATGGTTAAGAAGGTGCTAGTCACAAGGATAGAGCGAATTGTACCTGTTGGGCTCGGGGTGATACGTATATACTCTTCTAGTTGTCAAACTTTTCCTATCCAAAAAATCTATATACGGTTTAATTCGTGGTAGTCTTTTTGCTTGCATGTTCTATAACATTGTTTTCAATTTCTAGCTCAACCTAACTTTCAAACTCTCTTTTAAAATTCTCAGCCTATTTTCTAAAACTTTCTTAAATTAGTGCTAGAAGCTTGAGCATTCATTGTTGGGAGGTAGACAACATGATCTAAAGTTAGCTAGACTCACTTAGTGACGTGAGAGAGAGGGGCACAATAATCAATATAACTTTTAACACAAAAAAAAAGTCTCAATAAAATGAATGTTCTGATTATTTAAGAAAAAGCTCTCTAACCTTGAAAAAAATAAAGCATACCAACGTTCATATAGTACGGTTTACGCCCTCCTACAAAAGCTAAAAAGGTAACCCTCTTGCAAATAAGAAACATGATGAATTCAACATAAAACTCATTATATTCCAATGGAAGGGGTTTCGGGTTTGTGTATAAGCCTTTGCTTGTGAATTTGTGAGGGTAATTTGACATGAGTGGCCACTCCAATGGCTTGAAGAAACCAAATAACATACCAACCAGGGTCAAATTGCCACCATTCAATGCCCAACCTAGCTGAGTACTCGAAAGCATGGTGGTTATTGTGCCAACCTTCTCCAAATGCAAGCAAGCCTACCAACCTTTATTAACCAAAAAAAAAAAAAAAAGGGACCAAACCATGTTAATCGTCTACAACATAAAAGTCCATCCATGATTGTTGAATATTTCTATGAACAAAGTTATAATAAAGGTTGTAAAACTTATTCAACAAGATTAACACGATTACAAAAGTCTCATAGTACCAGGTTAGATAAGGGAACAACCACATGATATACATAACGATAATGTTTCTATTAGTGTGAGGCTCGACGAAGCCTTAAAGCAAGACCTCGAGTGCTTATATCTAAAGTGGACAATATCACATACCAGTTAATTGTATAAATATATGAAGGATTCATTGTCGAATAGATCTAATAAGAGTAATTTGACATGCATGAAGAAGTGTATCAAAATAAAAAAACCGAATCACAGACTAAATTGGCTAACCAATCAAATGGTCCAACAGTCAAAGACTCTACGATGAGTCAATAAGCAATTTAACTTACAGAGAAAAATCAACGGATTTAATTTGTGGGGGTAAATTTAGAAGATTTGATTTGTAAAGTAGATTTAGGAGATAACAATACCTTGTCGCGCATTTCAAACATATGAATAGTGTATATCTAAATATTAAATCATCTTGACTTTGTGTAGAGCCACTTACCAATTGTTTTTCGATAAGTCTTTAGTATTCCATCGTCGTTTTCCCCATATATGACATACCGAGTTCACCATAAATGTTATGTGCAAGAGCACGACAATCCTCACACACTGCATAATTTCAAGTAAATGGCTTAATAGTATACTCTTCAAGCAAGCAGAATATGAGGATCTTATGCATATCTATAAAAAACGGTGCAAGCCAACCAGAGTATATGTACCGTGCCCCATATAAGGAATGGAAGTCCTCCAACTTCATAGAGTAGGACTGCAAAAGCAACGTGATGAAGAAGATATGTCTTATGGATAAACCTATAGAAGGCTTGCTTCTCCAAATCACGAACGTTGTCGGGTCTCCCATGCTTCGAGAACCATATAATGATACTTCGTTCAATCTTTTTAAAGTCGGTAAAATATTTTGGACAAACTCGTTTGGTCAAAGTATAGGAATCAAAAAGCCAAAGAATATGACTAAACCAGAATCCTTGAATAGGGCTATGTGGGTCTCTATCAGTATCGACAAATTGATGATGACATCTATGTGTGCTCACCCAATCGATTGGATCACCCTAAAAATAAAATTTAAAAATAAGTAAATTTCTAACGGAAATAAACAAAGAAGGATTCACAAGTCAAACCTGAAGTGCGTGAGCTGCACAGTAAGCAAAGAAGTATTCAAGCACTTTGGGAAGTTCGAAACTTTTATGAGCAAGATTTCTATGATACGAAACACTGATGCTTAGACCAGTAATAACGTATAATGCAAAGCTAAGCCAAAATGCACGCCAATTGAAATGAAACGGAGCGAAAATACAAAGAATATGAAGTATGAAAAGGGCAATGGAAATGTATTGATCCAGCTTCGTCCATTTTTCCCTCATGAATGAGGTTGGAGGCTTCACCATTGCCTTTGGCTCATGCATTGGCGAGTGCTTCACCACCTCCCTCGGCCATATGAATTTATAGCGAATTTCAACCTTGGGATTAATTGTTTCTTACATAGGACAGTTATTGGACGAGGTGGTAGCTACAAAATTTACTTCATGAATTAAAAGGAAAAAAAAAAAGTTCAAAATGTAGTTGAGAGACTGCAAAATTGTCCCCTTGAATATGTTTTAATTGATAGAGAGGTTTTTTTTTGTAATACTTTTACACTTCTTTTACGTATGATATCTATATTTTATTGGTATATATTAATTTATATTTTCGTATTTATGGAAACACGAACGCTAATTCAATCTTGTTCCGACAATAGTTGAGGCGGTATGACACAATTCATTGCATTGCTATTTTCTTCTCTGCCTCCTGTTGAGGGTGACAAGACTCCCAGATTGCTACTTTAAGGAATGATCATGAGTTTATAAGTGCGGGAATACATATTCATTTGTATGAGGTCTTTTGGGAAGCGTAAAGCAAAGCTATGAGAACTTATGTCCAAAGTGAACAATATCATATCATTATAGAGAATCGTGATTCCTGTCCCCTCGAAACTGTTTGGAACTTTTGTTTGTTCTTCTTTATTTAATCTTTTTCATAATTTTTTGGTTCATAGGTATATTCAATTTGGAGATTTCAATGAATGGCCATAAATACTCGGCAGAAAATTTGTGTCCCATGCATTGGTGAGAGTTTTGTTCGTTTGAAAAAATAATTAATTATCCTCTCAAGTGGACGCCAGAGAGAGAAAAAATGGTGTGGGAGAGAAAAATGAAACAAGAGAGAAATTCATTGGCTACTAAGGAGGTGCATGTGAAAAAAAAAAAAAATTTAGCTCCATGATAGTAGTTGCCAAATTGTGGATGCATCTTTGATGCGTCATCAGTTCTCCAAGAGAGGTCACAATTACCTCGAGCAAACATATTAATGACGAGGAACACATTTTTGCTATTCTACTAATACTTGTACTTGCTCTGCTATTCTACCGAATCTTGGCAGAGGAAGAATTACGGAGCGTAAAACAAAAAGAAAAAAATGCTGATTCGGGTAAGTTGAGTGATTTACTATCTCCACTTACCAACACAAGTACTTTCAACATGCTTTGTTCTAACTCACATTTATCCTAAGAAATTTCTAAAAGGTCACTCAACATAGAATTGCTCAAAGTAAAACACGTTTAATCATAAAGTTTTTATGATTGAACCACAGAAAGGAAGGTGCACCTTGTTGGTATAAGAAGTGACATTCAATTCTTTGAAGTCTTTCTTAATCATTCTATCCTCATGATCGCTCTCATTTGGATGTGATCTCGGTTTATTCTTGTACCTTTTATTTATTCAAGTGTCACAAATGGATACATCATAATCTTACCTAAAGGCTACAACTTAAATGAGAAATACAATTACTCTAACTTTATTTTCATGGCATCGATAACAGCACCGTCATCCATAAATGAGTGTCTTGCCTTTACTTGGAAAGAAATAGCGAACGTGGCTTGAGTATTTAAAAATATTCAGTAAGTTGCTCCACTGTTGGAGTCGAGAAATGCAATCACATGCAATCATGGTTAGATCAATCTTTTCATAAACTCTTCCTTGGGTTGTACTTTCTAGTTTAGGGAAGGTTGGATATTTCTCTACACATGATCCACGTAAACGCACATGACCTACCAGGCAGGCGCTTATACGTAGTCCCTAGGCCAGACTACAGAATAACACACGTTCATGTTGCTAGAAGCTACAGAGAGAAAGGAACGAGTATTATATCATGGTGTACGTGTCTATATTAATCGTACTGGGGAAGTATCTCAATGTTCGTAACATACAATATGCATGTGATCCCATAGTTTCAAATTACAGTACATACTTGTGATGTAAATTATACTTTCATCATTTTCATGACATAACATTCCTATGAGATATATATACATATACTGACATATCTATCATAGTTAAAATGTACATGGCTTATCAATGTCTCATAGACATAGTCTGGACATGCTATCATAATATACATGGCGTGACATATGAAAGTACATGTATCATATAACATTCATATCAGAATATAATTCATATCATAGCATAATCATCATATTTCATATCGTATATAACATACTATAGCATCATAAAAAAAAAAAAAAACACGTACAGGGGTTGCAAGGTACGTGTCATTCATACAACACACAAGTTATCTAACTAAGTTCGTGGGCATCCAATAGTAAAATCACTTATTTGGTTGGCTTAAACTGTAGTCATTAAATCCTCCTTAGCGCTAGCCTATTTCTACTCTTTGAAGCCCTTTTGCATCAAGAAGTCCCACGACATTTATGTTCTACATAGTAAAGGACTTAATTCACTTGATATGGTGCCACTTAAGCCAAGCTGGAGCTGAAAGAAGTCATCGAGCTGAACCAGTAAGAGTGTCCAAAAGCAACCATTATGTGTTGTAGGTAAAGATGAGGTAATTGGTTTCAAATAATAAATGTGGGAACATGCTTTTGACTGTTTGCATTAACGTTGTTATGGCTATAAACGTTTTAGGACGATACCTAATTCAATTTAATCACTATGGTCGAAAAGTCGATGCATATCCATTATGGTGTCAAAGATCAAGTGTGGCACATCGAGTTCGTAGTAGTGGAACGATCGGTCGGTCATGAAATAACCATAGTGATCAATGTATGGTTTATTAGTGTTGCCAACTTTTTCTGCTACATTTCTTCACCCCAACATCATTTCTTCACTATTTGAATATCATATGCCACCTTTCATTTTTTTCCTCCATTATTGTTACTTTAATAATTGTACACAATAATTTTTGGAAGATGTTCGGTTGAGCTAAGTCCTAGAATTTATTGAGTATTGTCGGCTATAAACGTACTAGTTCTGGATATGTAATGACTCATGAGTAGAATTTAGATTAAGATTTGATGTTTGGATTCGACATCTCATGATCTCGACATCAGGAACGACATGGTCACCTTCTAAGAGTGAAAACAATCTCTATATACCAACACAAGTCATTTCAGAATATTTTGTCTTCATTCACATATTTCTTAAGAAAGTTTATAGGAAATCATCAAATAAAAAATTGATTTAAGCCAAACATACTTAACTTTAAATTTCTTATGATTGAGTCACCGAAAAAAATGTGCACCTTATTGGCATAAGTAGTAATAGAGATTTAAATGGAATGAATTAGATTTAATAAGATTATTAACTGTTTTTCAAATTTTCGACCAGATATTTTTAATTTGAAGTCTCAAATATAAATATAAATATGGTAGGTGTAGAATTTAATCCTCCATTAAATTATATTTGAAATTTAGAAGGTCTAAGACTTATTTCTTGAAGTTATTTTCTTATGATAATTTGAAAAATACTTATAAAAAATACTATCTCCATTGATATGAGGCATTTTGGGGAAGCCCAAAGCAAAGCCACGAGAGCTTATGCTCAAAGTGGACAATATCATACCATTGTGGAGAGTCGTGTTCGTCTAACATGGTATCAGAGCCATGCCCTAAACTTAATCGTGCCAATAGATTGGTAAATCCTCAAATATCGAACAAAGAACTCCAAAAGAAAAGGAGCCAAGCCTTTTCAAAGGCAGTAAAAAATGACTAAGACTCCAAAGGAGTCGAGCCTCGATGAAGGGGAGGCGCACTTTGTTCGAGGGGAGGTGTTGGATGATGGAAGTCCCACATCGGCTAATTTAGGAAATGATTATGGGTTTATAAGTGAGGAATACTAACTTTATTGGTATGAAGCCTGTTGGAGAATCCCAAAGCAAAGCCACGAGAGCTTATGCTTAAAGTGGAAAATATCGTACCACTGTGGAGAGTCGTGTTCGTTTAACAAAACTTATTAGACTTTATTGAAAATTTTAGACGTCGTAATTTGAAATAAGATGAAGAAGAAAAATACTTATAAAAAATATAAAAAATCGAAATTTATAATGCTAGTCAGCTTTGTTGCATCTTTTTTGGGTACATTTGATTGATTTTGTAAGGGATAATTGAAATGTTAATTCATTTGTTATGCAGTGTTGAACATATGCGAAAATGTAGATGAAAATTTGAATGCGCAACATATTTTTATTTATGACTGTACGGCTTCGCATTGAGTATTGTTGTCTGTTCATCCATCCCCAACCACACACCATAAATACTCCCCTCTTCTCCAATTAATCTACATTTTCTTATGCAACCATTTAATTCATATTCATATTTTCTACATTTTTAAACACCTAAATTAATAAAAAATTGTTACTACTTTTAAAATTTTAATTCATATATTTAATTTTTTTAAAAAATTTCAAAATACTTTTGAATTTTTTTTTTAAAAAAATTAAAATATATGAACGAAACACTGGGAAGACTCACATTGGTTGGGGAGGAGAACAAATCACCATTTATAAGGGTGTGGAAGACGCGTTTTAAAGCCTTGAGGGCAAATCCATAGAGAACAATATTTGCTAGTGGTAGATCTGAGTCGTTACAAATGGTATCAAAGCCAGACACTGGACAATGTGTGTAAACACGAGGCGGTGTGCTAGTAACTGAAGTTGAGGGTGTTAATGTTATTATTATTTTTTTATTTATTTATTTTTTTTTTGAGATCCACACCCTCACTATAAATACACGAACAAGTAGAAAAGGGTGAAGAAGAAAGGTGGCTGCGTTGTTTATATTGACTGTTTCTTATCCATTTGATTATGGAAGCAACAAGGAAAGAGGTGGAAGATAAATATGATAAGAAGAAGCCATTTTCAGTGGTGAACCCTAAACGCCCATTTCTAAACAGAAAATGGACAACTTTAGACCGACGTAATGCTGCTGGAATTTTGTTCTTGCATGTTCTTGGTCTCTTCGCCCCATTTCACTACAATTGGCCAGCCTTTTGGGTTGCCTTTACTCTATATTTTACTACAGGCGTGCTGGGGATAACGCTCTCATATCATAGAAATCTCGCTCATAGAAGTTTTAAACTTCCCAAATGGCTCGAGTACTCGTTTGCTTATCTTGGAGTGCAAGCCTTTCAGGTAATTTATCGTCTTAGTATCTTAGGTTCAAAGTATCTCGATTTAGATTTAGCTATAAATATTTTTTTTTTGTTTTTGTTATAGGGGGATCCAATTGATTGGGTTAGTACGCATAGATATCACCATCAGTTTGTTGATACAGAACGAGATCCACATAGTCCTTTAGAAGGGTTTTGGTTTAGTCACGTAACTTGGATGTTTGACTCGTATGGTTTGACTAATAAGATTTACCCAAAATACCTCGAAGATTTTGAGGAACGAGATGCTAAGAGAACACTTTCTCGCAATTGGTTCGTGGGGTTTCTAAAGTATGGAAGACCAAAGAATGTAGAGGATTTGCAGAAAGAAGGTTTTTATAGGTTCCTACGAAAAACATACCTTCTTCATCCTATAGCTCTTGCAATGGTCCTGTATGGATTTGGAGGACTTCCATTTGTTGTTTGGGGAATGGTAAGTATTAATAAACCATTGCTTTCAATTGTTGGTTATTACAATTAGACATTCAAAATGGATATGCTTTGGCGATGGCAGGGAGTGAGGCTTATTTGTGTGCTGCACGCTGCTTTCTTCGTAAACTCAGCATGCCACATCTGGGGCTATCGGAAATGGAACACCAATGATTTGTCAAAGAACAATTGGTATTGTCAATCCTTCTTCTTAATTTTTTTTTTTTTCATGTGGGTTTTAAATGTGTAAATTTGTTTTGAATTATAGTGTCTAATTCATCTCTAATTTATTATGTGATACTCTAATCTAATAAAAGAGAGGGTATATGCAACCATACAAGCTGGATTTTCCTTTCGGGCTTCAGCTCAAGGTTTTAAAACGTGTTTGCTTCCCTTCTCCAATCGAGGTGGGATCTCACAATTCACCCCCCTTTCCCTTTCAGAGCCTAGCGTCCTCTCTAACACTCTTTAGCCAAATTCAATTGATGTGGAATCTCACAATACACCATCTTTTGGGTACCAGCGTCTTCGCTCGCACACTGTCCAGAAGTTGGCTATGATACCATTTGTAACAGCAAGTCCTCCCCTAGCAGATTTGTCCTCTTTGGACTTCCTCTCAAAAATTTTAAAACGCTTATACTAAATAGAGGTTTCCACACCCTTATAAAGAATGTTTCGTTCTCTTCTCCAACAAATGTGAGATCTCACAGTATATGAATGAACCAAGATCACATCCAAATGAGAGAAATCTTGAGAATAATATAAAAAAATTTAAAAGAATGAGAGTTACTTCTTATACTAACATGGTAACATGGTGTACATTTATTATCAGTAGCTCAATCATAGAAACTCCAAAATTAAATGGGTTATGTATTAAACATTTCTAAACTAATTTCTTATTTTATATCTTGTTTAATTAACATTGTGTGTTTATACGTTGACACAGGGTGATTGGGTTGGTGTCGTGTGGGGAAGGTTGGCATAATAACCACCATGCTTTTGAATACTCAGCTCGACATGGACTTCAATGGTGGGAATTTGACTTCACGTGGTGGGTCATATTATTACTTCAAGCTCTTGGTTTGGCAACTGATGTAAAATTACCCTCTCAACGTCATATGCAAAAGTTGGCCATCCAAGACAAAATCACTTCACCCTGATTTCTTTCGAGTATTATTGACTTATGCACTAATTAGTATTCAGCTGTTTACCTAAAAATAAATCCATTTGTCCCTTTGAGACCAGTGTTTGTCTGTCGGTTGTGTTTTTTGTTTTTTTTTTTTTTTTTTTTTTTTTTTTTTAAGGAAACATATACATGTCTGAAGTTTAATAAAATTTCCAAATTAAATATTTGTTTGGAGTTACTTTGTTTCACTAAATGGGTGCTAACTCCTTTCCACTAGAGTTGATTAGATATGTCTACCGTTTTGAGAATTTGAATAAGACGTTGGAAACATGAGTAGTTCTTTTAAATGCTTATTTCGAAATTTGAACAATAGGAGCCCACCTTCTCATTGGCACGTGTGAAATTTTATAAAGACCCAATTGTCAAGGCTTTGAATCATGGACCGTCACGTAGATACAAGGCTAAAAAGAAGGTGACACAAGTAACCATTCCGAGATTAAGAACATAATTTCAACCATAAAATTTAGAATATACAAAAACAACAAAACAAAACAATTTAGGAGGAGTTAAATACAAAATAGTTTACAAAATATTACAAGATCCACAAATACTCCCCCATGCTTCCGCTCACGACTAGCATCCTACGATCAATATGAAAAACATAGATAAAAAGAATGAGTCATCTAGTCATTGCGTTTCCTACACACTAGTTGGAGTGCTCTCATTTATCTCGGTCTCTAGAATGAGCCTAATAAGTATACAGGAGCTGTCACTCACTATACATAACTCTCATTCTTTCTATAATTCCACACTTGCCTACTACTGAGTGATCGTTGAAAGCTCTCCTAATGGTGCTTAAATAAATCCTTAACTCTACATCATTCCATGCTCTTAATAGGACAAGACGGGCTCTCCACTAAGCATAACTAGAGCTCCCTCAATACCATCCTCTGGTATGCTACGAGCTCTAAGTTGGCAACATTGCATTTTTATATACTTAGTAGACCCTCACTAGTTTTGATAAGTTTAATAATTAGAGTTGCCCTAGGTAGTATTAGTCAACCCACACAATCCTAACCAACCTTAATTGCGGCTCAAGAACCAAGGAAAAGTGGAACGTAGGCTAAGGCTTCCTAAATAATCATATATAACATTAAGTCACATAGCATCAAGTCCAAATATCAATAAGGAGCAATAACAAGTTTTCCAACCTCCTAACAAGGAACAATAACGACAATACTTTTTATAAACCATGCCTATTTAACATGGTATAATCATACCTATCATGGCAAAGTCCCAACAGAGCAATCAAATCAATTAGATTCAATATCAAAGTAATAGAAGGTAAAGATTCCATTTCCTAGGCTTAGATCTCAAATTTCATGATTAAATTAGTCATAATGCATGCTAACAATTATCTACTAGCGGTAAATTTGTGCCATTACATAGATCATCTCAAAACTTTTAATTTTTTTCTTCTAATAATTTAATGGTACGAATGCTACTTTTAAAGGTTATGGGTATTTTTGGAATATAGTACTAATTGTTCCGTTCATAGTTAAGGGTTTTTTTTTTTTTAGATGAAAGTAAAGTTAAAGTATTTTATTATTAAAGGAAAAGAAATAGTTTTTAAGTTAAGAAGTTGATAGAGTAGAATATAGATATGAATTCAATGGTTGCATAAGAAAATGTAGATTAATTGGAGAAGAGGGGAGTATTTATGGTGTGTGGTTGGGGATGGATGAACAGACAACAATACTCAATGCGAAGCCGTACAGTCATAAATAAAAATATGTTGCGCATTCAAATTTTCATCTACATTTTCGCATATGTTCAACACTGCATAACAAATGAATTAACATTTCAATTATCCCTTACAAAATCAATCAAATGTACCCAAAAAAGATGCAACAAAGCTGACTAGCATTATAAATTTCGATTTTTTATATTTTTTATAAGTATTTTTCTTGTTCATCTTATTTCAAATTACGACGTCTAAAATTTTCAATAAAGTCTAATAAGTTTTGTTAAACGAACACGACTCTCCACAGTGGTACGATATTTTCTACTTTAAGCATAAGCTCTCGTGGCTTTGCTTTGGGATTCTCCAAAAGGCTTCATACCAATGAAGTTAGTATTCCTCACTTATAAACCCATGATCATTTCCTAAATTAGCCGATGTGGGACTTTCATCCAACACCTCCCCCTCAAACAAAGTATGCCATTTGAAGATTCTATTAACATGGCTAAGTTTAGGGCATGACTCAAATACTATGTTAGATGAACACGACTCTCCACAATGATATGATATTGTCCACTTTGAACATCAGCTCTCATGACTTTGCTTTCGGCTTCCCTAAAAGGCCTCATACCAATGGAGATAATATTATTTGATTGATTATAAACGCATAATCATTCCTTAAATTAGCCTATGTGAGACTTTCATCCAATCGTATTAACCTTAGGATAGAAAAAGTATAGGAAAACCGTCCTCAACTTCCAAATCCAGTTTGTTTAGGACATTTTTTTAAAGTAATGAGTCCAACTAGTCCAATCAACTTAAATCGAACCCTAAGTTAATTGAAATGTTAATTAAATTCTTGAACATATGTGACAACATTTTTGTATTTATGACTGTACGGCTTGCAATTCAGAATTATTGTCCATCCATAAATCCTCAACCATACACAATAAATACTCTCGTCTTCTCCAATTAATGTACATTTTCTTATGCAACCATTTAATTCATATTTATATTTTACTTTATCAACTTTTTATGGTGTGAGACTTAATATGTGAAGCTACAAATTCCAATATCAAACCTTTAGTCAAGAATATATTTTTCTAAAAAAACTTTTAGAAGTTTTAATAATAAATTTAAATCTTAAAAAAAAACTATCATTAAATTTTACAAAAATTTCGAAACTTTTCTCAATGGTTTGTTCAATGACTTAGCGTCTTCGCCGATTTCCCCTCTTCAGTCGATGTGGAATCTCACAATCTACCCCTTTAGGGTTCATCTAATTTCTTATTTGATACCTTGTTTAATTAACATTGTGTGTTTATATGTTGACACAGGGTGATTGGGTTGGTGTCGTGTGGGGAAGGTTGGCATAATAACCACCGTGCTTTTGAATACTCAGCTTGACATGGGATTCAATGGTGGGAATTTGACTTCACGTGGTGGGTCATATTATTACTTCAAGCTCTTGGTTTGGCAACTGATGTGAAATTACCCTCTCAACTTTGGCCATCGAAGTGTATGAATCATACGTATATAATTTCGTCAAATCTTTCTTATGTAATATAATTTAAATGGAGTAGTGTATGGAAGTTTGTGTATCATAGATTATGAACCTGATAATATAATTCTACGATATGACATAGTCACTTTGTAGCATAGCTTATAAACATGACATAACTCCACATAACATAGCATAACAAGGTATAGCAGCTTAGTATAATGTATCATAATGTAAATTTATGCATACAATTATATTATAATAATGGAGACTAATTTATATTGGCATTTTCTTATAATCCACATTATTCCACATTATTTTTAGAAGCATAATTATTTCCATACAAACCATCAGTCAAAAGAGAGGGTTCTTTTAGTTAATCTTTGGCCAATTTTTGCATATGGGTTTGGGATGGCAATTTGACATCAGTAGCCACTCCAATGGCTTCAAGAAACACAATAACATACCAACCAGGGTCAAATTGCCGCCATTCAATGCCCATCCTAGCTGAATACTCAAAAGCATGGTGATTACTGTGCCAACCTTCTCCAAATAGAAGCAAATTCACCACCCTGTGGAGGAAAACACAAAAAAATGATAATAAATAGCAAAATATTTTTCCAATCCATTATGGAACGACTGTACAGTTATCTAAAAAGGTAAGTTGATAAAATATATTTGTAATTTTGATAGGTGTGTCTATACAACCATAACTTAGTAGATAAAACACTAATTACCGTCTTAAAATTGGACACTTCAATCTTCTATTTTTGTCATGATTGAAATCAAAACAGAAAGAAAAAAAAAAAAAATATATATATATATATATATTATTAAGACTGAAATAAAAGCTCATGCAATAAATAAGTGATTATATTTTACTCCAAATTGATTTAAAGATGGACTCAAGATACATACCAATTGTTTGTGGATAAATTATTTGTTTTCCACGGTCGTTTTCCCCATATGTGACATATAGAATTTGCTGAAGAAATTGCATGTAAATATATTACCGTTCTCACACACTGTCTTACAAAAGAATAATGTGTCACATTTGACAAATTATCATAAACAAATGAAGATAGACGTATTTTTTTGTTACCGTTCCCCAAATGAAGAAAGGAGCGCCTCCCATGCTATAAAGTATGACCGCAAGAGCAATCAGATGATATATGTATGTTTTGCGAAGAAACCTATAGAATGTTTGCTTCTCCAGATCCCTTTCAATCATTTTACTTGCGCTTTCATCAATCTCTTGGAGGTACCAAATAAGATGGCTGAACCAAAACCCATTAATTGAACTATGTGGGTCTTTTTCAGTATCAACGAATTGATGATGATATCTATGCGTATTCACCCAAGCGATTGGATTACCCTATTTATAAAATATATAAAATATTTAAAACATAACATATTAATCAATTAAAAGTAAAAGAAAAAAATGAGTTAACTGTCAAACCTGAAAGGCATGAACTCCACAATAAGCAAACAAATATTCAAGCCATTTAGGAAGTTTGAAACTCTTATGTGAAAGATTTCGATGATACGAAATAGTGACACCGAAGAGACCTGTAATAATATATAGGATAATACAAATCGAAACGGCAGCCTTATTAATTTGAAAGGGTGCGAAAACACAGAGTAAATGCAAAATGAATATAAGAAGAGCCAATTTTTTTTGTCTATCTTGTTCCTTTTCTCTTCCCCAATGACAATGGAGGTTCTACCATTCTCTTTGGTTGTGTTGGTGCATCCATTCGAGTGGGGTTGCTCTAGTTGAGGAAGCCTCGCCACCTCTTGCATACATATTTATAGTGCAATTCTAAATAATTTAAGGCTCTTCCTAGCTTATTCAAGTGCAATAGATATAGGTTAGATGAGGAAAATATGCCTAATTCAACATGGTCCATTATGATGATGATTATGAAAAGATAGATAATTCACAGCAATAATAATATTAATAACAACAATAATAATGACAAAATAATCCTAATTTATTAAACATTTGGAATAACTAAACTGAATTATTATTTTCAGTTTTTTAAACGTGAATCTTGGTCCATTTTTTCTTCCCAAATGACATTGGAGGCTTCACTACCACCTCTTGCATATGTATTTATAGTTCAATTTTTAAGTCTCAAAGTAGAAATTTAAGGCTCTTCCAATTAAATGTATAGATTATTTAAGTGCAATATAATCTTGATTAGGAGGAGATGGATAGATAGATACAGTAGTAGTTATAATAATACTTATAATAACACCAATAATGATAATTTATTACGTTATTTTCACTTATTTTTAAAACCGTTATAGAACAACGCACTATTGAGTAAGGAATGATGTGAGATTCATATAATTAAGGGTGTGAAAACCTCTCCCTAGCAGACTGTTTAAAAACATTGAGGGGAAGTCTGAAAGGGAAAGTCATCTACTAGTGATGAACTTGAGCCTTTCCAATTGGAGTGAATAGTATTGCTCCTAATGGGATGTAATATTTTAAGACTAATTGGAAGGGTATTATATAAGCAATATATTTTGTTTTAGAAAAATAAAAAAAAGATATTTACATCATTAATTGTAATTAATTAAATTTGCTATTAGAATTAAATTATAAAATTAAAAATTTATATTTGATGCATAGTAACGACTTGGACCATTTGGAAGACATGTACCTCTTTAAAAAGCATTTGGTAGACATGTGTTTTAACCAAACAAACCAAACACTACTAGCTTTATTTGAAAAATACAATTAATTCCATCCATAGCTATCCATGGTTAGTTCTCTCAACTCCACCAACCACTCTTTTGCTTTTACCTAAAAAAAAACCATTTTAAAAAATGATAAGTATTAAAAATATTGAATAAAGCACTTCATCCAAGTTCAATATATATGTATAGTAACAACAAACAAAATGAAGGATCAATTTTGTTTTTTAAAAAATGGGATTAATCACTCCTCACCTATCTCTCGAGGATTAGCTCAACCCTAATCGGTGCATAAAGACAAAGACCACTAAACGATATGTTGGTCATCAGTTCTAAATTATGATTGTGGGACTCATGAGGTGAAATTAGATTTCACGAAGTAGCTTTAAGTTAGCATTAAAGGAGCTTAGTGATTTCGGTTTAGGCCAACCAAGTAAGTAGTTTTACTGTTGGCTTAGTTGGTTGGATGATTTGTTTGTTGTATGAGTGACACATGCCCTATGGCTCGTGCATGTATCTTGGTTTATGATTGTTTGACGTGTGTTATATTATGTTTATATTATGATATATGTTATGTCATGTTGCAACTTATGCAATATTATCAATTACCCTATGATATGATTATGCTACGTCATGTAACTATGTTATGTTATTGATGTTGTATGATACATAAACAACCATATGCCACACCATGTAAACTATGTTAATATGTTCGCTATGCCTATGAGATATTAGAAAGTCATATATGTTAATCATGAAATATATGACAAGTATTACGTATGTATATCTTAGAGTAACGCTATGTCAGAAAAAATTGGATGTATAACTTGCATTATAAGTGTGTAACGACCCAAGATTTCTACCTACTTAGAGTCGCTACTGTCATCATAGCGTAATCATTTTCGTACGAAAATAAGCGTTTACAACTTCAACATAAAACATAAACTTCATCTAAAAACACTCTCATGGACTAAAGTGTTTGAAAACATATTTAAAACAACACAACGAAATACTAAATGAAATAAATAATCATTAAAATTAAAAATATCATATCCTAACCTAAGTCTAAGCCAATACTAAATGAAATTTGAGATCTAAGCCTAGGAAATGAAAATTTTACCGATTTAACTTGTAAGCATGAATTAGGGCTTCTGCTACTATGATATGAAATTTTTACTGGTTTAACTCATAAGCATGAATTTTTACTAGAACTAAGAATCTGAACGTGCACGAACATGTAAGTAATTGTTTGGATGTTTCTATAAGAAATACTTGTATGAATCAACTAGAAATTAAAATTAAAAACATCCTATACTAATACATGCTAACAATTATCGTACCTAATTCCAGTTGATTCATACAAGTATTTCTTATAGAAAAGTTCAAACAATTACTTACATATTCGATTACATTGGGGTGCTTAGTTCCCGAACTTACTTAGCTCATATTTCCTTGAAATTCCTTGGAGAGGTCTCAAATCAAGTCTAATTTATAGAAAAAAAAAAAATCATGAGAACAAGAGGAGCTAGTCCAACGAGTAGACCTAGGGGGTGTGCAGCTCACCTGGTGGGCCCACGCTCACACATGTGAGCCGTGTGTAGAGAAGTACTACACGTCCAATTATTCGGATTGGAGACCACCTAAAAGACTATGATTTTAATTATAGGTCCCTATTCATGATTGCATGTATTTGAATTCATTGACCCCAGTGATTGGGTCACTCACAGAGTATTTCTTAAAATACTCAAGCATGTACTATTCTTATATTTAAGGTAAACGCAAGGCACTCCTATATGGCTAACGGTGGCATCACATCAAAGACCATGAACCTGCATAGGGTAGTTGCATTTATTTTTATAGATCTTAGGTTAGTATAGGACATTGCTCTTTTAACATTTTTCTTGGTTTTATTTTTAATTTACTTTGAATATTTACTTTGTGTTGTTTTGAGACCCTTTTATAAACGTACAAGTCAATGACATCGTTTATGAAGTCGTTTTAAATGAATGTTTCAGCATAAAAAAATTATGTCATGCATGGAGTAGCGACTTTAAGTCAGTAGAAAATTAAGGTCGTTATAAGGTGGGTTAGAGATAAATTCGGGGGAGCGGGTGGGACGTTGTTACAATTTGTGAATTGTGCTATATTCGGATTAGGAAGTTTTTTTTTTTCACCTTTTGAATCTTATAACATTTTGGGATAATAATCATAAAATGAACACAAAATTAAACACAAAAACATCCAAGGTCATAATGTAAATTGTTCCATAAAGATTGATTATAATAGTAGCACCAATTTATATTGGCATTTTTTTTAATTCCACATTCTCAAACATTTTTTCTAGAAGCATAATTATTTCTATTTAAAACATCACTTAAAGAAAGGCTTCTTTTAGGTACTCTTTGGCCAACTTTTTCTTATGGGTTTCAGATGGCAATTTGACATGAGTAGCCACTCCAATCGCTTGAAGAAACACAATAACATACCAACCAGGGTCATATTGCCACCATTCAATCCCCATCCTAGCTGAATACTCAAAGGCATGGTGATTATTATGCCAACCTTCTCCAAATGCAAGAAAACTCATACACCTATGGAAAAAAAAAAAAAAACCCACAAAAGTTTTAATAAACAGCAAAGATATAGGTCTATTATTAGTATATAAACATTGATTACTTAATAAATATATACTTCAATTATTATTTACTAGTATTGTTATATATCTTTAAAAATAATTATGTTCAAATATCATTTTGTTTAATTCTAATTTCGTTTATGTATCCTGAAATGTATAATTTTTTTCCCTTTACTTTTAAACCAATTTTAAATTTAGCCAGGTAAATATGTTTTTGAAGATTTATAGAGCTAATAGGTAAAATAAATTGACTATTTTAAGATTTATTGAGAGTACCCTGACTAAATTTATATATTTAAAAGTATAAGAAGGGTCAAAATACACCTAACAAAATAATATTTTAACAAAACATATCAATATTCATATTGGATATAAATATTATCATCTCATGATTATTGACTCAGAAGAAGACTACGGTTTATTGATCCATGTATACAAGGTAGAAATGGTTGGAAATACAATTCCAATAGAATGAGAGTTTTGGGAGAAATCTAAAGCAAAATCATGTGTGCTTATGCCCAAAATGGACAGTGTCATATCATTGTGGAGATTCGTGATTCATAACATGGTATTAGAGTCACGTCTTTTACTTAGTCATGTCAATAGAATCTTTAATTGTCAAAAAAAGAAGTTGTGAGTTTTGGAAGTGTAGTCAAAAGTTGATAAATGTTATTAATTTTGATACGTGGGTCGATATAAATATAATTTTGTGAATAAGACATTAATCACTATAGCAGATAGTATTATGATGAAACAAATACTTCTGCAATATATGAATTTCATCATCTTTTACTCAACGTTGATAATGGAAGATACATACCAATTGTTTGTAGATAAATCATTTGTTTTCCAGGGTTGTTTTCCCCACATATGACATAATGAATTCACCAAGTATGTGGTGTGTAGAAGCATTATAGTTCTCACACACTGCTTGGAAAAAAAAAAAAAAAATGGTCACTTTTTTTTTCTCTTAGGTCTAATAAAAACTATATCTAAGAACTTTAAAATCATATCTTATGGTTTCATTTGCTTATAACTCAAACCAATTTTCCAAAAATAGAATGCTAAAGTCCTTAGGAGTCTTATTTTTTAAAAATTGAAGTAAAAACTTGAAAGTAATCAATTAAATTAACATACCATATAGATATGTAAGTAAAAGAAATTAGATAAACGATGACAGAGGTGATTTTTTTTACCGTTCCCCAAATGAAGTAAGGAAAGCCTCCAATGCCATAGAGTATGAGTGCAAGAGCAATTGGATGAAGAACATATGTTTCGCGAATAAACCTATAGAAAGTTTGCTTCTCCAAATCACAAGCATTATCCAATTTTCGATGCCTTCCAATCATTTCACTTATGCTTCCATTGCTCTCGTAAAGAAACCAAGTAATGTAACTAAACCAAAACCCATGGATTGGACTATGTGGGTCTTGTTCGGTATCAACAAATTGATGATGATATCTATGCGTGCTCACCCAATTGATTGGATCACCCTAAAATTTTATGAAACATTAAAAGAAACACATATATTTATATGCTTTAAAATTAACTTGTAATAGCAAAAGAATAAAGTGTGTTAAATGTCAAACCTGAAACGCATGAACTCCACAATAAGCAAACGAGTATTCAAGCCATTTAGGAATTTTGAAACTTTTGTGTGAAAGATTTCGATGATACGAAATAGTAATACCAAAGAGACCTGTGATAACAAATAAGGCAAAACAGATCGAGAGTGCACCTCGGTTCATTTGAAATGGTGCAAAAATGCAAAGAAAATGCAAAACGAAAAAGGCAACTGCCACTCTTTTGTCTATTTCGGTCCATCTTTTCTTCCCAAATGACATTGGAGGCTTCACAATTCGCTTTGGGTCTCTTGATGCATCCATTAGAGTGGGGTTGCTCTAGTTGAGGAGGCTTCACCACCACCTCTTGCATATGTATTTATAGTGCAACTTTTAAGTCTCAATGTAAAAATTTAAGACTCTTCCAACTAAATGTATAGCTTATTTAAGAGCAATATACCTACTTCAAAATCATCAAATATGATCTTGATTATGAAAAGATAGATAAATAAGTAGCTGTGTATATAATAATAATTTATTATACATTTAAACTAATTATTGTCACTTTTTTAAAAAAAAAAAACAAATATATCATATTGAACTATTAACTTTAGCATATCTTCAAATGGCGTTTGGATCGTTGAGTTGGATTATAAACGGGAGGTTAATCCCGTGGTGTGTAGGGCGTTGAGTTCTAAAGTCGCAAGGAAGTTTTGTTTGGGGGAGCTAAGTTGGTGGAGTTCTGTAATAGGAGTGCTTAATTGGATTGAATTTTGAAATTTGAGTTTCAAAAGTCAAAATTAGAGAAACATTTGAACTAATAACTATACACCAAAAGTGTTTGGTTCCATTTTTGGTTTGCAAATTTACAATTACAATCAAACTGATATTTGAATCAAAATCTTCATTGTTCTTGTATGAACAAGCTTTTACTCTTCAAGCTCAATATCACCCTTACAATCCTACCCGATCACTGGATTAAAATCATACCCATGTCGAAATCGAAATTTAAAAAGAAACCCGCTTGAAATTCTGGAGGGACAGAAGGAAACAACAAACAAAGAAGGAACTGCTCTTCCGAGAATGAATCAAAATCACTGATGTAGTGGTCTAAGTCCATTACTAGCTGATATTGTTAGGTTTTTCCTTTCGCATTTTCCCTTAAAGTTTTTAAAACGCGTCTGCTAGGAACGTTTCCACAAATTTATAAAGGATGCTTCGTTCTCCTCTCCAACCGATGTGAGATCTCACAATCCACCTCGTTCGGGGCCAACATTCTCGCTAATACTCGTTTCCTTATCCAAT
The DNA here is from genome assembly GCF_002738365.1 of Cucurbita moschata. Lineage (NCBI taxonomy): Eukaryota > Viridiplantae > Streptophyta > Magnoliopsida > Cucurbitales > Cucurbitaceae > Cucurbita > Cucurbita moschata. The sequence continues at coordinate 2,348,395 of NW_019268536.1, forward strand.
CGATGTGGGACCCTCCAATCCACATACTTCGAAGCTAGTTTCTATGTTGTGGATTCCAGGGTCCACCAAAATAATCGATGTGAGTTTTAGAGTAATAGATGCCATGGACGATAGAGAAAACGAGTAAGTTGGAAAGTGGAAATTGATGGAATTAGTTATTAAATGGGGAAGCTACCATGTTGGTGGACCAAAAGGATTTGGGTTCGAATATGTTACCCAACTCCACCCAACCTAACCTAACTTACTGATGGACCAGAAAGACGGATTAATTTTTGTAGGACCAAACAATGAATTTGTGATACCATTTATGCCTTATAAAATAGCTATATTCATGGCGTCCATTAAGAATAATCAATCTTATTAACTGTAACAATCTGACTTTGATAGGAAATACTTAATCTCTTTTTTATGAATCTGTTAATTAAGATAGATCAATATTTCACTAGATATTCGATCTTAGTCAGATTTGAACTATGAATTTTTTACTATGAAAACTTATCTTTTGATTTGCATGTGTGAGAATGACTTTTGTAATAATTCAATATGTCTACCAATTTTAGAGATATGGCTAAATAGAGAGTTGAAAACATAATTTTACTAGATAAAATTAAGCTATTCTCATATAGAAAAAGTATATGAATAGTTCCAAGTGTTGATTTAAGGAATTGAAGAATGGGGAACATTCCCTCTCATTGGACCGAAAAGGATTTAGTTTGTTCATTAAAAGATCAATGATATTTAAGGTGAAAGATGCAATAGTAAAACAGACTTTTGATCTAGTTGTGATTAGGATCAACTCGTAAAGATTAACTTTTCTGTAGTGATTATATTAATGAAAAAAACTTGTCCTACCATGCAGAATTTAATTAATTAATTTTGTTTCATTAGAACTTATAATTCGCATGTCCATATGGTCCTCTTGTTGCCTCATAGTAATACTATAAGAGCAATCATGAAGATATGATAGTTAAAAAATACTGAAAAGAATTAAAAGTTATTATATATACTAAAACGATGTACATTCTTTTTTCAGTGGGTCAATCAGAGTAACTCCAAGGTTAAGCATGCCATGTTGGGTAATTCCTTAGGAATTTTCCCAAGATGCATGCGAGTGAGGACAAACCATCATGGAAAGAGTAGTGTTGGTATGTGGGGATAGTCTTCACTCTTAGAATCGAGGAGTAAGTAACATGACCATGTCGCACGAGATGTAGGGGAATGTCGAGGCTATCAAGTGCTGAATTTGGATTTGGGTGGCATCTTGAAATTTTTCTAGGATACATGTGAGTGAGAACAAAAAATGTTGGAATGACTCATATTAGTCCACAAAGAATGATAGGAGCCGAGGTGGCTCTTGCCACAAGGAATATAGAGAAGAGAGACGTGTTGAAAAAACAAAAACAAACAAAAAAAAAAAAAAAAAAAAAAAAAAAAAAAAAAGATGAAACAATGCATAGCAATCACATCCCGTAGCATTTACGTATTAGTTCGTACCAGTCTACCTATACGGTCTGTGACACGTGCGAAACAATGAGCACATGTCATCATACAACATTGAATTCATAACCTAACGAAGGTAGGTCCATTTACATGGTTGGCCTTAGCCGGCGTTCTTCCTAATTAATTTATGTAAGCTCCTGCTCTTCAAAAGCGTTCCAAACTATCACCGGTCGTCGTTTCCTATTAGATCATTCGTAGGAATACCTTTTAATGATGTTACAGGCCACCAGAGACTTTAGTAGACGGGTCTTAGTTGATCGAGAGCGAGCCTTACATACGTGTCCAAAAATTGAAATAAGCATATAATGAGTCAATAGTCTAATGTTGAAGCAGTTGTAATACCTTTTAATGAACAAAAGATCCTAGTAAAAAAAACTAGAAGACATTGGTGAATAAAACTTAAGAATGACGGGGAAGATGATTAATTAAAATTGTAAAGTACAAATTAGCTATTTATTGAATAACTTAATTATTCATCGAAATTATTTTATTTTTTCTTTTCAAATAGGCGTAATGTTGAGTGATCGAGGCAATGAAGTAGTTGAGTTAGAGACGACAGGGAATACTATTTAGATCGGAGTCTATTTTTTAATACATTTACTTTTGTTGTTTGTGAACTTATAAAGGGTGCTTTGAGTAGGTAAAGTATTCTATAGTTTTATGTTTATGGAATGTAATGCACTTGTTTTACTCCATTTAAAGAAAATGTTTATGTTTTATGGTTTTATTTTAAAAATAAATTATCTGTGTTAATAGTAACATCTATTATTTGACTTTAGATGAAAGAGGGTTACATAAGAGGATAGTTTTTACTATTTAAAGAGAGAAGTAACATGACCGAGCCATCCTATTTTTAGTGTGATTAGTTCTTTATCAGTTAATTATTTATACGACAATAATTTTTCTGAAAAATAGGAATGAAGCTCTGCAATTTCGGTAAAGAACCAAGTTATTTTTGGAAGTAATATTATTTCCACGTAAAACATCACTCAAAGAGAGGATCCTTTTACTGGATCTTTAGCCAACTTTTGCATATGGGTTTGGGATGGCAATTTGACATCAGTAGCCACTCCAATGGCTTCAAGAAACACAATAACATACCAACCAGGGTCAAATTGCCGCCATTCAATGCCAATCCTAGCTGAATACTCAAAAGCATGGTGATTACTGTGCCAACCTTCTCCAAATAGAAGCAAATTCACCACCCTGTGGAGGAAAACACAAAAATATGACAATAAATAGCAAAATATAGTTCTATCGGTTATATAAACATTATTATTCCATAATCATTTAATAATAACGAGACTATAAATTGCAATAATCCATTTATGGAACAACTAATTATATTTGTAATTTTGATACGTACGTCGATACATGCATAACTTAGTGGATAAGACACTAATCACATTCTTAAAAGTCGATGGTTCAATGTTCTATTGAATTCAAAGCACAAAAGGAAAATATTATTAAGATGAAATAAAAGTTTATGCAATAAATAAGTTTGATCATATTTTACTCAAAATTGATATTCATCCAAGATACATACCAATTGTTTCTAGATAAGTCGTTTGTTTTCTATGGTTGTTTTTCCCACATGTAACATATTGAATTCACCAAAAATATGGCATGTAAAATCATTACCGTTCTCACACACTGTTCAACAAAAGAATAATGTGTCACTAGAGCGATATATGCCTTTAATTGAATAATTAATTTTCATAAATATAAAGCTAAAAAAGTAAAGTTATTTGTTACCGTTCCCAAATGAAGAAAGGAGTGCCTCCAATGCTATAAAGTATGGCTGCTAGAGCAATTGGATGAAATATATATGTTTTGCCTATAGAATGTTTGCTTCTCCAAATCGCCAACGTTATCCAATTTTCGTTATGAAGGAACCAAGTAAGATGACTAAACCAAAATCCATTAATTAGACTATGTAGGTATTTTTCGGTATCAACAAATTGATGATGACATCTATGCCTACTCACCCAATAGATTGGATCACCCTATTTAAAGAAAAAAAAAAACATAAATCTTGGTAAACTTTAGGTTCGATCAATTTGTTTTTAAATGAGTCACCAAACCTGAAATGCATGAAGTCTACCGTAAGCAAACAAGTATTCAAGCTATTTGGGAAGTTTGAAACTCTTATGTGAAAGATTTCGATGATACGAAATCGTAATGCCGAAGAGACCCGTGATAATATATAAAGTAAAACAAATTGCAAGTTGATTGGAAAGGGTGCAAAAATACAAAGCAAAAAGAAAAAAACAAAAGCCAACTTTTTGTCTATCTTTGGTTCTCTTGATGCATCCATTGGAGTGGGCGTTGCTCTAGTTGAGGCAACTTCACCACCTCTTGCATGCGTATTTATAGTGCAATTTTAAATCACAATATAATAGTTTAAGGCACTTCCAACTAAATGTCTAGCTTATTTAAGTGCAATAGATATAGGTTAAGGCACACATACTGCCTACTTGAAAAGATAGATACGTACATAACTTTATAGTAATATTAATAACACTAATAATCATAATTTTTTATACAGTTGAAACAAGTAAAAAGTAATAATAAACCTAATTCATTATAAGTTTAAAATGGTAACAACCTTCTTTTAGAACATAATTTGGATGTTACGGATGTTACCACACGAATGTTATTGTAACATTCGAGCTAGGAAGATATAAACTTTCATCATTTTTCTTTTTGAATTTCAAATTAACAAATTTTATTTAGGATTTTAGGAGTTGAATATCATAAGTAAAAATTTTAAAGTATAAAATAAAATGAGAGAGAAAAGAAAAGTCAAAAGTCAATGATCAAAAGTCGAGGAGCATTTTGGTCATTTTCTACCTTTAACTCGGAATAGATAACTTGTGAGTTACAATTTTGGAATATTGAGGGGAAAGGAATAAAAGAAAGTACAAGTTATTGGATAAATGAAGTGTAGAAAACTAATTTCAACCTCCATATGAGTTAACTTAGAGTTATTTTTTGGCTAGCCTCCTCAAAAGTTTCTCATTTTTTGGGCTTTGAATAATTAGAATCGGTCAATAATCGAGGAAGAACTGAAGATATTATTTGTCGGTTTAAAAACATCGATTTTGTTTAGATCCGAGTGTTTAGGTGATTATTTGCTTCGGAATATTGTTCATTTTGATTTGAGAAATTATTTTGAATACATATTGTGAAGGAAGCGGGGAGAAAACTGCTTGAAAGATCGGTTTTCAATTAAGGTCCAAAAGTAGTACAAATTCAAGCAAATACTTGAGTTCTTTTCGTATCGATACTTATTGACGCAACTTGAACTCCAAGGGAACTGACGACCATATGTCCAAGTCTACTGTGCCATAGACTTGAATTGGAAGTACTCTCACCAACAACCATGTTTATACACGCAGTCTTGTATAAGGTTTCAGATTTTGTGCCACATGTGATCACCCTAGCATCTTTCATAATCTTCCACGAACTCTTCCCAAACTCTATAGTCTATAGTATATCCTGTTCTACCCAACTGACCAATAGAGATTAGGTTATTCTTGAGATCATGAATATATCTAATATCTTTTCATGCTCATTGATTTTATGTGGGAGTTTTTATTCCAACATCCCCTTTCTTTCAATCTCCAAGATTTTGTTGCCGGCAAGATGCATCTTCTCAAAATTTTCAGATTTGAAATTTCGAAACAATTCTTTATTTGGAGATAAACAAAAGGATACACTTGAATACAAAATCTAGAATTTAATCAGGTTGCCACGCTAAGGGTTAGAGTTTCCCAATGTTTTTAGGTACATTTCTAGAATATTCATCATGGCTAGATTTGTAATTCTAGTTCTTATTCAGTTTTGTATAATTTGTTAGAGTATCCAATATTATCATTTATCATATATAACTATTTACCGTATATAGTTTTATTATGTATAATCACTGAGTAAGCTATAAATATGTGTCGAATCTATAACCTAACATTTAGAAACAAAGGAAAATAAACCGATAATAAGAGGATTGACGATAAAGAAGCAGGCACCATCCGAGTATGAATATTGTATACAAACCCAAGAAGTATACCTCCTAATTAATATCATTATTTCTTTGGTTTAAAAGTTCTCTTCAAGGTTTTTTTGTTTTTTGTTTTTTTTTTTAATTATATTTACTTTATTTCATTGAATTGGCAATTCAAACTTAGAAGTATATTTTTTAATTGGTTAAATTATACACAAATTAATAACTTCTTTTCTACCTTTTAAATAATGAATTAGAATATGAACACAAAATTAAATAAAGAAATACTCAATGCATGGTATAAATTGATCGATAAAAAAATTATTATAACCATAGCAACTAATTTATATTTGGATTTTATTTTATTCCACATTATTTTTAGAAGCATAATTATTTCCATACAAAGCATCAGTCAAAGAGAGGGTTCTTTTAGCTAATCTTTGGCTAATTTTTGCATATGGGTTTGAGATGGCAATTTGACATGAGTGGCCACTCCAATGGCTTCAAGAAACCTAATGACATACCAACCAGGGTCATATTGCCACCATTCAATGCCCAACCTAGCTGAGTACTCGAAAGCATGGTGGTTATTGTGCCAACCTTCTCCAAATACAAGAAAACTTATCCACCTATTTAAAAAAAAAAAAAAAAAAAAAAA